>NW_021163020.1:2400000-3000000 GCF_004324835.1 Dendronephthya gigantea
TATGTCTTGCAAGCACAAAAGATTTGAAGCTTGCACACAGTTTTTACGAATCGTCTGAATTAATAATTTTGTGAGCTGTCAGAGGTGCATTATGAACTGTCAAAAGATTGCAGAATGCGTATATTCAAAAGAATAGTTGAACTTTTTAAAGTTATTCATGGATTTTCTCTTTGATAGCGATACAGAAATAGACAATTGTGAACCAGTGATTAGATTTTCGGTTTGAAACTTCATAAATACCCGTTTCGACGGTGTTCATAAGAATATTCCAAAAAAACAACTAGGATCAATTCTATTCGAGAAACCTGGATTTCTTGGTGCAGCCTCTATTCATAACTCCAGTTACAGGAAAGATCTGGGGCCTCGCAGGGGAATTGGGATAAGGACATGAGGTTTTTGGTTCAAACATACCGTCTCATACATACTGTTCAAATATGTTTTATTCTTTATAAATAGAGGATAACCAACACTCTCCTTCATAGCGAGTAACTATAAACAAGGAATATTTCAAATGCTTTCGCAAATGTAGTGAAAACCAGTTACTAAAATTTGTTTTGCACATGACTAAAGAGTAACTCACTTTGATACGAGCTTGGTTGCGAGTTGAGTTGTCCATCCAATCTTGCTCTTCTAATCCTTTGATAAACTGCTTTCTTATCTCATAGAACATGTCGGCAGCCTGACATTTGATAAAAAGAATAACCACTTATATCACTATCTTTTCCACGAACAGTCGTGATTGTCAGTAGAGGTACGAGACGTGGGGGCAAGGAGGGAGGCCACCTTCCCCCCAACTAAGAACTGAGGTATTTGGAAAGATAGCTATGGTATATATTTGGGCGAAATAGAATAACATTTGTTCTAATGTTGCAATTATGGTCGGTTAGATATACTATGCATGCTAACCCTATTTCTAGCCATCTCAGAGAGAAACCTATCGGCATATAGCGATGTTGTGGCGTATTCGAAATTGGTGTTTGTTAGTTCCCCGCATCCTTTCCATCTCGGTGGAGGAGTCTCTATCCCAGAGGAAATCGCGTTCAACTCATTCTCAGCCTCTCTGAATTCCTTTGGCATTGAAAATATCATGTTTTTTACAACACACCAAATGATTTCGTTGGCCATTTTGCTACAAAGGAAAGAACAACCAGGTTAGACACGGTCAACTCCTAAACCACACCAATGCCACACACAATTTGTCGATATATATGACTGTACCTCTTAGGAGTGTGCGTCGTCATGATAGCGATAACCGTTTTAACATTCTTAGGCAAAGCAACCATTAATTTTTCGTCTTCACCGACCGACTTTCCAGCGACGCTGAGCGCTTCATTAATGTAAGTCGTCCAGTTGAACTATAAGCAGTCAGTTGCATTACCATCTAAGCTGTATAATAGGCTATCCATTGACAGTTGTTCTTTGTATATACCCAAAGGTGCCATGCACGAAAGCATATGCATTGAGTGAAATTGTGGATGTGGTTTCGAATAGAATGATTAGTCAATTTAGGGGGCACGTTGCGTGGGGTTTGCCGGGCATTCACGTCAGCCAATAGAATTGTAGCAGCCACAGGTACAAGAGACTACAATTTCATTGGCTAAGCCACGGCCAAAGTAGGCATAGGGGGGAGGGGGGGGGTTGGAAAATCAGGGACATAGTCGGAGACTTTTAGCAATCTGGACGTCCGAATTTCAAAAACATATTTCTTTTTGCAATTTTACCTGTAATTCAACACCTACCTTGTACTCAGTGAGATTATTCAATTCTCCCAGGGTCATTTCTTGAACGGCTTTGTAATAGCCTTCAACGGCCGCTGTCTCCTGAAGATTGCCTTTGGACTAGAAGCAAAAAAGTCAGTTTGAAAGGAATTCATATACAACTAACTATGTTGACTAACAAATATTATAAGAAAATCAAACACCACTATATTTTAGTGTTATGTTAACAATTAAACAACTAAACAAGCACTAGACGGAAAAAACCCTCACGAAAACGAATCCATAATTTAGGGTAGCAGTCTTGCGTTGAAAGCGACTCTAAAGACCAGTTTACACTTGCAAATTCAGGTGTGATTTTATGTGCGATTAGTTCTTTTGGTATATGTGAACGAGTAATAAGTTACGTATGCTCTGATACGTATAAGAGCTCTTATTTGGCTTCCACATTGCTATATCCAGTGAAATATATGATTAGTGAACCAAACAAGCGTAATACTAAACTACTCACCAAGACAAAACTGGCCTCCAACAAGAAGAGTTCATCAACAACGCTTTTCAAGACTGTCTCATTTTTTATTCCAAGCAGTGTAAACACCGTGGTCATATATTTCTTGTATCCAGCTATAAGCCGTGCTTGCTAGAATATAAAAGAAGTATATATGACATCATCAAAGTACATTATCAGCTGGCTCCAGGACAGATCACTCGACTGTAACCCAGTTTTTAAGTTTTATTAGTTATAGCCATAAACTTTTACGACCTCTTCGAGAGGGCCAGGTTAATCTGCCACTGTTGAAATGAGATTGGAAGACATGCATGGTTACCGACCTGAGTAGCACTAGACAACTTTTCCTCAAACCCCAAACCACTGATCCCACCGCCCACCTGAAAACATACAATTTTAGTTAGATAAACGTGTGAGAAAAATCCCTAATGAAACCCCACTGAATTCGATACCGAGTTCGCATCATTATGATATCATAATTATGCATATTTATGTAAGTATATTTTGTTATATTGCATGTTGTCACATGGAATGATTACAAGTACGGCATGTCTAAATTGCCATAAATATACGAGCGAGGTTAAGATTTGACCCACCCTACCAATCCCTCGGACCATCTCAGGAAACACGAACCAATCACATGCGATAATTCTATCAGATTAACCAATCTCGAGTACAATAGGCCAAAGATATCGCTACTTACACCAATCATACGACGTGATCTATCCCACAACGATTGCGTTATATCAAGTGAGACAAACACTCCAAGCCCGAGCTCGCCCATCAATCGTCCCAAAGTACGCTCCAGGTTCCAATCGGAAGCATTCCAGTTGTTATCCAATAACGGACTGGATCCATATTTCTTGATCAAGTCGTTAATAGGGGTCAGTCCTGCTTTTTCGATATGTGTCAGGTTGACACAAGAACTGTAATAATCAAACGCTTTTGATACGGCTGAGTTTGGAAACTATAACGTAAGGATAGAATCAGTCTTGACGGCGATGAGGAGGCAAATAACAAACTAAAACTACAACCAAAAACACTAACAACGATGAAAAAACAATAACCGTCACAACAACAGTCAAAACTGTCAACCACAACAAGCAACAACTGTCAACCACAACAAGCAACAACTGTCTACAACAACCGTCAGAACTTCACTGAACAACAGTCACAACCGTCAACCACAACAATGCAACAACAGTCAACAACAGTCAACAACAGTCAACAACAACAACCACAACTGTCAACCACAACAAGCAACAACTGTCTACAACAACCGTCAGAACTTCACTGAACAACAGTCACAGCCGTCAACCACAACAATGCAACAACAGCCGACAACAGTCAACAACAACAGCCACAGTTGTTTACAACAACAGTCACAACTGTCAACCACAACAGTCAACAACAGTCAACAGAAACAGCCACAGTTGTTTACAACAACAGTCACAACTGTCAACCACAACAAGCAACAACAGTCAACACCAGCAGCCACAACTGTTTACAACAACAGTCACAACTGTCAACCACAACAGTCAACAGCAACAGCCACAGTTGTTTACAACAACAGTCACAACTGTCAACCACAACAAGCAACAACAAGCAACAACAGTCAACAACAAGCAACAACAGTCAACAACAAGCAACAACAGTCAACAACAACAGTCACAACTGTCAACCACAACAAGCAACAACAAGCAACAACAGTCAACAACAGCAGCCACAACTGTTTACAACAACATTCACAACTGTCAACCACAACAAGCAACAAAAGCGGAAGGGGAACTAAAAAAGTCACAACGAAAACAGCTACATAAGTTGGCTACCTTTGAATGGTTTTTCTTTAAGCCCTCGTCCTCCAGTAACCTTCTTAGGTTGTTCTGCACAGCCTCCCCAACAAAGTTGAAGGAGTTCAGAGTTGCTTTGTCGTCCGCGATATAGTTCTTTCTGACAAACCCACCACAACTGTATTGATAAAAATCATCGCAAGGACTCACGGAGAAGTCAAGTTTCTGAAGGATGTCTAAACAAAAATACGAATGTCGTACAAGAATCGGGAATACAGGTAAAAAATCATGAATTGGCCAAAGGAAAATGTCTGCATGTCAAGAATGTTCCCTCCAACGAAATGCCACTCTCTACCTTCTTAACTCCAGAGGCCGCCTGTTCTATAGTTACTGATAGGATTAGCCATGGAACGTGTGCTTTGGAGATAACTACCTGGGGCCAGTTGTCCAAAGCTAGGTTAGCGCTAACCCTGGGATAAATTTTAATCCACTGTTTTGGTTTAAGTGCTTCTGAGCCGCAGTTCGTTTTAATATCTTTACAAAATACGGCTTTTGTCAGTTCAGAAAATATTTACGGAAAATATTATTTCAAAGCGTGGGAAAAAGGTCACATGTCTTGAAAACATGAAAATGAAATGAAATAAGGATCAATATTTTAAAATCGTAATTGACAATTTGGCATTCGAGTGATTTGAATACAACGCAGTAACCCAATTTCGTCACTGGCCAAAATAGTCTGTAATCATTTAAGACTCACGGCCCTCACTCAATCACTGATTGAAAGCTACTAAAACCCATCTATACGTTCTTCAGAGAAATCCACGGTATTCACCTATCGCCCTTGTCTTCTTTTGCAACTTTGCGGCAACGCTATTTCGCAACTTTGCGGCAACGCTATTTAATTATTATATTGAATTTTAATTATCGGTTTCTGGCATGTTTTAATTACGCAAAGCCAGTGAAAAATCTTTTCAGTTTAAAAGAGTGCAACGTACAAACCATGGAGTTTCTCAATCATGCAATAGTCAATTGAAGAAGTGGGATGGGATGCGGCAAAGGAAGAGATAAATGGGACTATGAAATATATGACCTCACTCAAGTCAAATCAAATAAAATCGACATTTGACTTTTAATATTTAATGGCTTTCACTATGAAATTATTTGAGCACGACCTTTTAGAAAAATTACTTATGATTTTTTGTGAATATTTTTTGTGCAAACAATTTGTGCAAATAATTAAACAATTTAAACATTCAATTTTAATACATGGATCTTTCATCTCTGCCGACATTTTTGAGATACACTATTCTGATCCTCACGGGGGTGGCTGAAGTGCAGAATGTCCAGAATCAGAAACTCTGCCCAACTTGTAGCCTTTTCGACTCTAATCCTCCCACTTGTGCGCCTAATGTTGATGTAGAACTCATCACAATCAAAAAGCCTATTAGACTATCTTCAAATTGCCGGAATTCGAGTACAGCGATATAAACAAAATGATTATCGTAATTATTACGACACCTTTTTATAGCCCTACGGCCAGTACCTCACATGACGTCTATATCGTAGGCTATACCCCACCAGTCATACGTCTAAATTTAACCTGATATATTATACTAAGACGAATTTTTAGCAAAATAGTCTAATTTGAGATCCAAGTCCCAACATGAATTTTGCTAATGTTCACGTCATGACAACAATGTCTTGACAGAGCATTGTTCTCGTTTAAATATTGTTAAAATCTTCATTGAAGGCAAATGTCTACGGCATGTGTCAAATGTCTTATATACTCACTACACTCTGTCTATAGAAACCACTGAACGTTCAGATAAAGTGAGAACCGCGCAGATGAACCGCAATCTTTTTTATTGAGGGTTTGTCAACAGTACCGTACCAGTCTCAGCTGTGAGAGAGTAGAATAATTTTACGTATGAATAACAAGCCGTATATGCCGCAAGCAATCAATATTCACTATTGACGTAAGGCAGGTTCATAAACATACAGTGCAGCCTATCTTACATATGACTTAT
Source organism: Dendronephthya gigantea (assembly GCF_004324835.1). Taxonomy (NCBI): domain Eukaryota; kingdom Metazoa; phylum Cnidaria; class Anthozoa; order Malacalcyonacea; family Nephtheidae; genus Dendronephthya; species Dendronephthya gigantea. The sequence goes on from NW_021163020.1 coordinate 2,406,041, forward strand.
CAATCTTATTTCAATTATGTGCGTTAACCTAAGATGAGACGCAAGATATTAATCTCCCATCAAATCTTGTTGAAATATTGAAAATTTATTGAAGGGCGAAAATACCCAGGGACTGAGATGTACAGAAGGATACACTGACAGTAACGTACAGTATATAGAGAGAAAATTTCACTGCCGATGAAGATTGATTATTTTTACCGCATGTGGTGAATCGTGATGCGACGTTAACGATGTCATTATCTTAACGAGAGTCGCGATATTTTTTCACCTTTCTTCGCTCGCACACAAATGAAACACATTTGTGATTGAATATAATCGTTAATTCAGACTCTAACAGAAAACATGTCGGTCCTCCGAAGTTTGATGTTAGAGGCTGCTCTGATAATGATTAAGTATTAATTCAAACAGGCGTCACAACAACGCTTAATACTGTATTAAGCCGCCTACCTCCTGCACTTATTACACAAGACGTATCTTCGCAAGATTGTGTTGGAGCCTGTGTTGGACTCGCCGTCGAAGTGGTTTTATTTTTCCCGCCTTGTCCTCCCTTTTCCCCGATATTCGCTGCATCACTGTCGTCATCTTTTTCGTTCACGTAGAGGACAACGAACACGATTGTCAACACAACGAATATTATGAGCAGAACAGCAAGGATCAGCCTAATTTTTGACGCCTGACGAGTCGCCGTGACTAAGTTAGTCGTGGATGAACCGCTCTGACCAATTTCCATCTGTCCCGAACTGCCCATAGTCACAAAATACCACGGAAAATGTGATATGCACGAGCCTTGAAAAATTTGTTCAGCTTGTGGGCGGAGTACAGAATTTAGCCGAAAACGACGTAATTAAATTTAAAATAATAATATTATTATAATCAGGATTTACCTACGGGCTTTGAGTAACATTGCTAATTGGTCAGTAATATTGCAAATTCACTTTATAATTAATCTCAACAGAGTATACCGAGGCGACTATTGCACAATTAAGTGCACTGGGAAGGACGCTGACAACAAGCGGTGTAGTCAACACAATGGGTGGAAATGAGATTTTCAATCATCAGGCTCATCACATGGTTCATGAATGACTGTGCTCATGGACTTATCAGCTAATATTTCGCACGGACGAATTACTCAAATGCCAGAGTCACTGCTGTGCCAAAAAGACGGAAACTTGTGATCTTTGCCGCGACTTAATGCCTCTTTTGATAAATGTGAATGAGTAATTAGTTATGAACGCTCTGATGTACAAGAGCTCTTATTTGAACATCAGTAACTAATTCACTCGTTCACATCTATCAAAAGAATAAAATCGTACATAAACCCCAGCAAAAATTGCAAATGTAATCGGGCCTTAATCCGACTGACTCTGTTGAAATTCAATTTACCCGATCGACTGACTTTGTTTGATAAAAAAATCTGAAGTGGAAAATTCCGGTACTTTCGCTAACATGTCCATTTCTTAGACCAAATGGAACCATTTAATAATTTTCGATAATTGGAACGATAATTTTCACGTCACCGTTACGATTGACGTCATCTTGCCAAGTGAGAACGACAGACAGTATATTAGTTATTAGTGCATTTGAAGTGTTTGTATCTATAAATAACGAGGTTAAACACCAGAGAGAATTATCATTGAGACTGTATTTGCCTCACTTGGCAAAATGAACATCCATTTCATAAGTAGAAAAGGCAATACATGGGGTTTTCTAGTCTACTAAAAAAAAGCAAGTCCGTCGCCATTTTTGCGTTTGTATGATGTAAAAACTTTCCCTCAATCGACGTGCATCAACGTACTTTAACACATGTCACATATCCTATGGGCTCCAAGATTAGAGTTGTTCCGCATAGTACAATATACGCTACCTTCCTTGGTTTGGCATGCCTAACAAAAGAAATGGATTCAACCAGATGAGAGCTGTTCATCCTAACATGAAGTTTAGCATTCTTCAAAATTTGCAGCATTGGTGAAATAAGTTTAATAATTAATTTGTGAGAACACCGCGTATATTGGCTTAGTGCAAAGCTTCATTTCAACTGACCGAGAGCTTTGCAATAAACAAGGCAAGTGTTCCCACAAATTGATTATTTAACAAGTCGTTTATTCACTAAATTTGAACTAATCAGCATAGATGGTTTTAAACGCGTTAGACACGCGTTATTTTAAAATACAGTTGACCAACATGTACAGTAAATACAATTATACAAAGACCTACAAACCTTGGTTTGGAAATTGTGGAAATCCAAATGGCATCATTGGCATTCCAGGGGGTGGCATCCCCTGCATATTCGGCATTCCCATCCCTTCTGGTCCAGGCATTCCCTGGGGAGGACCCATACCTCCATGAGGGAAGCCACCTTGTGGGGGAAAACCTCCTTGAGGGGGCATACCCATGGGCATACCAAAAGGCATCATGGGCATTCGTTGGTTTTGGTTTGGTGGAGTGGGCGGTGCTCCTCTGTGTTGCTGTTGGTTGGGGAAACCTTGAGGCGTGGCGGACATCAAGGGGCGAGGAGGAGGTGGACGGATATCGCCGGGCGGTCCTCTACCAGTCTGAAATAAGAACATTAGAATTCAATAAAGTTGGAATAAAACAATCAAATAAATGCATCCAGGCTTAATGCTGGCACCCTACCTGATCTGATCTTTCATGGCCATGAGGTGGACCTCTCATAGACATAGGAGGTGGTGGTGCTGGAGGCATTCCAGGAGGTGGGAGACCTTGAGGTGGGAATGCTGGTGGAGGCATTTGACCTGGCATCATACCAGGGGGAGGAAGACCTATGGGAAAAGTGGCAAGTTAATTTTGGGCAATATAATTGAGCAAAAGCATAAAAATATGTCTTCATACCTGGTGGGGGCATGGTAGGAGGAGGTGGAATCCCACCAGCCATCATCATGGTGGGATCAAAGGCATTTACTTGGGTAGGTGGAGCATCAGCAAACAACTGATGAGGCTTGTCAGCTTGTGCCAGAGGATTCTGGGATGCAAGTAGACGTTCTAGAGGGGCAGCAGAAAAGAACACATGTGAATAAGGTGAGACAACCAGCTTCCATGAAGGTTATTTGTGGCCTAAAACTATACAAGGCAAACATGAAAGAATCTGCCTTTGCTATGTATTGTAACAACACTGTCAGTTATCCTTGCCTGCAGCTGAGCCATGCCTTTCACCCTTGGCATCTTTCTTGAATGCATAAGAAATGCTGATGGGACGATTGCATAAATGTTGACCATTCATAGCTTCGATGGCTGCATCAGCTGCATCAAAACTAGCAAAGTTTATAAAGGCAAAACCCTTTGAGTTGCCGGTCTCTGGATCTCTCATTATCTGAATGAAAATGTTATAAAGAGGATACACACTTCGCTTACAATTTTAAATGTAAAAAACTGAAGAAAAACTAGATGTCAACTTACCTTTGGTGTTTGTAAAATGACCCCAAAGGCACTGAATGTGTCGTACAATAATTTTTCATCAATTTCCGGATCCAAGTTACCAATGAATATATTTGCTCCAACATCCAGATTTTTATTATGAGATGATGCCTTAATAAATAGTAACTTTAGTTTAGACAAGACTTTGGAAAGAAGTGAAACAAATCTCAAAACCAACCTTGTTGACCCTGACAGGTTTTCCATAAACTTTTATCATGTTCATGACTTTTATTGCATAATCGGCATCTTCTTCGCCGAGGAACTCGACAAAGCCATAACCTTGATGAAGTTGAGTGATCCTATCTTTTGGCATGTGAACATTTACTACAGAATCATATATAAAAAACTTTGAACCATTGATTATGAGGATTGTTGTTTCAGGAAAGGTCATCCTGCACAGCACAACAATAGTTTTGATTATTAAGTAGCAAAATATGGTTGAAATATTGTTGAGACTGTTTGTGGGGTGACACAAAACTTTATCTAATTCAGCTTTTATCAATATAGAACAACTGAGGAATTTTGCCTGGAGGATTAAGGAGCTCTTCACTTACCAACAGGCCCGGCTTGTAGAAACAACTCCCAAAGTAGGGTCTCACTGACTTTTTCATCAAGTCCCCCAACGTAAATTGTTGCATCTGAAACCAAAATATCCGCAAGATTTATGAGTGATGAGTACAGAGCAAACAAAATACTTGCATGTTCTGGGAAAATGATTTGTAAAAAGATATAAACCCACACATTATGTGCAACCATGCTCTCATGAGCTGGGTATGCAGTCCTTGCAATGAATTAAAATAAGATCCTCATCCTTTATACGATGATACAGATACTAAGATACATCGTTTACTTGCTTAAACTTTTTCAAAATCATCAGATAACCAGCATGGGATTAGGCAGAAGCATTATATGTTATCTAGAAAGTCCATTTGCAAATTGTAATATGCAGACAAAAACTGAAAATAATTTAAGCTCAAATACGAGTGAGATTTTGGTCATTTCAAATCAACAAATACACTGTGAAAAATATTCAATATTTTCTCCGATTAGCGAGATCGTAGCAATCAAGCAAATAAGATATAATATTCCATTAGAAAACACCAATAATTCAGGAATAACTTCTTATGAAAGAAGGAAAACAAATGTTTAAAACTTCACCTTGATTACGTTCTGTGATCGGTCCGGCCGCCATGCTTCTTTTTTGTATCGAATTCGTTACCAGGCCACACGCCATGCAACAAAAACCACTGACTAAAACGTGATGATCGCGGGGACGGGAACAAAATTGGCCGCCACGAGAACACCCCCCTGCCTTTTTTAAAACAGTACTAATGTTTCTATCTTTAGAAAAGAGGTAGTTAATTACGTAATGATTCTACCAACCATACTTTTAAAATTCTTTTATGCCAGTGTTCTGGGTTCGAACCCAGAAGCCATAAACGTGTTTTTATCTATCAACGAACACGTTTTAACTTGGCCCCAGACATGGACACTGTTTTTTAAAGCCAAACGAAAAGGAGGGAAACCGGAGTGCCCGGTGAAAAACCCTCCAAAGGTAACCTGAGTTTCAGGTTACCTGACCGGCGATCCGAATTTGGTAGTTTTCGTTTAGAAATCGTCCGCAATACAGTTCAGGTTTTATTTACAGTTGACCGCCCATCCGAACTGAGTCCCAGGAATTTCATATAGCTATGCAATTCTTCAGCTTTGTCGATTGAATCCTGGTGGTGGTCTAACGTGCGTGGCTCGCATATCGTTCGTTGCAAAACAGCGGGCTGTTAAAAATTTTAATTAAACCGCGCTTTGTCCGACAAGGGCAACAAAAATTATTTTAATTTTTCAAATGTTTTTTTCATGATCATGCTTTTTATTGGAAATTTGGCATTTTGGAAACAAATGCTTCGTATTTAGGATTTGCATGCTTTTTTCATCTGAAACCGATGTAGACAGCACTCTTCTATTATCCCTTTTTTATGACATGCACCATTTATCTTTTTTTATACTTTTTGGATAACGGCTGACCGAAAATTGAGGAAATAAACGTAATCAGGCTCAACATGCAACTTAGGGCTATAGTATGGCTAAACAATAATGTCCCTTACCTTTGGCACTGTATAATAATTACCTTCGGTAAACAGTATATTAAAATTTCACTTGCTTCATTGCTCCATTCCAAACAGTCGCGTTCTTCTTTAACATCATCTCGATGGTGGGGCGTGCAAGAAATTAAACAACATAGTAAGTGTGTCAAAATTGAAAGGCAAGAGTTTAAGTTCAAAGCAAGAGGGTACTATCAATATTAACCTACTGAGTTAAACACTATACCCTCAAATAACCCATATTATATAAGTGTAGTTATCATGCCAGGATCATGCAAATATCATGTAATATGCAGGAGAGGTATATTTTACTTCTTATTAAAACTTAGTTAGTCAAAAAGTTAGTCAAAATGATTAGATTACGGTTTATTTCCTTCATGCTTGAGAAAAAAAAAATCGCAAAACGAAAAGTGAATACCAGGGAAACAGAAGAGTGAATCAACATCAACATTTTTTTCTTTATTTCAAAAGTTCAATAACTCGAAATTCAATGTTGAAAGACTAAAGTATAATTTTTGATGCCAATGACGGACGGTCTTTGGAACGGATTATTGCAATTGCCGCATTATAGCAGACTGAACAGAGAACTTATATAATCATATAAGTACACTCACTGGATTAGATTCGTATTAATCTAAAATTAGGCCAATACGAATTCGATATATTTTCTCGTTGCGCGCGCGTCGATCATGCTAATTGCATTTTCTTACTTTCATTTCAACGCTTTAAAGCCATCATGCATCTTCCGCAGCTGTTAAGTCGTTCACACGCAAGTGACAAAACTAGGAGTGTTTCATCGAGAAACCTCGAAAACGCCCTCACAAGAGCTGCGAGTAATTTTCTGTTATCATGCAGTGTCGAAAAGGGTGAAATGTCACTTGATGTGTGAATATACTAAGGTTAGACCACCAGGAGGAATCAATCCGAGAATAAATCATGCATTTATATCATGCATTACTCTAATTAGTATATACCAATAGTATGTACCTCAACCAGCTTCTGCTTGTACACCCGTCTCGTCGTCCATCATCTGATCCTGCGACGATCCTTTATCATCTGATTCTGCGACGATCCTTCATCATCTGATCCTGCGACGATCCTTCATCATCTGATCCTGCGACGATCGTTCATCATCTGATCCTGCGACGATCCTTTATCATCTGATCCTACGACGATCGTTCATCATCTGATCCTTCGACGACCCTTTATCATCTGATCCTGCGACGATCCTCCATTATCTGATTCTGCGACGAAGATACAAAAATATGATATAATTATTTTAACGCCGAGAAATGTAACTTATGTATAAAGCATTCAAAATTATATACCTTCAACATCTCCTACGCCACTCGTCCAAGGCCTTCGCATTGCGCACGCGAATACAAAATGTCATGCATGTTTTGTAGGAAATATTCATCATTTTTTTCATGCTCCAGAGAGAACTAAAACACTCGACTATTATCTCCTTCTTGAAATTTGATTTACCATGCATTTTTATGTTTTAGGTGCTCTGCGAGCGATATTTTTGTTCCGGATAATTTTCTTTCAAAATGGAGAAAATACAAGTGATGGGGCCCCAGATCACTTGCATTTATTCCGCATGCACTTGACACGACCACATTCATGCAAAAACCGCAATCCGAAAAGTTAAAATCAAGGAGGTAAACAGAAGAGTGTTCAGCATATTCTCAGCCAAAAAGCCAAATCCCATGCATATTTTACTCATGCAAATTTATTCGAAATCGAGTTTTGTATTTGCGTGCATAAATGTCGCCCAAGGCAGCTCCGACATCTCTCCACCCCGACGTTTCTTTCTTTCTAAAATAGGAAAACCTCGGTAAAACCAAAAATTCACAGACATATATAAAGTCTAGTTAGACTTGACATGGGCAGCAAAGGACTCATTCTAGTCTCGCCCACTGTGTACAAACGTGTTATTTCAAGTCACAAACACGAAATACATGTATTAATAGAACAATACCTATTATTCGCTGCGAGCAAGCGTTTGTGTTTCGCCTTCCCCATCTTTCGGCGCCGTAGTTCGGTCTGAAATGAAACAAGAAAGGCAAAACAAAATCAAGTTAACGCCTCAACTTGTATTTTACATTTTCAATCGAAATATCACAAGAAGGCAGTGAAAATCTGAAAGAAAATGCTTCCATCGTCAATGTCTTCTGCCTCTGAGTTCTGGCATGCACGTGGTTCTGGCTATTCAAATCAATACGACCACAAATTAATTTGCAAAGTGGCCAAAGGCAAAGACCAAGCCAACACTTGAATTCTTTCAAACATCCATGACATGTACCTGATCAAGATCCTTCCAACTTTTCCCTAAACTTCTTCGAGTTGTCTTGTCCTCTCTCGAAGCTACTAAGTATGAATTCAACGCCAATGGGTTCAACCACCTTTTATTACCTGAAAAACATTCCAACGGGCAATGCAAAATTAAACTATGAAAGCGTAAACTATTGTCAGGTTTATGCATATATTACAGTACTTTGTTCTTTAATGAGCAGTAATAAATCGTGCCATGAATTAGATTTTATTCGATTGTGCATCAGTGCATGTTTGTGCACCTCTGGGCTTAGAAAATTGACCAGGGACCGTTTGGCGTTTGTATCAAACCCGTTAGCTAAACGGTGGATAAGTGAAAATTAAATAACACTCTTACATCAGTCTCTTGAATCAGCCAACTTGAATATTATGCACTGAATATGTGGTTGTAGCCAGTATCTTTGTATTAAGGTCAAAAACATTTAGTTCGTTTGTTGAATAAAACGATAGACCTGCTTTCTATTTTGAACTTATCCACGGTTTAAGATAAACGGGCTTGATACAACCGGCCCCTGGGGCCGTAACCATTTCAATTTCATGACGTTGTTTCAACATGACTAAGAGCTTGAGTTAAATCTTGCAAATGATGTAAAGACATCGTCATAGAGCAATAAGATGAGTCATCTCAATCATGAATATGTTTTGTAAAAGAGACATGGCCAGCCTCGTACCCCCAGGCAGTTTAATAACTATAAATACAGGCACACTACAGGCTTTTAGATAGATCAGTGGCTGGGACATGGCGCAAAATATGTACCATTGTTGTTTCAACGTTGTTTCATCCTCTGGGTACACGGTTAAAAATTGATCAGGTTGTGCCGCACACTGTGAACAGTATTGTTAACAATGTTGTTGAAGCTTGTTGAATCATCAATGTTGTTGCAATCACGATGCAATGTTGTTGTAACAAGTTGCATTGATGATTCAACAAGCTTTAACAACATTGTTAACAATACTGTTCCCAAGGTGCAGCACAAAATTGTTCACTCCTGTTTTTAACAACTTGCATCAACATGATGATTTTTACGCGTGATAGTGCCGGGTACCCACGGGCGAAAAGACGGGCTTTTCCGAGGTACGTGGTTTAGCAAAAGTGCGTTCAGTCAATAAGTCATCAGACCAGCTCAATACTACACGATTTTCTGTATGGAGTCATTTTCTATTCCAATTTCGTGTGCATTCTCCCAATATCCACGCAGCATTCATTTTCTATTAGCCTATACGGACAAAAATTATCTCGAATACAAAGTTCTCTCGAAGATACATACGAAAATTCTTGGAACAATGTTCATTATATAATAATTGCAACAGTATTGGTATTTTAATAAATCATTAGTCATTTTCCTAGCGTAAAACAAAAGACAATTGAAAAAAAAATTCGCGTCCACTGCAGTGTAGGGATCGTTGTTCTCAGCATCTGGTCTCGTACAACCCACTGCGAGAGATATATCTCACCCACTTGATGACGTCATGATCGCTGTAATTGAGTTTGTGTTCAAATACTTTGAGATAACGAACTTTGAGCCCCGAGCAGGCAAATGGAACCTGGTGACAAAAAGATACTGGTGAGGAAGTGAAATTAAATTTAATTCTAACCTAAACCAGCTAAGTTACTCACCTCAAAGTTAAGTGATATTGGTGGTCTTGCCCATTTTTTCCCTTCTTTTGCAGGCATTAGCTCAATCTCTGCACTAATCTGAGATTCCTTCATTCCTGCCATTCGCTTGATCCTAAATATTTTCATTAAAAAACGTGGTTGCTAGTTTAAGTTTCAAACACACAATATTTTTTCTTATATTCCAGCCTGGTCCCACAAAATCCTAACAAGTGAACAAGTGAATTCGGACAAAGGGGAACCCAGATTTGTAGGACAAGTGTACAACAGGTTTTTATATACACAAGAAAACAAATACCAAAATATTTACATACTTCCACACAATGGCATTCTCGCTGGACTTAAACTTCGCTTTTCCCTTCATGCACACAACCTGTACACCTGCTGTTGTTGGAGGTGTTGGTATACGGATCTAAGAATGTGAAACATAAGTAAACATTATGGGAACACCATCAAAATCTTACACAAATACTCCAGTAACGTACCTCAATCTTCTGTCCTAAAACTGAAGGTTTGAAGTTGGATTTAAGAACAACTTTGACTTCCATTCTAGTTTTGCCAACCTCACGAACCAGTGGTATGACCCTGAATGGCAGACTGATGTCCTTTGTAGTACGGTACCTACAGAATAGTAAGTGATGGTCAAACGCATGAAATATACCTCCCTTTATCTGTCTTATAAATTGACACATTACTTTACCTCATCAATTCAAATTCACCATCTGGGGGAACAAAACTGATGCTTCTTTCTGTCTCAAATTTGCTAAGTTTAACACACTATAAAGACAGATATTACTATTTAAACACATACACAATGTCATTCAAACCTAAACTAAACAAGACGCCGTTCTGGCGTTAACTCCGGCGCACGTGCCAGTCTTCAATATAGAGCTTCTGAACATAAACAATACAGTTCGCGTATTGTTTCGCATACATATTCGCATTTAGATGCCTTGCGAACCTAAATGTTCGATCGCGAAATTCAGAAGCACATCGCAGTATAGAAGTTCAATTGTTCAAAAATGTAAATAAACCGCATGATACATTCGCTTCGTCTTACACTTTGCCTTTGGAATTCGCGCTTATATAGTTGTATTAAATCTTCGATCCTGTGCAAACTACGCGACGTGTCAACGCGCCCATACACGACCACATCATCTTGTTAAACGGCGAAATAGCAGCGATATTATTAAATTAGGACCGAGTCTACATGTATTAAATATATTCTTACCCCAATTCAATCTAAACTTAATCGAACAGCATGAAAAGAGCGGTTTATTTGTTCCTCTTGGAGGAATTGCCATATCATGCGAGCGAAATCGAATCGCGCATTGGAAAATTAGCCAAAGCTGTGCACCACAACTCTTGGGAGATAAGACTGGGACGTAGATAAATACGGTCACATACACATTTTAAATACTAGTATATTTCGCGCCATTACAGACTTGCGACGACGAAAAATAATAAAAAATAAAAAAATAAAAAAAACAAAAAAAACAAAACAAAACCGGGGCGAATTTTTAACTCCGTCGCTGACGCCGGAGTAATAAATGACATATTCACTTAATTCTTTTTACCTGATGGAACGTACAGTCATCAATTGCAATCCCACTTTTACTTGTATTTCTAATAAACCAGAATTATATTGTTTAACATAATGATTGTGTTAACATGTTCAACACTTACTGCTCTCACAGTTTATAAACTGTGCTGCTATCTGAACATAATACTTTGAACTTTACAATGACCCTACTCACTTTTTAGAGCTGGTATCAGCAGCTGCTGCAGATTCAGGTGTAGAAGACTTGGCTTGCTTCTCCAACAGTAATTTATCATTCATTCCAAATTTGCATTCAGGCATTCCAGAGAGATAACTCTTCATCACCACCTTGCCACTCACATGAGCACTTAATGTCTGACCTGATAGGAAAAAATGCTTCTTAGAGACATGCTATTGATGCAGCAGAACTACAGAATCTAAACAAATTATTCTACATACCTTGTGGAGACATCAATAAATTGACAGACTCCAAGACATCTAAGAATAGTTCATTACGACGGTATTTAATACCCTCTCGTCTCCAACCGATTTGGCCTGTCACTTGACTTGTGATCTGGGCTTGTTCTTCTCGACTCTGTGTCTTTATGCCTTGCTGTGTAATGAACGTCTTTAAGATGGATGTATCGGTTTTCTGTGGGTACCCATAATCACAAATTTCTGAAATGCATAGTTAAAACACATGTCTCATTAGCAACGGATCCAATAGCCAATAAAAGGTTTGCACTGAAAATCTACATACCATCTAGTAATTCATAAATAAGAACAAAATTATTCTTGATGTTTTCCTCCGTTAGTTTTCCAAAGTAAGACTGCATTACTTCAACCACTTTGAACAGAAATTCAAACACCATGGCAGCATTGACATTCTGCCTGGTAACTGCCGCTATCCACACATTTCCACGTTTTGTATGAAAGAAGCTTGTCCGCGCAATGTTTGTGACAGGGGATCGCACTAAGCCACGAGCATGGATCACATTCACACGGAAGGCATCAATACAATTACGCCTAATTGCGAAAAGGGAAAACAATGTGACATTGACTTGGTATTTGTGACAAGGAGAACTTGCAATGTGACATTAAATTGATATTCTACTTGTTTTTCGGAAAACAAATCAGCACTGGTAAAGAATAAGTTGAATGCTGCAATAATGTAACCAATTCACGATCTATCTTCAATATCAAATAATCGATTTATCATCACCGATTTAATATCAATTTCATCAATCATCATACAAGTTTCTAGTACACTTTTATTAATTGTGCAACTTGACAGGCGAATTTTAAATCATGTACAAGATTAAATGAAACGCATTCAAAAAGGATATTGAACGATCGCACATTTCCACACATCACATATCATAAACACTTCAAACATATGGAATCGCACAATTCGTAGTCACAACTCACAACCTACCCAATATCATCACGGAACACCCGAGAAATCAACACTTCTCCCTTGTGATTGTATACAAAAACACCACCAATCATATCTACAATTCTACCCAACGACGAAGAGATATAAGAAATGCCGTATTCGCGTGTTTACCAGCTAAAATTCATGAAATTCACAACATTTTATCCAGGAAAACGGATAGAAACGACTCCATTAAACACCTTCGAGTGATCACCCAACATGCAGTTCGAGTTGAGGTTTTGCACTTCCACTTGTACATTATAACTTTTCTTCCGGTAAAACTACGGTACAGCACACAAACACTGAATTTTCTGTTGAGATCAATGAGTAACGACCACTCAAAACTTGATATTTATTCAGAATATATTTATTCTTCAAAATAACAAATAATAACTTTTTGCGTGTGTGTGCTATTTTCCAAAAATATGGATAAAAATTGGGACTATCACGTTTAAAATACATTACATTTTTTTTCTAATTTAATGGTGTTCCTCTATCTACACCGAATATATGCAGTTCCAAATAAAGGAATGTGATACGTAATTCTATTTTATTTCTATTCTGTTTACCATCTTCACTTCATTGTGCAAATATCCGGATAATTCTAGCTAATATATAATTGAATTATAGATTCAAGCATTATATTATTTTTAATATTATTTATTTATATATATATATATATTATTTTTAATATTATATTCATTTTCTATTATATCATATCTATAATAAATTTGCACACAGATTAATTTATACATATTATACATTTTATAATATTCACACATAATTAAATATAGTATATACTATTTGGCCCAGAATTGTCAAACTGAACATGATAATATGTTGAACTACGACTCCGAAATCAGAACAGAATAGGCTTTCTATTATAGACCTTTCTTATAAGACGTCAAACGCGGAAAGTCTGATGTTACACGAAATTTGATTGGCTCCACAAAACTATCGAGCCAATCAAACTTCGTGTAACATCAGACTTTCCACGTTTGACGTCATTATGAAAAAGGTCTATTGTAACGTTTCTAGAACGGCCTTCCTCTCAATTCCAAAGGCACAAGGTAAATGCCTCACAATTTCAAGACAGAGGGCTCCCAGACGCAATTTTTAAAAACAGTTACGAACGAACTGTACAAAATTAAGGAGCCTTTTCGCACATAATTCTGAGCCGTTCTGATTACACACTTTATAAAATATATACTATAGAGTAAAGGATAAAAATATTTCTTTATATTATTTCTTTATATATATTATTATTTAAATACATAATTTTATACAATATATCATTACCTTAGGCTCCGAACTTGTTCAGAGATTTTCGCTGCAACTTCTTGTAGGTAATTTGAATAATTTTCTTTCTGTCCAGCAGAGGTTTGCTTTCGTATTTCAATCTCGGCATTGCTTGAATAGTCTCGGCACGGTTCTCCGTTTTTGGCCACCTATGACCAGATACCTCTCAGCTTTCATTGTTTGGACTTCTCGTAAGTCTAAATCGTAAAAGATGAGCCGATTTCAATTAGAAAGCGACGTTTCAGCAAACAACGGTAGCAAGTGGATTAAATTTTAATACACATATATGCCTGTGTGAGAATATCTGTTGTATTTTTCATTGCCCATCCTTACGAGTGCACTTAACTGTTGCTGCATGGTTTTTGAATGAAGACTGAGCATACGATTGTAGCCGAACAGTAGACCAAAAGTGATAGAATTTTAGCAAACTGCATGACATCATCTGTGAAGGTGGCATCAATGCTAGAAGGAAGAACTTACCAAACTCTAACGAAAACTGAGTTTTGCCACTAGATCAACTCTTCTCGTTTTCCTAGCTTTGTCTGTGATTCCATGGGATGGAACACTTGCGACCTGGTCTCTGACACCGAGTATTTGGCTGAGAACATTTTCTCCTGTAAGGTAAACAGGTGGAAAAAGTTTAAAAGCTTGTTGTGATTCATGATTTGGCTTTTCCAAAATTACCAATCATGCAAACCAAACAAAAACCAACAACAAAGTGCCAAAGAAAGTATAGCATGCAAGCAATCCCGATGTTAAAGTTCCTGGTACCGGTTATATTAAACTCTTCAACTACATTTTGCATAGTTAAATACTAGTCAACTGAGAAATAAAAGACTCTGATTGGCCAATTCTGTCCTAACTATACAGTTAAAGTCGACTAGTCTTTTATACAACTGGCCCCTGGTGAATTATACCTTTTGAATTCACATTGCTTCGTTCCAGCATGCCAAAACATCGAGTAGCTCCTTAGATGAAGGTCTTTTATCGGGCTGGGCACTCCAACAGCTCGTCATGAGTTCATGATATTTGTTATCTGGCATATTATCTGGGCTAAGTTTCGGTCTCAAACCCTTTGATACGACGCCGAATATAACTACATGTTGATTTTTGCCTCTGTATGGTATATCCCTGGTCCAAAATTGCCACAAACAGATTGCCATTGAGTAGATATCGGCCTTGCAACTAGCTGACTGTCCCCGCAACAGCTCCGGTGCTCTGTAAGCGAAGGTGCCAGTAAGATATGATCTAGTTGGACTCACAGGCATATCTTCAACCACTTCACAACAACCAAAATCACCTAACTTGCAAACATTCTGTCGTAAGAAAAAATTATGGTAAGGTCTTGTTGCATTACCTGCATTACAGATCTGGAGACCTTATGCATAAACATGGTTAAACTCTATTTTGGACAACCTTATGAACTGAATAATCAAGAAAGGAAAAGCAAAATATCTTTCTTTAATACATGCAAAACGTATACTGTAGAGTCTTTGAAAGCTTCAACACGAAAATAAGACTCGCACGTCGTAACTCAATTGGCCTCATTTTTATGCAATTAGCTTATACTTTCAAAAATAACACGTATGGGATATGATTTCTTTCATTTTTTGAGCTTGTTTTGAGGAAGACAGTTCTGCATCAGCGCTTTGAAATCATAACCATGCATATATTCTACCAACCTTACCTTTTTTGTAACAAGCACATTGACTGGCTTCAAATCCAAATGGGCAACATTTTGTTCGTGAATATATTCCAAAGCACTCACTATTTCGTAGGCGAAACGAATCCTTCTTGGTTCATCGACGAGTTCCTCGGGGTCGTCCAACAAATGCTGAAGCGTTTTGTTCTCAATGTACTCCATTATTAAAAAGGGTGAATCCTCGATGGTCATTGCTTGCGAAACGAACAGAGTTCTCACGATGTTCGGGTGGCAAAAGTTTATCACTTCGGGGCGAGTTTCAGAACGAAAACTCTGCATCGCTGCCTTTTTGTTCTTGGTGTTCGTGTGAAGTTGCTTTAAAGCCACTGTCTCACCTTTATAGCTAGCTTCGTAGACCGTCCCAAAACCGCCTGAACCTAGCATACGGCCGATTTTTAAATCGCTCACACATGCGTATTCGACTTCGGGCATTTTCAATATTGTCGTTTTTGTGATAAACGGTACTGCCGAGCATTGATAGATTAAAATTCTACACACGCGAAGTGTATTTAGAAAAGAATATGGTTAAAAAAATGCAAAACGCACACACAAATGTACACAGATTATAAAGGTCTTGCTTGGTTCGCCGTTAAAGCGGAATGATGAAGACTTTGTCGTGGGTGAACGCTTAGAAGTTATTGCAAAATTTCGAATTGAATGCCGTAATTGTTGAAAGATCGTAAAACGTTTCCTTGTGGAGCCTTCCGGCATCCTGAAACGATCGCTGGCATGAGTGGACAATGGAGCAAAATGATTTAAAAACAATAAAAATTAAACGGTATTGGTTCTTGCATGAATAGAGCATTTGTTGAAGCTAATGATATGCACATGCAGCACAATGGAAATTTTAAACAAAAGCAGTCAAATGGATTTACTAATCTTACTGCTGATTGCAGATTTGCATATGAAGAACATCCGTTTTCTGACTTTGTCAAAACTTGTTTCTACATTTATTTATCTCTAACGATATCTCTAATGAAAAATATTAATTTAAATGCCCTTCTAATATTATATAAATTATATTTTGATCGCACCGAGGTAGCGAATGACTTTGCAATCTTCCTATAGCGTTGTTCAGCCTTTGGTACTGTGTTTGAATGCAATGCAGCTAAAAATACAGTCCGTTCTCGCAATCAGCATTACAGATAAAGACGTAGTTATTTCCCGCCTCACCAAACCTGAACGTTCAGTTTAATTCTTATCCAAATTTCCCGCCAAAGTCGAGAGCTTCGCCATTTCTGAATGAAGAGACTGGATCTTGTCAGGAACGTAGTGTAAGCGATTCTGAAAGAGAACAAAAGAGGCATGACAGCCTTCATAGAGAATCGTCATATACGAAAATATCGAGTTAGAAACGAGAAGGAAACCAGTAAACCAATAAACTTTGTTATCATATAAGTTTGAGCAATCAATCAAACGTTACCACTCGTTACCACTCTTCCTCAAATCGCGACAAAGGAATGCTCATTCCAGTCTAATTTCCGATCAGTCCTCCTTACCTTCAATGTATCCTCGACCACGGGGAGAACGGTGTCCAGGATAAACGTGGCGTTTTCGAAGATAAAATCAGCCTGAAAAGAAAGACGAATTGAATCTCATTCATATACGGTAGGGGGAAGTTTTTTTCATATTTCTCCAGAATAAAAATATTTACATCCGAGTCACCCAGTGTATATTACCTGTTTTATGTTGTGCCCAGATTTGATCTTTGAGCGAAACAACGAAACCTGGGTCTCGAATAAATTGTGAAGGCAATGAATGATGTCATGATGAAGCTGAATACCAAAGAACATAATTTCGTTAGAAGCAAATCACAGTGCAAATTGCATCGTATGAGATATCACACACGCATATACTCACGTCTGATGAGTAAAGTTGAAGGCAGTCGTACAGAAAGCCACAGGCGCTTTTGATAAATGTGATCGTCGAGTTGCTAAGTCGAACGGATCTTTGTTCCGCTTCTATAGAACCAAAAGCAATGCATGATTGCATTGTTATAAATAATAATTGCTTATTATCTCGGATTAATAAATTACACAATTTCGAAGTTAAAAGATTTACTTACGGAAAACGACGACTGTATTAAAAGTAACAATGCCCATGCTTTCCATTTCGTAAATTAACGCATCCAGCTCATCGTGTCTGTATGTGTAGTCAACCGCCTGCCACTGCTCTTCCTAGAAATAATATATTGTATATGGATAGTTGGGGTTGAAGGATACACACTACCACCTAAATGATACTCACTATCACCTAAAGGATACTCGCTATCCCTTAAAGGATGCTCACTATCACCTAAAGATACTTATTACTACCTAAATGATACTCACTATCACCTAAAGGATACTCATTACTACCTAAATAATACTCACTATCACCTAAAGGATACTCGCTACCCCCTAAATGATACTCACTATCACCTAAAGAATACTCGCTATCCCTTAAAGGATGCTCACTATCACCTAAAGGATACTTATTACTACCTAAATAATACTCACTATCACCTAAAGGATACTCGCTATCCCCTAAATGATGCTCACTATCACCTAAAGGATACTCGTTACTACCTAAATGATACTCACTATCACCTAAAGGATACTCGCTATCCCCTAAATGATGCTCACTATCACCTAAAGGATACTCGTTACTACCTAAATGATACTCACTATCACCTAAAGGATACTCATTACAACCTAAATGATACTTATTACCACCTAAAGAATACTCACTATCACCTTCATGAACATCCATCACCATGCACACTGACCAACAACAATGTATCTTGATGTATGATACTCACCACCACCCTGTGTTTTATGGCCTCCACATGATGACGATGACTTTCATAAATGGCGTCTTTGATATTCTCCATCAGCATCTTCTTCATCGAAAATGTCAAATCTAGACCGTTCTCTTGAAGCTTAATGGATAAGAAAGGAGAAAGTCTTGATGCGGCTTCCAAATCATACGTACAATGACGTCAACTACACTTACCTTGTTGCAATGTCGCGTCGCAATCCCAACACAGATACCAATAGCAGACAACGTAATATCACAATGAAATACTTGTCGCGATAGCTTTGATACAAAATACTCCAGTTCGTCGTTCGCCCACACAATAAACGCTGAGTTAAAATGAAGAATGATTCATATCATGGATATTTTTAAGGCACTACACTACACTACACCGCACCACACTAAACGTATGAATTGTCATATGGAACGAAACTTCAGTCAATATTTCTATTGGCTTTAGCACACTGTTACCGTATTACCAAAGGAAAGCAACGGATTTTATGGTCTCAAGTCACACTGAATGTGATTGAACAAAGGAGACAATTTTCTTTAAAGCTTTGTTGAAAAGGGAATACAAAAACTTCAGGGGTATAAAAGACTTGTTAACTTTCAACTATAGTTCAGGACAGAATTTGCCAATCAGAGTGTCATGTAGGTTAACTAGGATTTAACTATGCAAAATGTAGTTAAAGAGTTTTACACAACCGGCCCCAGGAGGGTTTTTCGCAGACCTGATTTGAATCCTTTGCACTCCGAGAACAGTTTGCAGAATTCCTTATGACATTCTACAAGGCTCGTGAAGAACACGTTGCTTAGCTTCGTGATGTAAAGTGCCGTGGCTCCCTCTATCTTCAGATGTCTAAATATTCAGATGATTGAGCTGATACTTTCCACCGCAATATAACAGACAAACATACTTCGAAGAAAGACAAAATTACCTAAAACTCTGTTTCATTGCCTCGCTCCTATTTCGAAGAAACAACGTACAAGCCTAAAGAAAGTTGCAGAAATTAGTTGCAGATAAAATATCATAAAAGTTATGCACTCATTTTGTAGCACTTTAATAACTTTATATATAGGGTGTCCAAAAAAAAAAGCAACCACTTAAATATGCAGAACATTAATACAGCTCTAAAGCGCAATAGATAAGCACCTCTGGAAATTGAAAATGGCTCTTAATCCTTCATTTACAATGCTAAAAGTCATTTTAGCTGAACTATGGTGCAAACCCGAACAATATTAATATTCTTGCATATTTAAGTGGTTGAGTGAGTTTTTTTTGGGACACCCTGTATAGGAATTGCCTTTCTTTTTTTGAAGTAAAAAAAAATCAATCTTCCTTACTAACCTGATGGGCTTTCCCAAGTTTATTAAGTAGTAAAACTGCTCTCCTACTCGACTGCGGTCCACCATGCAGTAATATGCTCTGATTTGCCTCTAATTCCGTCATTAACGCCTCTGATAATAACTTCACCCGGTGGTCAACTCGACTTCTGTGATCGGAAGGAACAAGTTACGGTGTGATTACTGTAATATTAATATCGTTTAGTAGACAGGAACAAACAATCGAACCAAATAAAAAGAAGACGAGCAAACAAAGCGACAAACAAGAGAACAAAGAAACAAACAAACAAATGAAAAGAAAACCAAACATTTCCATGTCTTTAAATATAGTTCATAGTGAAACAATTTTACTTACCTGACTTCATTTAAAGCGTGGGAACTTGGGGAATCTTTTAAATAATCATTGACTAGAAATACAGCAACACGATATACCCATTCAGCATGGAACGCTTCAATTCCTACAGCAGAAAAACTACAAATCATTTTACCTTTCTCGATGAGAGTCATGGCTCCTTCAAAATCTCTCTGTGCAATACACACATCCAAGTCGTCAGGAATATCGCGAAGCCATTCAACAGCTAAAAGATCGCTCTGGAAAAGTTCAAATTTTGAAACTCAAAGACCCGTTGCGAACGACGTTCTAACTACGAATCATTGTTTCCTTGTATTTCAAGAAAAACCAACCTTTGATAAAACAGTATGTGTGCTGCTCTCATTCGTAAATATGCTATCATTGTCGTCTTCATCTAGAGGTGGTAATAAGCCAATTTCCTGGTAATTTTGCATGGTATATTTCATTTGCATGTTACATTCACTGTACAATTAGCTCTCACCTGACTCATAAAATGGGTTCTTATCTTTGTCATAATGTTCTTGTGTCATTTGACTTTGTGCAGAAACTTCTTTTTGCAATTGAAGTTTGAAACGTTGACGTGTCTCCTCCAGCATTGACAGCCACTTCGCCTAAAATTAAAAGATTGTTTTTCATTGTTTTTGTTGTTTCATAAAGTCCGCTTCAAAAGCCCTGGTCCAACAAAAATCTTAGAAACTTGGGAGTTTGCATGACTTAACAGCACAGTCATCAGCCATCATCAACTAAACTAATGAAAGAGATGCTTTCACAAAACTCAGCAAACTGGTGCATAAGTTAGTTGTAAATTGCATTGAAACCATTAATGCTTTCCCTTACTGATGAGCTAAAGCCTAAAAGCCATATGCTTCACAAGTTTACCTTAGTCTCTGAGTCCTCAGCTTGGAATGTGACTGTTTCACCAGTAGGAAAATTCATGATTCTGAAGGCATCTCTCAATCCTAAGTCACAAACAAATGATTATCACCTGTCTTTTGGCATCATTACACAGGGTTGTTGACCAAAAGAGCATGCAGCCTTTTGAGATTTGCAAGTATAAGGCCTTAACCACCTTACCTTCCATATCATGGACATTCACCACCCCAACGTTATCAACCTCGAAAACTGACTTCAGTTTAAAACGGCCTGGCCCAAGCCTGGATAGAGATATCCCATTGAGCACACAGAAGTGAAAATAATGAGGTGAAACCACAACAGGGCACAATAAAAAGGATGACATACTTATTGCTAACAAACATTGTTATGACCAGAAAATCGTCCAGTAAAAATCCTTTCACTCGCTCTACAGCTCCCAAGGAATCCTGGTCTATTTCAAGCAAGTCACCTTCCATCAGACAGTGGTGATCATGAACATCCATTACACTCTGAAAATAGAAATACCCCCAATTAATGTGTGAAAGTACTGAGCAAGCCAAGTTATACATGACTGATATACAATTCCATTATATATAGGTTTTTAACTGATCATTAGGGGACTTACAGAAAGGCCATCTATGTTTTCAAGAAGGGACATAGTTTCATTGTAACTATCACTTTCTGAGGGCGGACCTCCATCACTAATATCCATTGATACTGATGACTCTATGCCAAAAAGACAAATCATAGTAAATGCCAAATATATTCAAGAAAATTAAGGATGTACATACAGAGCTTTAAGTAGCCAAAAGTCATTGATAATTTTGCTATATAGTAATGGAATTTGTGTGTTAATATGAGAAAAACTTTAGTAACACATATTTCTTATAGCCAAATTCAAGAGACTTACCTGATCTACCAAACAAGGACATCTCAAGTTGGGTTGATAGATTAGATTTCTGATCTGTTAACAAATGACTCAACTGATACATCTCTGCTTCTAAATCTGTATTTGATTGTCAAGGAAATCCATCATCACCATTTGCATTGTTAGTACATTTTATGATATTCTCAATCCATAACGACCTTCAAATGAAAAGAGATCTTCTGCTCCCCCCCTGATCCTCCTAGTATGGGGCAAGGAGGGCAGCTATTCACCCACCCCCCCCAGTTCTGTTATTGCTGATTTTAATCTTGCATTTGACAGTAAGGCTACTACAAGGCTTCTTTCTAAAATGATACAAGAAATCTCTCTGGATGTTTCAATGAACTGTTGATAATTTCTATAAACATTTCTCTTCAGTGTTGCTGCAGTTTCCTCATTCAACGTCTTGATCTTTTTCTGTTGTTCTTTCAATTCTGCATGAGTGTTACAGTTCCCACACATATCTTTTACATCTACAACATCAATAGCATAGGTATTCTATAGTGTACAATACATCTTCTGGGGCAATTATACAGGGTGTATCAAATACCTTCATAATTCCCAGGGACCTACAATCTTTTGCAATTGAATAGAAGCAAATATATATGAATACTAAGTGGTTGCAGTTTTTTTTATACATCCCATAGAATACCTGGCCAACCCAACTCTTAACAGTGAATGCCTTATAATCTTATAGATATCTGTATCTTGTTTTACGTTACTTAATGCAGGAATTAGACTTTCAACGGGGCAGTTCTATAAATTGATCCTCTAACAAATCATTAACATAATGCAATATTGGCCTGGTATTCTATAACTGTACCAGACTAAATTTACAGATCAATTCTAGGCTAGCAACCTGGAGTCCTGGACAGACGATGCATGGGTGAATCAAAATATTGCCTTTAAATAACAATTTAATTAACAGATCTTGTCGTTTTATAAACATTCAAGTAGTTGCACGATCTGTAAAGATTTGCATTACTTGTACATCTCTTCGAGGAAAACAAATCTAAAAAGATACAATGCTTTAATAGTATATGTCAAATAACTTGTACCATACTTACACTTATCAGGATCAAAATCCTCCTTCGACATTTTCAGGGCCAACACAGGCGACGAAATCAAGTCCATTTTAGCCATTTTCAAATATCAACAACCACCAAAGGATAGTATGATTACTTAGTTTAACGATCAAACCATTTAGTGAAAGAATGAAAGTTTGCTTTTGGAAAAATATGTCATTTTCCAAACATAAATTTTAGAGAAAATCAGAAAAATTCATCAACTTTAAATGTTTCCGGGTGCTAGGCTGTCAGCGGTAATAGTAATTACTATACTTTGTGTAAACAATATGCAAAAAATCGCCAATAAGATTAAATTCCCAGAAGTGAAAGAAGTCAAAGAATGTCGTTTCGACCGGAAATTTCCTACTAACATAATAGAAATAAATAAACGAATCAAACTTGGTTTAATTGTTTTTTCACAATTATTTACTTTTCCAATTTTTTTCATTGATCTCAACATAGACAATCCAGAAGATAAGATGTCTTCTGGATTGTCTATGATCCCAAATAAAGAGGTCTTCCTACACACTCCTTATGACTTATATGCTGCTTGACATTCGTTGTTAATATTAAAACAAAAATGTATTTTAGTTTGGCAGCATTTAATGAGCGCGGTGTAGTTGAGAAGACGGCAATATTGATAATGAAATATGACTCCAATTATTAGTTTCGGAATCACTGATTTGGACATGCGCTAGAGTGGGAAGTCAAAACTCAAAAACGAGAGCAAAACACTATTCGTACACATTTTGCCAGCATATAAATACGACTGAGCTGATTTATTTTGTGCTTTCCAGTCGAAACGTATTAAATATGCGACCGATTCTTTGTATTTACTGGAACAATATTTGGTTGTCATGACTTTATACTATATTAGGGACTAGGACTAAGTCCGCTAAAGGAGGCAACCTTGCGTTATATTGCAGGTTAAAGCTAAAATAGGTGTATAAGAAGTAGAATGCAACATAGCTGAAGATTGTTCATCGCTATCTTTGTGTACAATTACGAAATATGCATCATTATTTGTCATAAAAACTACCCATACTTTTCCCCAGTTTTGGTGACACAAGTTTTGAAAAGCTTGTTGAAGAAAGTTGATTAAAAAGATAACGATTTAATGCGAAGCTGGTTGGTACTTTTTCAATTGAAATAACGCGAATATGGGCGACCAGAGGCCGCCAAACACTTCAGAGAACGACGAACACATATATCTGGACGTAGTTCACATTGCCTCGCGCCCTCCGTCGAAACGGTCACTGTTTCCGAGTACAGAAGAATCACAAGAGAAGCCACCAGCCGAAAATGTGGCACCGAAGAAAGAGGGCAAAAGATCGAGCGGTATCCAAATATACATTCTTTACTTCACGATAATATTACTGGTTCTTGCTTGCTTGGCTTTGGGTGCACTTTATGTGATTGAAAGACGGCAAAGTGCTATGCTCGCATCAGAAAAAAGAAATACATCAGAAAAAAGAAATACCACAGTCGCAACTCCAGTACAACCAAATTGTAAACCAAATGTCTGTCCAGGTAAGAACAGGTCTTATCTCATAAACTTTAACCTATTGTTTGCGAAACGACATATTATTCTCACCTTCCAAACTAATACCGTAGGTAAACGAAGCTATAATAAATTATTTTGTGATTTTTTGTCCAGCCCAGCTTTAGTGACTAATCAGGAAGGCCGTTCGATTTTATATGCATGTCGAGTTCTTTAGAAACCATATCTAGGGCATGCGCAGCTCAAAAACATTGATTTAACCGTGTTATCTCGACGGTTTAGGCCAACTATGTTGCTTTTTCGTGAATAGTCTGAGAATGATTTCGTCTGGAAAATGCGAGAACCCTCATGGTTCCTGTCCGCCACAAAATGCAATCGTTTCCTTGTTCGCTAATTAACCTCATGAAACATTACCATATAAACATTGTATAAATATAAATATAATATATATTCGACTCTTAATAATGTCACTAAATCAATTTCTGCGTTATTTCTACTGTACATAGAAACAGCGGACGAGAACCTGGATTGTGTTTCCATGAAATTGGAGCTGCTGAGAAGGGAGACGATTTACAATAACAACTGCAAGACACAACTTGGTGAAGTTGGAAACACTACTCCGAAGCAATGTACGTTGCCATTTCAAAACTCTCTCTGCCTATTTGCCCCAAACTTATCTTACTTCACTTGACGATTTTGAATTAGAATTTGAACTACTGCATGCAGCTAAGTAATACGTCGTTTATTTATTTATTTATTTATTTATAAACTTGGTCGTTTAGACGAGTTCACCACAATTCCAACCGTAAGAGTTTCCACTGAAACAATACACTGGGGTAGACATCCTGCCTAGCTCATTCACGTTGTTGTGCATCGACAAGCTACAATACGTGTGCACTTCTTTTTAAGGTACTGCAGAAGCCTTGCAGTTCCAGTCCCCCTCGGGTGCTGTGACGTCACATGGTTCCTTGGCGATGGCGTCAGCAACTGTGTGTTTCTGGTGCAAGTCATCGCAAGGAGTGCTCCACCATATCACATACGACGAGCCATCTAGTAAAGGTGGCTTTAGTATTCTCGAAGAAAAATCAATGCAAAGGTGAGATTGTCTCTCAGCTCGTCGAGTTTCTGTATATTTGAATATCAGTTATATCACGCCATTAATTTTTTTTACATTTTCGTTCAATTATAACACAGTTCCTCTGATACAAACTGGCATTCGTTCTGCTGGATCTGGTCCACTGGTGAAGAATTTTATCGATTTTACAAAGACGGGAAACTTCTCAAAAGCAGGGAGATTAATCGGGAGCGAAGAATGACCGCTGGCGGAACCTGGAAACTAAGGCTAAAATTGGATACATCAGGTGCTCGAAATGCTGGCGGAGGAGGAACGACGCCGAAGCAGTACGGGGAAATAACGTCGGTCAACGTTTGGAATCGAGTTTTGCGCAAAAATGAGCTTGAGAGAATTATGACTAGCAGTTGTGCATCAATGTACAAAGGCAACGTAAAATCCTGGAATGACTTCAAATCTGCCGCTAAAACAAATGTTAAACTTGTAAAATCGACCTGTTGCAAATAGATGTATGAAGCCCCTCTTTTTGTTCATGGATTACCTTATACCAGCCGACAATTCCTCTGCAACATAATTCAAAGATTAGCGTCTTTGAACCCGAAAACTTATTATTGTCTTGTTTAGACAAATATTCTAGGTTTTAAAACGACAATCTTCGAATTATGAAAGAAGCACAGGCAGTTTTGAAGAAATCTCTGAAAACATTTCATTTAATTTTGACTTGTAATTTAATTTTTAATTCATAGCCATATAAGACACTGCATTGTAATTTATCAAAATATTGGATGCTTGACACAAATTTTAAATGTTTTGCATCCTGAACGCAAATACAATTATATCGTTTTCACTTTCTACTGCAAACTATTTGACACGCGGTACAACCAACAAATGTAAAAAAATTCTTGTTGAACCGGTAAACATATTTCCACCTAGGTAATTTTGTGAGTTTTTTACTTGTTTTCCTCTTTACTTGGACGACTTTGACTAGTTTTGTACTTCAAATTGATAGACTATCACAAACTACGTGACCATCGTGTTTTGACATATTTGCTGATGAGGAAAACTAAAATGTTAAAATTTTTGTATTGAAATTAAACAAATTTAACAAACGAAATCTTTGACTTTTATATATTAGTTGTACCATCGAGAATTTTAGGCAAATGCATCATCGGTCTAATTTTAAGACTAGGTGAAACGCTAGTACTATAGTTGCCAAAGTCATTTTGATGGAATTTTAGCAATAAACGGCGTGAGGGCGACGACAAAAGCACTACACAGTTAAATACAAAATTTAAGAAGAAACCTAGCATGTCAATAAAAGTGCAATTGATCCATCATTCCATCAAATATAAACACTAAATGACTTGCAGTATACATGTCCGTCGTAGTTTAAAAATTCAGAATTGTACCCAGGAGCCATCTTGTGTTGGCCTGTAACGAATTGGGAGAAAGATTTATTAGTTTATATGATGATACTTGTGGTATCAATTGATAGCCACCTGGTTGTAAACTGGCAGATTTTCCGAGAAGAGCTCTTCTCAAGAAAATTTTATATCTCTTGAATATAAAATGAGCAAGAAAATAGTTTGGGTTTGGACAGTGTAAATTTGTATCCTGTACAATAAGTACTCAAGAAGTTCTATACAAAATATTATCACTAACTGTTGTGATGAAGCTCTTGCCGTTGTGAAGTCCCCCCAATCTGAGGGCGGGTTGGATACTGCAACATTTGTCGGCGGTGTGGGTTGGAAAGATGGGGCATCTGTGCTCGGAGGCACCACTGGTCTGGAGCCAGCTCCAGGAGAGGGTCCTGCAAGTCTGGGTATAGCACCACCACCACCAGGGGGAGGGGGGAGGATACCAAAATTACCACTTCCTAGAGTCAAACAAAAAATTCTAATTTTCTCCTCAAAGAGACTTTTTAGACTTACACTTTAAGATGAGAAATACCAAAATACAGTACCTTCCACTTTTGGTTTGTTGGCCTGTGTGGTAGAAGCCTTTTTCTGAGAAACACATTGAAAAAAAAATTAGAAATTAGAATTTATCATGATATAAAACTCTTAAATGACAATATCTCTAGATTCTGCATTGCGCATTGTAGGAAGTCCAAACAACCTACCCCAAAGTTTATTCTAATAGTTTGACCTTCTTTAAAACCTAAATCTAATTTTGGAGAATTGTCTGTTTGCACATTCTCTTGTTCCTGTTCTTGTTTAAGTCGTCTGGAAATACATGAAATTATGTCATTTCTTCTTCAATGTTTGCCGCACATTAATGATACTTCTTCTTCCAGTTTAAATAAACAAACTTACTTAAAGTGATCTTGAAGTGAGACATTGAAATCAAATGAATCTCCTCTGTCTTGAAATCCCATGCCAATAAATGCATGACGACCTAAAGACATTCATTGTTATCAATTACACTCAAACTCCCCAATTTTTACCATTAGCTGGTAATCCATGCACATGGGTCCACAAAGTGGTACTTTTGTGTTGGGCAATATCATACCCAGGGACAGATCTAGAAGCTTAATTGGGGGGGGTGCATATTCATATATTCATCTAGGGCCTGTTAAGCGCTAAAGAAATAACTTTGTACAAAGGAATAATAAGGATGACATCTAGATAATAATACCCACCACTGTCATCTTTAATTCTTAATACAAAGTATCTACTGCTATCTGTCACAGATTCCACAGCAATGCCAGGATGTGCATCTACAGGACACTTGGCAAAAAGTTCACCTGAATGGAATAAAACAGGTTTTTTAGCAAATAAAAATCCAATGTTTGGTTTGGGCATCATTCTCACTAAACCAAAGTTAATCCTATTAAATATTAATTTAAACATGTATCAAGCATTCTTTACCATTTGAATTATCTTCTAGTTTAACATACAGCTCACTTCCTTTCGAACATACTCTCATGCGGCCTGTCCAGTCGGGTTGGTCTAACTTCCAGTCAGCAGCTCTGCAAATTTTATATTTTATGAACATGAATATAGCTAGCGTTGTCTGCTTGGCCCAAGACAATTACTTTCGATTATAACTCTTCTAATTCCCATTGACACAATCAATGCAATTTATCTATCTATTATTTTTAATCAGTAAATATCAAATATGTAAATTAGTATGACATATTACAATGCCACAATGGCAATTATTATTAATCAAAGTAGCCATAAACCAAACTCTCTCGATGAATGGTAACGTAATCTAAGTAACTCATTCGCCGAATATTACTGTCTAATTGTCCGCCTAGGTACAGTATAGAAATTATAGAAAATGTGTTACAAATTAATGAAATTATAAACATAGAAATAACCAGTCATAGGGCCATAGCGAAAGAACGTCAAGATCTTGCCTAAAGATAACAATGTGATTAACACTGAAAAATTTTCAACATACCTATAGCCTCTATTTGTGGTTCTCGGTGGAATACGAAAGACGAAGACTTCGTTTTTTACACATAAAATTCTTTCGTAATCATTACTATCGGCCATTTTGTTAGCATTGCTTCCGTCCACGAACGAATCTCGAAAAAAAACACGCGATACATTTCCCACGCGAGTGAGCTCAATACAAAGGCAGGAAGCTGGAGTGGAGTCGGTCGTCATTTGCAACATATTCCTGACCAGAGTTGGTAGATTTGCAAATATTTGAGGATAAATTGTCATTAGTGCTATCAAGAAAAGAAAGAAAACAAAAGGCAAAGAAAAGAAAGAAAACAAAAGGCAAAGACAAGACCAAGAAAACAAAGAACTAGTGTGATCTTGTTTGGCCTGAAATATGCAATCAGCTATTCACTGTCTCTGCACATATTTTTTTGAGTTTTTATTTAAAAAACATTTATTTACAAATAATGCTACATACAAATGCAAAATTTATAGACAACATACTATAAATTATAAAAGTTTATATAAGCTTATAGCAAAATATATTCTTGTAGTTATAAGAGAGATTATTACAAAATTCTAAAACAAATTCAACATTTTACCCTGATAGCAGTTTTGGGGACATATTAGTCATCGGATTGGAAAGCATGCATAGTACTCTCCATATATGTACATAATATTTTCTGATTATCCTGTTCTTTACACTGTTTTCATCTGACATGCTTAAAAATCTGGATCAGAATAATCATCGTCTGAATCCCATCCTGAAACATTCTTTCCATTCTCAAAGTCGACTTCCACTTCATATTGAAATCCCTCATCTCCAGGCCTTACACGATGTTTCTCAAATACTTGGTCCATTTCAGCCTTCTTTTTATTAAGTTCAGTGTCATTGAGTTTATTCAAGTCTTCGCCATCTGCATTTGAAACTACTTCATCCTTATCCTTTTTATGTGGGAAATTTTCTTGAATCTTTGATAATAATCTATGAATCTAATGTGAAATAAACAGTGTGATAGTATCCAGTATTGTCCTATTGATTGTTCAGTGGCAGGATTACAGAAAGTTTGATTGGTTAAAAACACAAGTGGAACATTCAGTCATGGAATGTTTTCATCAATTTCCTGCAACTGGCTACAAGTTTATGTTATGTCAAGCTCTTAGACATACCTGTTCTGCAGGGATTTTCTCAAGATAACGCTTGTGTTTTCCAGATTTTAAATCTGTCACAGCCTCATCCAAACTACAGCCATAATTTGAATACAAATATACAAATTAGCAAACTTGAAACTTTACACAACTTCACAAACTTTACATGTGAACAGAAGTTTAGTTGAGTAATTTAGCTTGTAGGCACACCACGTACTATAAAGTAACACACGTAGTACTTTATACGTGGTAGTACTTGCGTGGTGTACCTGCAAGCTAAATTACTTATTGACTGTCAGCATGCAAACATACAAGAATATTGTTATAGAAGTTTAGTTGACGACTTACTTGCTTTTCTCTGAAAAATTTCGAAGGGGCATCGATCGTCGATGAACTTTACCTTGAGACAATATTTATATAAATGATATTGTGCTTCTATTTGCTTCAAATTTATAGTATAAAAGTTTGCAGTGAAATTTCCAAATTGGGAAATGTGTGTATGTACAGGACTGACAGGACTTACCTGTTGCGTTCATTACGTAGTACAAAACGAGTGAAGGCGGTTCAAATTTAACTCCACACTGACGAGGGGTATACATTTAGAAATCATATAAACCAACAAACAATTTTCCTTCAAAGTTTTATAATACTACAACAACTTCCTTTCACACCTTCACACTTTGTCTGTATGGAATTACACCGATCACTGATCTCTATATGGTTTGTGTTTCATCGTCATGTTTTGAAAACAGAGATGTGTCACCTTAACAAAGATAGCCGATAACACTCACTCAGTCTCACTGACTCGATCTGAATTCAAAATCATTTTTTTCAGTCTGGAGAAAATCACCCTATCAGATTTTCGCTTACACGTCTAATGATGCTGACTGTAATGTATGAATAAAAAACAAGAAACTTTACAACAGGAGTCAACCAGGCTAGTACTGTGAGTCAACTAATTTTCGGTATCGGGAAAAATCGGAACGCGATCGGTAAGTATCGATAATCGAGCGATTTAGGACATTGAATGTCTTTCTAGCCAATCATAGTTCACTAAATCAGCCAATCACAAAATTTATCGATCGTATGTAGAAATAGGAATAGTATAATCCCAGAATAGAGCAACTCCATACTGATTATGTGTATATTATGTGGTTCGATTCCTGTCGGAAGACCTATAGTTGACTCATTTTTCATCAACTGTTCCTGGCTTGACTTGAGTGTATGTAATTCCTTCGAAATTAAGACCCTTTAAACCTCTAAAATTTATGTGCATATTCATTTCAAAAAAAGTGCGTCGCGTGCAGAACATACGATAACGGATATGCACCTCCCAAATTATCGCCCTCAATTTAATAGTCTATTAGGACTATCTGTCAGAGATCTAAGCTCGCTTTTGGAATTACAGATTTCCGTAGATCAGTGCAGGCATATAGACATAGGCGTACGGGGCAGGGGGCACTTGCCGCCCCCAAAATTTCGAAAATCAAGACATTCGGGCAAAGTTTAGTCGAAAATTCGGGTAAACTGAAAAAGAGTAACATAAAGGTACCTTTTTATTTAGATTTATCTAAACTGAACCAGTTATCAAGATGAACGTGAAGAAAAGATGAAATAGAAATGTTTTTTACTAGTCTTAAAATCTCTGACCTCACAACTTATCGCATTTTAATAATGTTTTGTATTAGTGCAACAATATATGTACTCAGTGGCTTCTGAATGATTTTTTATGTAATCTTCGCACCAGTAATCCTGTGATTCATCTTTTCATAAGACATAACGGAACCCTTATCGATATTGCACGACTATTTTGGCGACAGGATTCCTGACCACAGCATCTCATTTAAATCTATTTTCATCTATTTGAGGTATTTTCAAGCCCACCCACAAACTGAGAAATCAATTAGTTCATTGAAATGAACACATACTTGGTCACGGAATTTGCCACAAAGAACGGTTTGAAAGTGATTTGCGAAAAATGCCGCCTCATTCAGATCGATACCTATCAATGTGTGCCGGCCCGATTATTCAGTTAAATTCATTCCCTGTTTTTACCAAAAACTTACTCAATCAGCACAATCACGTACACAAACTAAAAACATGACGGAATTCGATGTTTCTACGAAGCGCCTTTCTTCTCTTATGTATTGCACGTACAAATCAATGAAATCATTGAAATCAAAGATTGTTTTCATTTTCAATGTAGATGTTTGCTACGTCTTTGTCAGGCTGACGTAAAAAACACTTATGGCACTTAATGCTGGCATGGACTAATCAGCCAGCGAGACGACAGCAGCGGTTATTGACAGGGAACATGAACTAAACAAATACTGGCCTAAATTGGATTTGCTGCAAAATGGATTTGCGTAGATCAGTTGTAGGTAAAGGGGAAATGTATCCAGGATTGCAGCAAAAATTGGAAGTAAAGCGAAGTGCTCTCGCTGTGTGCTATGAAATGAAATTTACCTGCTATCACGATACAGAGTTTTTCTTTAAAACTCCCAGGTGATAATATATATATATATATATATATATATATATATATATATAATATATATATATATATATATATGTACATATTATATGAAACACAGCAAGACCAAAGGAAAAGAGAAAACTGAGAAAAATTTAGGATTATTTTGAGCCGGAAAATATTATGAGTTTGGCTAATATGGAATTGTAGATAAGCGTAAAAGATTTTGGTCAATTTTGATAAATGAGAACATAAGATCGGATATGTGGAGGTGACCTGTTCCAAACACATGCCTCAGAAGACAAATATTCATCACAGATCTTGTGGAGTGAAGAAGAAGCTGGATGTGTAATGGTTTATAGACAAAGAAAAACAGAAAAACAAGAAGATAATCAAGATATATATATATATATATCATCTGAAAGTATGAAAAGAACAAACAAAACCATGAAATAAATGCGTGGACAATTGTAGCAAAATAAGAAGACAGTTAGCAACGATATATGAATATTTAGCACATAATACGGAAGAGATAATTCAGATAAAATCTGATTACAATATAATCTATAGTGTCAAAGCCATGACCATGTAGATGACAGCGAAAACAAAATTAGTGTAAAACATTTTATTTTATATACATATCGCAGAACTAATATTGGAACAACCCATGATGTACGGAATTGTATTATAATCCATGATACTTGTATATTTCCAAGGTATGTTGTTCGACAAATCTATACCGTGCCTTACTATCTGGAGACTATTACCATGAAACTGACATATCAAGACAGTGTCTTAATCGATAATAGTTCATAAACATTGCAAAGGTGTGCATTCAGATCGATGATATGACACGTCAAAATTTGACGACATAAGAGGCGAAGAATAGCATTGAGGATATTCAGTCCAAGTTTCGTGCACGTGAGTCCACGTTATCCACGAACCCACGACTGTCTAAACCCAATCAATGCTACGTAACACGAGAGACAGTGAGACGGCTGCGAGGCGAGTTCTTCAAACCACGCTGACTGCTGTAATTTATTTAACGAAATTCCAGTGTTTCCGGCCTGTCAATTGAGGCTTATCATACGCCTTTGAAGGCGATCTTTTGTGCTAAAGTGCTCCTTCCTTTTTACACTTGGCAAACATTTTAAGCAGGAATTTGTCTTTGGGCGAGAATATTGTCTAGTTGTCTGCTTTTGTAGACGGTGTCTCGACTATGCTGGGGATAGCAGACCGGTCGTCTTACTCCAGTATTGACGAGGGATATTGTTTATCTTCGCCATGTACGTCATTCATTAAGTTGTTTTCATCAAACCTCACGCTGACAATGCCCTGTGGCTGTTTGTATTTGAATTTTCTTTTGTCAGCTGAGTGCGTAAGGCTTCCGACGTTGATATGTTTGCGTGCAAAGAGATGACTTGTACGTACGAACATGTACAAACTTAATTTAAAATGTCCTAATCATTTTTCGAAACGATTATCCTTCTCACGCCATTTTTCGGTGGCGGACGTGCCGTTCACGTGGCAAGCAACGAATCATTCAAAACTACATTAAAAACTAAAAAGAAAGCACATGCAATGATATTGTTCACAAGTGCTGAGCTCTTAATTTTTCATTCTAAAGCGGAGTAACCGTCAGATTCATATACACGAGAAGATATATAGGATGAAGAAAATCTCAAAATATAATTTAAATGCAAAAAACCACAAGTCCAAGATATAGTAAAATCAAAAATACATTCGGTGATATGAAACTAATTACTTGTGACCTATCACACGATCAGCTTTGAGATAATTCATATAGTTCGGGAAAAGTGGAGTTTGATAATCATCTCAATATATTCTAGCCGCTCAAGTGAGTTAAAAACAAGAAAGTTAGTTCGGAGATGTATAATACTTTTGAAACTCCTTGAGTCTCAATTCAGAGTATAATTCTTGATTTCTTGTCATGAAGTTTTAAAGAAATGTTGTACACTCTCAAAATTGTTTTTGAAGAACGAAGCAACTAGCTAAACTACAAGATACGTGCTGTACTGAAAAATGAATTGGATCTAAAAATAGGAAGTGCGTGGTTAAATCTTGACTCATATCAAATGCATGCGCATGGCATATATTGATAAGAAGAAATGGGCACATGCAACTCCAAATTGATGCTTGTCACATATGGCGTGAAAAACCACGACCACTGCGATATTTTTCCTCGCCTTGAGGCTTGAGCCAAACTAAGACCTTCTTTCTTATCAGTATTGCTGCAAGGCACAGAATATCATATTGCTGAGGTGCAACGTATCTCACCCCCCCCCCTCCTCCTCATGTTTTCGTTTTGTAGAATCGTCCGCGCACACAACCCGAGCAAAATAAACACAAGGCGACTATAGGCGACTATAGATGGAAAAAAATGGCCGATACCGCGTGGCGTATTCACACGTTTGACTGGCACACCTTGAAGGATGTGCATTATAAAACAATCCGGACGCCATTCTTTTTACTGTTTAAAAATTTTTGCATCAGCCGGTGTTTTTTTGTGTTTTTTCCAGTCATTTATCAGTTGCGTAATCTTGAACTTTTTATTATTAGCCTGTCCCAATTTATTTTCGTCTGCATGGCAGCAATTATGTTACTTAAAGCTTGTAATAGGTCTAACACTTCCGACATTGTTTTTGTCCCGGAAAGCTGACGAAAAAAAACGAAATCTGATGTAAAAGCTTAGCAAAACGTGTGAAAACATAACAATAGTAATAACCCTAACCCCGTGCATATTGGCCATTTAATGGCGTAAAAATTTGCCATTTGACCTTTGGATGAAGATGAGCAAATTAACAGAAGCCGAGTATATCAATACAAATTGCCGAAAAATTTCTCGGCTTAAATTTATCACGCGCATGCAAAATTGGATTGCCATAGTCAAATGCATGCAAAGACTGGAAACAAGAGCGTAGACTTTAGCTAAATCAGAGTTTCTACCATAAAAAGGCATTTTCCTCTGTAGCCAGTAAAACCATATTGCATATACTGTAAAATAATGATATATAGGTGGGAACAGGCTCACAGCGTCTGGGCGTGAAATTCTTCTCAGTCTCAGATGCAATGACAGTGAATAACGTTCTTCATTATGTTAACTGTAATGCTAGCAAACAATTGTAGTAAAACATACATGGCAGCCGCGGTGTCTTTTAATTTGAGAACATAATTTTCCGTGATGTTTGTACCGCCTACTGCACTCGAAATATTGTGTATAGGCGGTATAATTGGCCAGTCCGAAGTTATTGTTGAGGAGGACTCTGAGAGTAGCAAGGTTAACAATGCATTACGGGCAGATTTAGGATGAGCCTGCTGTTCACAACCGCAATCTCGTACGTGATGCATTGTCGACCTTACCAATTACCATGCATCAACACTGGTCCTTGTTTTATTAATCTTCCACGGTTTTATATTTTTATATTTTTTCCTTTTTGAGTCATAATATCAGGTAACGAACTTCAAGTATGAAAGCATGATACGTTTCCGGAACGTAGATTGTTTTGCAAAAAAAGCTTATAATGCCTCACATGAAAACCAGCTGTTTTGGGTTATTTTAAACCAGCCACTGTAATGAAGTGAAAATATTATGAAAAAATTGATTAAACAAGTTTTGGATATTATGACTAATAAAGTTATAATATTTTCATTCCAAAGACGAAGATTGAAAACAATGACCTTTATTTAACCTGGATTATTTGGTCGTCGAAATAATCTCGGAAATTCACATGGCAAAGTGATCTATATGCACTGCAGACTATATGAACATATGTATATTGTCAGTATTTTAATCGTATGTCCATCTCTTCACAGTTCACTGATGAATGAGTAAAATCCTTTGTACAGTATATTAAAATATTTGCTTTCCTGCTACAAGTATATAATAAGTATAGATTGCGAAAGATTGGTCAGTCACGGAAACACATTTTCAGACTGAGTGACAAAGCCCTTTATTCGTCAGTGACGATTCTAAAGATTCACAGTAGTTCCCAAATGTCCCCGACAGTGGACGATTAATTTATCCTCGTCGACTGGCCAGTGTTCAAAGATAATTGTTCCGGCAAAAAAAACACCGAAAGCACTTTAGTTTGCTTCTTTAGTGATTGGCGAATAGTGATTTTACTAACCTATATAGCTATATCCAACAAAAATACCAATATTTCTCAGTACTTGGAATACAAAAGCTATACACATTGTCACAGACTTATAGCAACTATAGTGGTAGTAAACTGACAATCATGTAGCATTTACAATCATCTTGAGAAAATGAACAGAAAGAAAATTACCATAAAATAATAATACGGTACCGACGGATATATTAGTGCGTGCAATCATCTTAAAAAGTGTACATGCAATAATGCATCACCGATATAATTGAATAGATCTCATTGTATGAAAAATACGTGGAAATATCGAAGGTATATTGTCTTCCTATTATACTCTTTACTCTCTTTTAATTCATTCATATATTCATAAAGGAAATGAAAATGGCTACCCATATATATATATATATATAGATATATATACTTGTTTCTTTGCAGTCTAACTTCATGCGTTAATATTTACCATTAATTTTCTTATATAATGTCAGCTTTAAAGAAAACGAATGGCATAAAAACGTCTGGGAGAGCGAGTGAGGTCTAGACGAAGCGCATTTTAATATAGTCTAGACCAACGCGTCTCGACCTCGCGTTTGTAACGCACAGGCAAAACTAGCCTCAACTCAAAAACATGATTGTGGATATTGTCTTTATTATTTTAGCATCAGCATCCCGACCGCGTGTCTCCTGCCGTTTTCCGTTTGTTTTCAACTTTCTGACATGCAGTGAAAGACATAAAACAACGTAGAATCAAGCCAATCAACTGCAATGTGCCAATGTTGACAATTTAACCCGAGGGACAATAGAGATTAATAATTAAAACACTTTTATAAGATGGCCTATTTTCGTGTCACGCAAAGTTGAAAATCGCCTTGTCGGCCGGACTTTCGCGAAAATTGCGATATTTTGAATGTTTAGATCAGATTTGCGGGTGTTGTGTTTCAGAAAGATCCTTGCAATGGGTTGAAAAAACCAAAGGAAATCTAAACAGGTTTCGTAGCCAAGGTAGAGGTCAAGTGTCTTCGCCCACGCTATTTCAAAACGGGTGGTCATCGTGACTGTTTTTGGATTGTAGCTCGAGGTTCGAGACTCGAGTGATCGTCGAGGGTCGAATGCATGGGCAAAAACATTGTTCATGCCGTGGATGACATATCGCGTGTAATCATGATGGAACCACTTATGGTTGTCAGGTAAAATTGAGAGGTTTTCAATAGAATTAGCCAATCATGTTCGAGTAGTTTCTTAGTGTATATTATCAATACTCAGTAACTCCCGGCTATTCTATATGCTCTTACTATTAGATGGAAATAAAAACGGAATGAAAATTACCTGAATCTGGGGGTTACTTCAGCAAAACTTAACCTATGCAATATAGTGGAATCTGAGGTAGACTCAATCGTTACTCTCGATCCCAAAGCTCTTTAGTATCATCTTCAAAGTTAACTCTCATTTTATATTATAGCTAGGAACTATTCAAAATATGATACCTCTATGATTTTTTCTATTTCCAGTACTTCATTTTGTATGAATCTTTGTGGGGACTGAAGCAGCATTTTTTTACATCAGTGAACAGAGTGGTGGTAAAGTCAACTTAGTCAAGGCGACACGAGCCATTTTATTTAGTCTTCTTGGCGTGGTCTTCAATTGAACGAGGAAATTGCTGACGTTCAAATTGGCACAAGCCTAGGTTTTGACGAAAAACGATGCGTCTGATTTCCGTACATATATATACCTAAGTGCAGCATAAAGGAAGTCAAATAATGAGTATGATTATTCAGACTCATGTTTTATAGAAATTGTAATAATCACAGACATCGAGCTTCGCAAACGGACAGCAGAACTTTATAACTTCGAACTATTGTAGAAGATCTGAGAAAGACAACTGACTCCGAAGTCCAAGTTCATTCAGATTTTTACCTTTTCCGATCCGCGCTGTGAAAACACGCGATCCTCGACCCTCGCGGCATTCAACCTCGACGTGTTTGGCCATAGACACGACGATATAATCATATTTCTGGTGGCAAAGGCGTCGAGACAGTGAGTTTTGTCTGCCGTCATAAACCAAGCTCGCCGTGCGATGGAAAACAAAACTAGAGTGGCGGACAAAGCTTTGATACAAGTGATCTTACAAGAGTACCGCGATCGATCTGCCGATTCGATCACGGGCCCAACAGCTATACGAAAATACGAAGCAGCTACGGGCAGACATCGCGTTTGGCCCGGTTTTGCTACAGACATTGTTAAAAGCAAACGCGACCATGTTACGTCTAGGAAGCAACTAGACGGTGGCTCGTTCTCGACAGCGCGTTTGCTTGCCCCGTCTGGCGTCGCTGCCGCGCGTAGAAAGCCGAGCAAAGTCAAGCGGACTCTGTTGGATGGTATTCCCATCGCTTGCTTTAACATCGGAGGGGAGAAGAGGCTTTGTTTCGAACAGCTTATAGCGGAGGTTTTGAAAGAATTCAGCCTGAGCGAAGTGAACAACTCGAGGGATCATTTAAAAATATACTGTCCAAAGTGTGACGAAGATCAACTGGAGTCGCTGAAGTTATCGAAGGCCATTCCTTGGTCCGACTCGTCATCTCTTCTCATCACTAAAAGCGATGCATACAGACTCTGTAGCGCTCTCCTGACAAACAAAGCACCTCAGCGACACGACAAGAAGTACACAAAACCGTTTCTCGGAGTTTACCACGAGTGCTTCGGCGGCTGCGAAGGTATCTTCGAGCCTGAAATCTACAACGAGCCGCACGCGAAATGCGTTACGTGCTTAGAATGTTACCGAATGTTTTCGCCACGAAAGTTTGTGACGCACTGTCATGCGACGATGGAAATACAAACTTGCCATTGGGGCATGGACAGCTCAAAATGGCGAGACTACCTGCTCCTACCAGACGAGAAAGCAGACGATGAATTGATTACGGTAAATATATCGGTTTTGATTATGTGTTCTTTTCTAGCGCACGTTGACCGTAATGGCTAGGTCTGCATGGGCTTGTGTGAACGAAGGCGTCAGAAAACGTTGCGTCGGATTTGTCCCGGCGGGCTTAGCTTATAGCGTATTGCGTACATGTCTGTGCATTTTTCTCGTGGTTGACTTAAGGGTTCATGTATTATCGTAAGAATATAATAATAATGCCTGACCGAAATTTTACAAGTTCGTCAGGGAAGCTGTGCAACATCTGCTCAAAACATTGTGGAGAGTTTCAGACAATGTTCTAGATTGACTAATTTCGGCCATGTTTACCACCAGTTAACTGAAAAGTTCTCATAAGATTTTAATGAATCATTTTTTAACCCGTCTCGTGTACACAGTGACTAGACCACAGTGACTACTAGTCTGGGAGTTGACCCCATCTTATTATTTGTCCGCATTGCTGACGCTGTAGCGCACATACTTATTGTTCAGGCAAGTTATGCTTTTTGCTG
Organism: Dendronephthya gigantea; assembly: GCF_004324835.1. Taxonomy (NCBI): domain Eukaryota; kingdom Metazoa; phylum Cnidaria; class Anthozoa; order Malacalcyonacea; family Nephtheidae; genus Dendronephthya; species Dendronephthya gigantea. The sequence continues at coordinate 2,445,991 of NW_021163020.1, forward strand.
CAAAGTGACTTTTCTGGAAATTTGTACACTAACATTTCATAAACGTAGAGAGAGGGAAAGGTCCATCGCTTTCGCAATGACGCTAAATCGCTAAGGAATGAAATGAATCCAAAGATCGGAACTAAATGATCATTTTATCTCACTGTGTCACCATCTTAGTTGTTTTAATTAGTGTTACCACACAAAAAATGCTTCAAATTTGAAAGTCTTCCGTTAAGTATTCAGGAGAGGAGAAAACAAACAGCACAGAATCGCTCTAATGTTGAACTAAATCAAAACCCAAGACATTAGTAGATTAATTCCCAGGGGTTGCCTGACACTTGGCCATTATGGAAACTCCGTTTACATAAATCATATAAGACAATATTTATATCACCGGTCCTATTATGAATATTTATCACACTTTATCTTTCATTTTGTTTAGAAATTGTGGGAGGACGTTAAGAAGAGATTTTTTGGCACGATACGAAAACGCAAGCTGTCAAACTCAGAGGCGGAGAGCGTGGCTGAAAGCGAATGCAGCGAGACTAGCGTACGAAAAAGAAACGTGTTGACGTATGCTGTGTCTCCGAGTGTCGAGCGTTCCAACGGTACTCCGAGCAGCTCGGTCAGTTCGCCCAGGGAACATGGTGAAGGGAATAGACGTTCCGCGTTTCGGCCGTGGTCACCTTTAGAGGAAAAACATCGCGTTGAAACATCGAGTGGTAGTAACAGCCACACGCAAAGGGCATCAAGCCCGAGCCAAAATCGATTTGCTCAACCCTCATCACACCCAATACAACCCGCGTCACATTCAGTAGTAACTACATCACAAACGATACAACCCGCTTACATCTCTAGAAACAGCGCATGTCCACCGCCTGCACCTTATTCCCCGATCAACGGCTATGTACCCCATTCGACGCCGATAAAAAGCGAGTACTCGAGCGTAATATGTTCACAGGCCGAGGTTGCGCACAGCCCGAAATCCCGGGACGTTCGATGCGAAAGCAACTCAAACGAAACGGCAGGGATCACGCAAGATTTTGCCTCCCCTGAGCGGGTTAAGCAGGTGCTCTCGAAGTACTGTCACAGAGGACATCTGCCTTCGGTGGACGAACTGAGTTTTGCGCTCGCAAAAGAGCTGCAGGAATGGAGCTACGGGCAGTCGCGAGTTCTGGACGAGTTGAAAGAAAAAGGAGAAAAATTGCGCGAGGAAATGAACACTCTAAGACGTGAAAACACCTCGAAGCTTGACACAACCTGTGAGGAATTGAAGTGCTGTCAAGAGAATCTCGATCAACTCAACAGGTATGAAAAACATGAGACAGATGACACTATTAACTTGTATTGCCTTAGTTCATTGTGGTTCGTTTTGCGTGGAATTTTGCAACTCACGATTCAGCGAACGAGAGTCGTGTATAGTTGAACCATGCATGTTATGCGAAGATATCAACGCCTAAACAGCGACGCCTCGTCGATATCGCTATTTTTCTCTCACCTTTAATGTGTGTGACAAATACCATGCATGATTATATGGGAATGCATCAGGTTTTATTGCATAATTCATCACACGCACCTTCAAAATGTCATTACAACCTATCTCGAACGCAAGAAACAAAACTATTTAAATTTCCTGATTTCAGTGCAATGTAACAAAGTTTTTTCTGTCATTTATAAATTCTCTGGTGTGTCTAAAGACCAAACTGACTTCACGATATACTTATCTGATTATTCTGATAACGCGCACAGGAATTGGATGTGGATATTTAGAAGCGAGTTTCGTATATTAATCCCTCACATTTTGCTGAAGTGCCTTCTCATAAGAGAAATATTTGGAAGAAGACCTAAACATTTCAATAACAAAACACTTTCAGAGATTCTTGTTTACGACGTGTTTGACCAAGGTAAACATGCCCTGAGGTAATTTTCTTGTAGCAGAAAAACAGGCAAATCCACACTTATGATGCATAAACTGCATATATAGTTATGTTTTAACGACACATCCAGTTTTTTCCTTTCCATCTACGAGTTCTCATGGAGCAAAAAATAAATCATTTTGAAGTACCATAACTGTGTAATCCGCACGAGAATGCGCTATTTTGCGGGTAATTTGACTCGTCATAAATAACATGAACATTCCTGATATGATTATATACTCAGTATTACGCGCGATTTGTGACGCATATCAACTGGCACCGTTTAAAAGAGAGCCATTGCAGGAAACTTGAACTATTTTAGACACGCATAATGCACGTATTAGGATGTGCAAATAGGTGTAACATATACTTATCTTAATGCACACAAGTGTGTCAAAGGCGAGTTAACACCATTTATAATAGCATTATGTAAATACTATATATGTATATATAAATTTGTTTATCAACCATGCAGGGCCCTCTATGAATATCAGCTTTACAAAGACGTGCGTTTCCACGTTCTTTTCGCCAGGGATATCCCGCACGGGGCAACTCTGTTTGTCTATTTTCACGTTAAAATGCAATGACAACCTCGTTTTAAACAAACGTCTTCGGTAAAAACGATGCAATAGCCTTTAAACAGACTTTATTCAAAGATTAGACGAATATTGGTTCGCCCTAAGTTCGCCCTAATTCATTGAGGGATAGTAAGTTCGGGAATACTGAAAATATATAGTCCATTGTCCACGGTATATCAAATATACGAGTGTCTGCTATACCTTGTCCATGTTTTTGAATTGATTATTAATAATCTTGATTAACACAGAAAACGAGACGAGGATATCAAAGAATTCACCAAAACTCGAGAGGCGCTACAACGGCAGGTGGAAAGCCTGCAGGAACAGCGTTCGTCGGAATCAGATATGGTGAAAAAATTGATGAACCAACTCAACGAAAGAGACACACGCTGTCGGCTTTTAGAAAAAGAACTGGACTACATACGTTCCTGGTATATTGCAGGCTCCCAGCCAAAGTACCCCCCGTTTCAGACTCTACCAGTCGCTGTATACGGGGGGGCTGCTGGACTTCGAGATATGTACTGTAATCAAAGTGCGGTGATTCAGGAGATTCCCGTGTTTTCGCGCAACGGCGAGAGTCCTTCTTTGCCGAGCCGAAGTAAACCGGGAGATCACGAGCGGGAGCCGATATCAGGGCAAAAAGATGACGATGCCAAAGTAGAGAACGAAAAAGAGTGACTGGATGTATATTTAATAAAAGTCTAAAAAGATATAATTTATGGAAACTAATATTAGTTAGTCTAAAGATATAATTTATAATATGATTATAACCGACTGCGCAACGAAATGGCGCCTTTTGTCGTGATGATAGACAGTAGTTGAACCATAACATGTAGTTGAGACAGAACTAACGATAGCGTCGTTTGAAGTACTATGTATAACAGTCTCAACTACATGTTATGAATTGATAGTGTGTAAATATACAAACATATTAGCAGAAGTCCGTACAAAATATTATCATTACAAAGACAGAAGTACTGCTTTGTTTGACTTCCTTTCGGCCAAGCAATTTTTGGCTATTATAAAGTCATTTTCGAACAATTCTAATCATTCACTTGACGCGGGTGCGTAACGAATTTCCGGACATATATGTGCCCCTTTCATAGTTTTCTTTCTTCATCTGGCGGCAGGCCGCTTATTTTTAATCGCGCGTCAGTCTTTCTACTGAGTGCTGATAATACGAAATGATGCCGAAAATATTGAATAATGAATTATGTTTTGCCAAACTTAATTCCATGCTTGATGATCGATGTACTGATATACTGGACCGTGCAAACATGCATGTGCCCCAGATTATGATTATGAAAACTTGTTATCTGAACGCGAAAAAAACAACAAAGGGTCCCACGTCAACAAAGGATTTACCTGGCGACCAACAGGGGATATCGGCAGCTAATAACGATCCAATTTTAAGTGCACGAAATATTTTCGTGACGACTTAAGCTTTGGCGCTTGTCACGGAGGAAGCGCAGAACTTTAATTTTAAGATAACCCTTAGCGATAGGAAATATCAATTAATAAACCCATTATTCATGTAGGGTGGAACGCCGAAGAGGCGAGCGCAAATCCCCCGTTAGACAACGGATTTTTCGTTGCCCTTAATTTTCAGTGTGAGATCATAAATTGATTGATTGATTATTGCCATATTAAGTGAAATTTATACCCAGTCGATGTGAACAAAAATTGAAGTCCTCCAAGTTTAAAGCCATAAACAGTATTGACGTGAATGTCCGAGGCAGATGGTTGCCTTTATAGGGAAAAGAATATGTTATCATTCTGTTTCCACAGCTGTCTTCACCACTGGCCTGGACGTCATCAGAATACCGTCTAAAATCAGTTTTGTGAATGAAGCATATATGCTATGGCCAGGCAATGCATTAAATATCGCTAGATATGCTTTATAAAGATATAATTATACCTTACTCTATATGGTCATTTGATCAATGAACAAAGCATCATGTAAGATTTATGTAGTCCGTAGTCTAGTTATATTAAGTAGCTATACTAACTTGGTGACCGCGTTCATGCATGGGTCTTCAGTACAGTTTCCACCCAAAGGCAGCACTTCATTTGCTATAGTAATTTCAACTTACTCCTCGATACCTCCTACGTTACTTCAGTCAAATTCAGAAAACATCCGCGGTTTTCGTACAAATTCCACCAGGGCATATTTGCAGCACTAATTAGCTGAGCCGAAAGCCTAATATAGCAACTACAGGCAAAGCTACTTAGAAAAAAATGATTGGTATTCCGAAAAGTATTTACAAAAAAGTTAAGACTGTAAAGAGGTTTTTATCAAGATAAGTGGATATATTTGTATGTAACACGGAAGAGCTCAAAACAATGATAAATATATTGATCTTGTTTCATGAAATGTCCAAATTAAAGGAAAACCAGAAAAGATCCTGGGTACGAGGTTGAAGGAAAACATCGCCTGTTCTAACAATTCCAAAGCGACGCGTGCCACAGTTAATGTGACCATGTTATTGGGACTTTATGAAAGCATTAAAATACGACATAAAAGGCAGAGGCTTTTATTTGAAGTAGCATACAAACACTACCTACATGGATGCATGCACTGGATAACTAGCTGCAGATATAGACATAACATCTTTTAGTACTCAAAAATAATACTCTTAACTACCGCACATAAAAACTCTTTTAGATTTCACATTTCAAGCAACGGAATTTTTGTTGCAGCTAAATTTAGTACTAAAATAAATCACGCCACCTTACATTTTTTATTACAAGTATCTAACACTTGTGTTCTATCACGTATCATGCTTTTTATGTAAATGACATCAGATCAGAAACAATGATAATAATTTTAAACCGGCCGTGTTTAAATTTCCACCTTTTTGTTTTATTTACTTATATTCGCCATAATACGACAGTATAATGGTGTTCACCACGTTTTATTTATTTTATTTTATTTTTTTTAAATGGCTACACTTATTTAGTTTTTATTTATACCAAACCATGCTTTATATTTCTTCCAAATATAGAAATTATCCACCGAATATATTATATGCAATCCCAATGGCAATGACTTTTTTTCTTGAAATTAATTTTGCTGAAACTTCTTCATCAGCACTTTATTTTTTTAATTTTTTTTTAAACCGATCTAACTTCCTGGGGCCAGTTGTTCAAAAGCCAGTTTGCTTAACCCTGGGTTAAAGCAAATCTTTGCATTATTTTTTTTAATCGCTGTTTTACAAATGTCGGAATATCTTTTTTCAACATTTTTTTCTGGACCGATAGAAGTAATATTTTCAAAGCCTTTAAAACGAACAGTGGTTCAGAAGCACATAAACTAAAACACTGGATTAAAATTAACCCTGCAGGGTTAGTGCTAACCTAGCTTTGAACAACTGGTCCCTCGTTGCAATCCAAACCCATCCATTAAACTTCTTGCTTTCACATCCTTGCCGGATCAGTCAAACACCATGTTGAAAATCATTCAACGCCATCAACCTTCTTCTGTTGTGGAGATGATCTGTTGACATGCGACTTCTTCAAATTGGAAAATTCAACAATGTTGTTTGTTTTGTTTTCTTAAACTTTTTTTGTTCGCTTTCAAAGGTATTTTATTTTTGCTACGGAGTCTGGGATCAGGTCTCTTAGTTGGTATATTCAATAATGTAGTAGGGATAGGCTTGGCTGCGTTCGAAGATGACAAATATGGTAGGCTGCGATATATTATTCACGCACGAATCATGTAGCGGACTGAGAGGGTCAGATGCATCTTTCGCCGGCGGCCGCTGAGTCTCGTAGGAGCCTGCGACATACGAGCCCACGATTACCTTCGCCATGAACATCCTTTTGCTCTCTTGTGTCGTGGAGCTGTATGTGTTGGAATAAGAGGCCTCCACAGCAAAATAACTACCTTTGCCATACCTGGTACCGTGTTTCGAACCGCTTAGACGCCAGTCAAAACCTTGTTGGCAAATCGGCTCCATTTTCTCTAAGGAAGTACCATGAAATAACCAGCGCTCTTCAGGGGATTGGCCCGAGTTCTTCTTGGCGATTCTTGCTTTTTGCCTGAGAATAAAATATCAGTCAACTGTCTGTGATCTAGTCTTGGGTCATAGGTTTCACCTAAACCAAAACTATTATTATATTAAGACGCATCCAGAAACGAATCCAAACCCTAATACTTCTTTATGAGGAACTTGTTTGAACAAGTAGCGCGCACCTTTCATAGTCTTCCCATAAGGCGGGATTCTGCATGCGCTTCACAGATTTAATTTTAAACCCGGCCATTGTTGCCATAAATTGGGCTTCGACCTTGGAGTATTCGTCGTGATGCAAGATCTCGTTCAAATGTACACATTTGAATTCCTCCGAAGTTTCCATCGGGCCCCAGTTGGAGGGTGGTAGAAATGATTTGGAATCACTGCTAGAACTTGTTCTTTGCCGATTCTGTTTGAACCTGCATTGAAAGTAAAATATTGAATACTATTCCGCACACAGATGAAAAATTTAATTTAATAACTGAGACAACAGATTGCAAAGTGTTTTCCAAACATATTTCTCTTCTATTGATATCAAGCTTACTCTTGCAAAACTTGTTTCATCGTCTTCTCATCGAGATATCTCGACGGTCGTCGCCGTACAGCTCGCTTGGTACCGTATTTCTCATTCTGTTGGTATAGATTATGCACGTCGTCAAAATACAGCGTGTAACTGTTGGAACCGGCAGAAAACTTAAGTTGCTTTCTTCCATCTGACACTAAAAAAGCATAACCACCACTCAGATGCAGTAATACTTAAAAAAAAGACTGCAACCAAATGTTTTTGCATGAGAGAAGTTTAAAGTGTTCAGAAGTGTGTGTAAAAGATGCTAGTGTTGATAAGATTTCTATTTAGCTGCACCGTTAGTTTCTTAGTGTGTGATGAACCACAAGTAAGTTGTTACCTGACTGAAAATGCTGTTCAATCTCCTCGCTATTTACGTCAGCATTGCCGTTGTCATAGCAATGCCATTGATCGTGATCATCTTTCCAGTGCCACTTCCACGTGGTACGGAACACGTGACCTGACGCGGCTTTCACTGACGAGATCGTCGAAAGACGGCGAACTCGCAAAATACGGACGTCTACGAAACATGGACGAAAGCTGTTAAGCTTCTCAGAGCATTAACCAATTGACGACCAAAATTACATCGTCCTCCTTTCGATTCCAAGTCTCTTTTCAAAACGTACTTTAAAAGCTTATCGATCCGAAAACTCAAACCCAATTTCTAACCGGATTTTACCAACCCCTATCTTAGCCAGTTCCCTTACCACCACCCACCACCCTAGTCCCCCCTCCCCACCCCACCTTAGCATTACCCTACCCGATTCAGCTTGCATAACACTATACCTTAAGACTCAAAACTTACCATGTCCTTCTGATATCTCTCCTGACATTCGCTGAAAGTGAATTGTGAAATACCCCAGGCCAATCAGCTTGATTTTTACATCATCTATCTCATGATCACAAAATTCCATTTCGACCTCCCTATTGTCATCATCCGGAAAGTTCTTCCACCCCGAGTGGTAAAAATACTGCCATTGATAAGGGAGATCTGAGAAAATAGAAGGGACCTTGTTTATCTTACAAGTATTTAGGAATATTTTGATAGAAAGAACTCTGTGGCAGAGTGTTTAAACAAGTGATTGCATTAGAAACATGTTTTAATATTAGGGGTGTGAGTTGTGTTCATATGAGCAGTTCACATTGAAGAGGCCATTATTATAACACTTTGTCCACATCAGAGTGATATTTGCTCACTATAGTGTGCAAGTATGAGCTCCTATGTTGGAAAGTTACTGCATTATCAGGGTTGGAGAGCTGATCTTTTAAAGAGACATTCATGTTACATTGGAGAGATCTCAGCATTACTAACATTTGAAAGTTTTCCATATTATAGATGGAAGGTGTTGGTAAAAGAGACATTATAATGGTGTACCTCTGTGATAATAAAGAAGTGTCCTCACTTATGATATTAGACTGCTTTTCACAATGGAGATAAGAAAGGTGTCCATTTTTGACATATTGGGGAAATTTTTGACCTCTTATTTCTATTAACTGTGTTTTGACTGAGGACATATTGGTGCTATTAGAAAGCTGTTCATATTTGAGATATTATATAATAATGTTTAATTTAAAGGAAGCCAATGTAACCTATTTCACTATGTATTACATAAATTCCGTATTAGAGAGGTGTTCATATTAGGGGGTGATTTGTTGAATTTCTTACTAGTGTGTAAAGCATTGCACTTGTTTCCATAGCTACACTTCCCACGTAAATTGAAACCGCATATTTCTGTCTCTTCATCTGCCAAATCATGATTGCTTGTTTTGGTAAACTCAGGACTGCTTAGCTTTCTTTTCGCCTTTCCACCTGTGGCAAGGTTTTCCAAGTTTGTAACTATATCATCTTCGGAGCTATCTGAATCGGGGCTGTGAGTTTCATTGCTTTGAAGAAAAGAACGTATCTGCTTTTCGGTACGAAGTCCTCCCAAATTGTGAGCAGCTAGGACTTTTCTTGCATGGCTGGTCTCAAATGTATGTAATCTACAACATAAAAGTGGTGAATTAAAAGTGGTACCACTGTACCAGGTAATCATGTCATTTAGATTAATATCTTAATTATGGGTTCTAGTCTTTACCTTTTACATCTTGTCTCACCAAATTTGCAATCACCATCAATGTAGTGCTGACACACATGTAGAAAATCACATTTGTCACCATTTTTGCAATCTCCTTTGTTGTAAAATTTACAAGCACTTGGCCCAGAGGAGCTGGAAGCATGTTTAATCTTCTTTTCATTTAAAACCTTTCGAAACAAAAGCTTTAAGCCATCCTTGGGAAGATTGTCCAACTTATGTCTAACTAACAATGCTCTGGTCTGTGGGATTTCAAAAGCATGTGGCTTTTTGCATCCATCCTCATATTTACAATTATCTTTAACAAATAAAACAATATAAACAATGAGAATTATACTGTATGTGTTATTCAATGTGAACATGCCTTTTTTACATGCAAGTTAGCTCCAAGGTTTGCCTAGATGGCTAGATCCATGGTCTACTTGCACAGTGTACCCCAATAACACCTATTGAAATATTATTCTGCCCTAGGGTCAGGATATATGAATATTCACCCCCCCAATTATCGTTCTAGTAACGCCACTGATTGGAGAGAAGAATTGGGGGAAGGATGAGTTCCTTCTATTAGTAATATTGCTGGTATATAGCCATCTTTATCAACTGTTCTTCATAAAATCTGGAGACACGGTGCTCGTCAGCTCGTGCATGTAGATGCGAAGCACACAACCTTTGGTCCGGCATTCCGGCTTTGGGGCTGCCAACCTCTAACAAATCTGGCTAGCTAAATAGTTGTATTTTACCATATAGTCTAGCATTTTTTTACGATGTTATTGCTTTATATGTATCCCACCTTCCAAAAAGAAACGGCATACGTGGAGTTCCTTGCAACCTGCTTCTTTACACTTCCCCATTTGAAATGCATCGCAAATTTTCACTGATGTCTTGGCTTCGACAAATTCCTTTCCCTCAACGTTCTTGATGACAAATTTATCACGGAAACCCTTGACAAATTCCAACGCTTTCTTCTTATCGTAGCCTTTGTCATCACTGAACTTTTGCAAACGTTTAGTAACACCAGTAATTGCCAAGCGACAGTCTTCCCCGTAACAAATTAAATATGAAAACAGCTTCGAGGCCAGTAAATTCTTATCCAGATTTTCTGAACTTCCGGTTTGATTTGACGTTGAGCGACTTCTTGGTTTTGGCACTGGTTTCATACTCGCTTTAAGAGATGAATAATCCATAAACACTATCCCTTCCTTTAAATCAAAATATACAATACTTTTAAGAAGTGTTCTACGAATGTCCGTACCTGCCAGTCAGTAGATGATATTAATCATACTATAGGAAAGACGAAAGTGTTACGTACTTACTTTCGTTTCCGATTTCCTGGAACTGGAACTCTGGAAATCTGGAAATATCAGCATTCAGCATCTAAGCATTTGGTCGTAGCATATCCTATATAGCTAGGATATATTTAGTAAACATATATATTGACAACAAAATTGACAACTCTTTCAATGTTCCAAAAACCAACCAAATAAGCTCAAAAACTGAAGAGATTAGTCTTAGGAAACATCTGAAGCCATTTTAAAAGTCATCAATTTTTGCCAAAATGGTAAGGAGGACTCCGTGTTTTTGAATTGATTATTAATCTTATTAACACAGAAAACGAGACGAGGATATCAAAGAATTCACCAAAGATATGCACTGTAATCAAAGTGCGGTGATTCAGGAGATTCCCTTGTTTGCCGCAACGACGATTGAAAAAACCACTGTGAGGCTTTCATACAACTGGCCCCAGATCGATTAATGTGGGGCATAATTCATATATATATTCTTTTTCTGTATTACAGTCGAACCTCTATTAAGCGGCCCTCCATATTAAGCGGCCACCCTCTATTGAACGGCCCCATATCGAAGTCCCGAAATTTTTGTAATACAAAACTATCAACTATCCCTCTATTAAACGGCCACCTCTATTAAGCGGCCGCGGCTACCCAAGAGCAGTTCCAAATGATGTTTTCTATCAAGTCCTACCTCTATTAAGCGGCCAGCCTGGGTAATTGTCGAGAGTCGAGAGCTAAAAGTCGAGCTACTTTGCTTTGTAATATGATGTTTAAAACGCCGTATGTCATAACACATGCCACTTTACACCTCAAAATTGACAAAAACATTGTTTGGCGGTATTGAAATCCGAAGTATCATTTCCTGCTGTTATTTCGCGTCAAATCCTTCCTTTTTAAGCTTTTCTTTTAGCAAATTGATCGAAGATTCATCAGTCTCCTGTAAAATGAAATTCGCATTTGCAAAATGAAAATTCTTTATTACCTACTGCTTGATATTTCTAAAGTAAAGTCAATTCACATATATATTCCGTGATTTATAATTAAAAATAGACTTTTTTCTACGTCCAGAGTTGCGTACCTCTATTTAGCGGCCACAATGCCGATTCCCGGCCCGAGAGTGGCCGCTTAATATAGAGGTTCGACTGTATAAATTTCTTTATAAATTGATTGTTTTTCCAAAAGAAATATTTATTATTCTATATTGGCATTGATTAAATTTTAAGCATCTATAGATCTTAATTGTGATTATGCAATCATTGAAACAACCTTGGTGGTATTACTGTTTTCATGTTAGCGAGTTTATTGAAAACTGCTACCATAGTGTATTAATTTGTATTAATTTGTATAATAACCAGTATTAATTTGTTTCACAAACTGATTTGTTTATCAAAAAGAGTCTATAATTTTAACGGATGATGGGAAACTGTGGAAATATAAGAGCAGTATTACTTCACGGCCCGTGTCGTAGATTTGGTGTATCTTAAACTAACTATAGTCGCTTAGCTACAACACATACAAGTTCACCGCATAGATGTAAACAGACCAGGTGTCCTAGTTAAACATCGCGCAATCTGGTCACCATTTCATTTGGCTGCCAAAAATGTAAGACAAGCATTGATTTCGCAGTCGGAATTTTAAATGTAATAAAACAAGCTTTCAATTAGAGAGATATGAAGTTGTTTTTAAATTTTGTGGTATGTATCAAAATTTTTTCAAAATGCTGTTTATTTTAATATTGCTTTTAGATAGCTGTGTGGAGAAATACTCCTTAATTTAATGAATTCAAAATATTCGCGTTGTTGCAACTGGAGCGAAAAACTTTATATGTATAGGTCGTGCTATTTTGTAGGTTGTATTAAAAAAACGTTTGACGAAGTCTTGAACTATTTTCGTACGTGTTTTTACATATACGTATAGATATATACGTATACATACATATATATACGTATAAATTACTATTTTTCATCCTAGGTAACGTCACTTATCTCTGTACTTATCAGTAAGGTCAACGGTAAGTTTATAGCCAACAATAAGTTCATTCTGACACCCTGAAACCCCGTTGCCCTGCGATTAGAGCTCTGTGATTCAGTTTCACAGTTCATACAAGCACGGACACGGTCTTATTCTTTCCATCCGAATGTTTTTCATTTCATGTTTAAGCTTTTTAGGTTTAATAGTAATCTGTTAAGCCCGAAAACTGCATATTGCAGTGACCTATTCTGCACCAGGGTCTCTTTCAAGAAACTTTGAGTGGGTGGAGTTGTGTGGAGTGCGATAACAGGCTACACCTGTTTTGCATACTGCTCGGCCTCCCTCCCCCGTCCTTGTCTTTGTCTTTGTTCTGACGAAAGAATCTCTTCCAGCTTGCTAAACCATAGTTTAAGGCTGGACACGGGAACGATTCCAAAGCCGCGTTTATACACACTACATGCTTTGGCGTGGCCTAGACCTAGATGTGAACGTTGTTTATCCGGCCTGGTCTAGGCCACAAAATCCAGGCCAACAGCAGAAAGTGGCCAGGACCAGGCCTGGACCTGACCTGGGCCAAGATTTTGGTAATGTGAACAGGCTTTGCCTAGTCCTGACAAATTTTGAACTTAATAGTATGATTTGTATAGGATCCATATAGTATTACCACTTTTCGGCGTGTTTTGGGGTTTGGGTCTTTCCCCAAGTATTTTGTCAATTACTTTGCCTATCTGATATCATCAACAAAGACGACAGTGTGAACGTGGCACATATTACCTAGGTTTGTCCTAGACCTGATCCAGGTCAGGAGGTCTAGGCCTGAAGAGTAAACGCGACTTAAGCCTGTCACTCCAGTCGTCACTTGCCTGTCATGGACTTTCTCAAAGGAAAGCATATTTACAAAATTTTTTCTCATTCAGTTGATGGTGGAGACCCCTGCAGTCCTAACCCTTGCCAGAACGGTGGAAATTGTAAGGTGAAACAAAATACATTTAGATGCAATTGTCCTCCAGACTTCAAAGGAGACTCGTGCGAAATCAGTAAGTTTACCGCATCTAGACCTGCATGTTCACGTTACACAAACTAACCCGGCTTCGACCAAACTCTACCGTCTCGCAGCAAAACAACCGTCTCTTATCGTTTATTTGCGTTAATTATAAATGGGGCATTTTATCATGACAAAAAACTCTCCGATCACCGCCCAGACTTCACGGTTGACGATCGCGCCTAAAAAAACTACAGGACTTGCACTGGGGCCGGTTGTATCAAGCCCGTTTAGCTTAAACGGTGGATAAGTCAAAATGAAATAACACTCTTACATCTCTCTTGAATGAGTCAGCTTCAATATTATGCACTGAATATGAAGTTGAAAACAATAGCTTTGTATTAAGGTCAAAAACATTTTGTTTGCTTGTTGAATAAAACGGCAGACTTGCTTCTATTTTGAACTTATCCACCGTTTAAGCTAAACGGGCTTGATACAACTGAGCCCTGGTTTGTAATTTGGCTTCAAAGAACGGCCACCGTTACTAACTCCGGAAATTTTTAAAACAGTTGGAAATTTTTTAAAACTTCTCGCAGCGATTGTACTTATTCTAAGGTTCCGTTTTCAGCTGTTAGCCGCGGGTGTTTGAAAAAAAGTACTCCGGTTTGATTAATAATAACTGTTTAACCAGTGAAGCCAATCACACTGAAATAAATTTTATTAGATAGAGGGAACGTTAAATTAGATTTGGTACTGATTACAATTACATTTGGCCAAAAACTCACGGAGATATTAGCGTTCAAAGTTAATAGCGTATTTATAGATGTCGTTGTTAAAATAGTATTTACAACACCCGAAGTTGCGACTTCGAGTGTTTTAAATTACTTCAAATACGCCGCATTGTTGTCGAGCAATAAGTTTTCTACAAGTATACAATGCTAATTAGGTTGAAACATTACATAAAGAATACTAACGAACGTAACAAATTATATAATTTGTCATCCTAATTAGCATTCATGGTACTGTACCACGTATAAAGCAACTATATGTGACTTCAAATGTTTATTACGTAGGCTTAAATGCTTATGAATTATTAATTCGAGGTTATGCAAAATCGCTGTTTTGAAGTTATGCAAAAAGTATTGTCCACAATTAAGGACACTTGGACATTATCCTAACTTATTTTACAGTAAATGTTCGTGAGAATTTGTAGCGGTTCGTGTCTACTGTACATGTTAATAGTGCCAGCAGTGAGCAAAGATTAATTGTAATTCATGTACATGGATCTGGAAACGACTGTAAACCTTTTACTATCCTCACTGACCTTTCATAAACATTATCAAAGGAAAGTATTTACAAAACGTTTTATTTTTTATTACTTGATGACGAAGATGATGACGAAGGTGAAGGTGCCGGAGACCCCTGCAGTTCTAACCCGTGCCAAAACGGTGGAACCTGTCAGGTCAGTGGTAGTGGTGACTATGTATGCACATGTCGTTCAAAATTTTCGGGAGAAAGATGCGAATTGTTTGGTAAGTATACCATATATACCCGTGTGCGTTATATAACCCTGGTTTGACTAAGACCAGCTACACTATAACATATAATTATATAGCATTATTTAGTTTGAAGTTCACATGAATTTATATAATAATATACACAAGCGAGTTCAGTTTTAAAGGCTATGCTATCCCCATGTTCATGCATATATGACTGGAATTGGATTGGGAACGTCTGTTTTCGTACATCACTGACCTATATCATGTGGACTTTTTCAACTAGTATTTACAAAACGTCTTATTTTTTATTCGTGTTAAAACAAAGATGGCAAAGGTGGTGGCGGAGGTGGTGGCTGGAATGGTCCCAGCGACCCCTGCAGGACTAACCCGTGCCAAAACGGTGGAAACTGTACGTCGAACGGTACTGGTGGTTTCGAATGCACATGTAGTTCAGAATTCTTTGGAGCAAGATGCGCAACCTTCAGTAAGTTTATCATCAAGACCTGTTTAGTGTTTACGTTACACGAACTAACCCGGGTTCGACAAAGATCCACTACAACATAACATATAATCAATTTATAGCATCGTCAGTTTTGTTAAAGTTCAATTATAAAATAATATACACAAAAAGCGAGTTTTTCGAAGGCCACTAAAAAAGACAAGCTAATGGGTCATGCATGGTATTAAAACGTTCATGTATGTATTCATTAACATGCTAGGAACGAGTGTAGGTAAACCTTTCACAAGTATCATGGACATTCTCATAAAGAAATTAAGCATTTACATTTTGTTTTATTCTCCATTCATGTTTACAGACTGCAGTTTTAACCCGTGCCAAAACGGCGGAACCTGTACAGCGGATAATGGTGGATTTGTATGCGCATGTACTTCAAAATTTTATGGAATGACATGCCAAAATAACTGTAAGTTTATTATCCATACCTGTGCGCGCTACGCGAACTTATCTTATCACAGAATGAATCAGGATAAAATTATACATATAATACTCTATTACAGTTACGGAATGCGAGGAATACCGACCCTTGGGTATTTCGACTGGCGAGATTCCTGATAATCATATAGCTTCCTCATCAATCTATTCTCATGACGCACATAGTCACCATGCCAGGCTAAACGGGCCGAACTACTGGCGGCCGCTTGTCACTGATGGGAATCCTTGGTTGCAGGTTGTATTCCCGTACATTTCCAACTATGAGCCTCCATGCTTGTCTTGCACAAATATAAGATCCCCCACTAACAGATCATCACACTAACGTTTAATAAGAAACGATTTGGTTGACACGACTACCTACCAATCCGATTTCCAAATTCTTCTGGGCCAAGTCTATCGTTTTATTCAACAAACGAACTAAATTTTTTTAACCTTAATACAAAGATACTGTTTAGTGTTTACACAACTACATATTCAGTGCATAATCATTTAAGTTAACTCATTCAAGAGAGATATAAGAGTGTTATTTAATTTTGAATTATCCATGCACCGTTTAAGCCAAACGGGCTTGATACAACCGGCCCCAATCGTCTAAGGCCGTGTTAGATTAAGACTTCAAGAATTAGTCATCTTCTACAATTTATGCCAGTCGATGAACTGATAGATGGTGTGTTTTTACATAATAACTTTATATCATAATACAATATTTTTTAGTTTGATCTCGGTCGAGTAGAGCAAGTTTACGCCATTGCAACACAAGGTGCCGGCGTCGGCTCGCATTACGCAAAAACCTACAATATTTCATACGCTGAAAGGCTGCCACTTCAGCAGTACAAAGAAGGACTAACCAAGGTTAGTTAAAAATAATTTAGTATCACATTCAGGGGTGCCTGGAGACAGAGCGATCCAGGGCATTTTTTAACGATTCTCTAGTTTGGCAGAACATCTCGTATTTTACTATTTTATCAAGCGCACAATATTTTTGAAGAGGGGGGGCAAGGGGGGGTCTTGTCACGAAATCACAAAGGTGTTTTTAAGATTTCACGAATTACGAAGAAGATCATTTCATTTTCACGATTTTTACGACTAGTTGACTTTGCAGCGGGAAGACTGGGAAATTAGGCGGAAAGCTACTGTTTTGACTATTCTACCTTTCATTTAGTTGGGGCCCAGTATTTAATCTAAAAAATTATAAATAGTGGTAAAATATTGGGGAAAATAAGATGCCTTTGCCAGCGTTTTAGGTCTTCACGAGTCACGGAACGCATTTTAATCACGATTCACGGAATGGCATTTTCTTAAATCACGCATCACAATACAGAAATGATGCTAATCACAGATCACGAAAATACCCTTGCCCCCCCTCTTTGAAGTTGCAGACATTAAATACTGCACATTTGGTGTGAAACTTAACTACACATTTTGGGATGTGCGGCTTCGGGCGATAGTGCCGGGCAATGACTCTCGAACACAGCATGACGTGACTTTTAACAACTTTGCCGTTGCTTCACTGCGCCCACGCATGGATATATCATTGCTCTTCTTCAAGTGTCTATATAACGCTGGACGTAGCGCGGTCAAAAAATAAATACTGTGCATCATATTTATAAATAGACATTTACTGGCAACACGGACGACAAATCAATTGTACAAAACGTCTTCAAACCTTACATCAAGGCCCGATATGTCAGGATCATCCGCTGGAATACAACCACGGTATAACTATGAGAGTGGAACTCTACTCTTGTAAAGACGGTAAGATCATTTTTTTTTAGATTGTTGTCTTCTAGTAAGGATCGATGCTAAACGAAAATAAATTGAAGACGAAAAGCATTGTCACACAATGTCTCATGGTATTAAAAATCAATCAAGTGATATCAGGGAATATCTCAGTGTTGGACATAATAAAAGTTCATGGAATTTTTCAATTTAAGGAATCTCGGTTGTTCCTCTATTGTGACTACCATGTTTTTCATTCTGTAGCTTGCTTTGGTCATTGTTTGAACGATGGTTCGTGCTCCATAATTGACAAAAACCAAACTAAATGCACTTGCAGTGGGACGAAGATAAATGGGAGTCGCTGTGAAAGTAAGTTCTGATAGCGTGTAATTTTAATGTTTTAGTTATTTATTTTAGTATGTGTATACTGTATAGTTTTTTTTTCAGCATACAAAAATAATAATAATGAAGTTAACAGTCGACTGTCATGGCTGATTGTGAACTTTTCTCGTTTAGTTTGCGGTGAACCGATAGCGCAGGGTATGGAGTCTGGCTTAATTTTTTTTCTTCAAATTACCGCTTCGTCTCATGTTGGTGTAAATAACAGTCGCTCTGGTTTCGTACGATTAAATGATGTTGCTGATAATGTGCATTATGGATGGGAGCCTGCGAACACCGATAGCAATCCGTGGTTGAAGGTAGATTTCAAGGTAAAAACCACATATATGTATATTGCATGCTTTTTAATTGCAGATAGACTGTCAGCTGATCACTGTACAATAATAACCAGTCAGATGCCAGATCCTCGACAAAACTAAATTATCCTTCATTTCATATGACTCCAGCAGAATAGAAAATTTCAAGTGATTCTATTATTTTTAGGCGGAAAATTACAATTTAAATATTTCTCCTTTTATATTATTTGTTTGGAGGGGACAATCGGATTTTAGGCTCGTCGAATGACTCAGTGATGACGTCACCTCATGACGTCATGATCTCAGATCAGCTGGTGTGTCTGATTTCGAATTAAAAATTGCTTCCACATGCGTACGGCAAAGTTTTCGAGCATTCAATTGATTTGTGAAAAGTATCCACCCCGGCGCTCCTGTAAGAGACCGTTTTGGACAAAAATTCATCCAGTTTTACATGGTGCGAATACTTATTTGCCCATACGAGAATTGTTTACGTTTTTCATGCAGGTCAACACGACATTCAGCTCAATATCAATACAGGGGGGTGTTGGTGGATCAGGGAAGGGTTGGGTCACTCGTTTTGCACTATCCTACAGCTTCGATGACGTCATATATCTTATGTACCCCAAGGTAAGTGACCTCTTTTTGCTCTCATTTCAAATTTAAAGCCTCAAGGGGAGGTATATTGATTTCTATGATTTCAAAGCCATCTGCAAAACTTTTCCTTCGTGGAAGCGAGGGAAACGATCATTTTTCATACTGGTTCGTTGGGTGTCCATAGGCGACCCAGTTTGTTATGGCAAAATTGAGCCCTCTTCTTTAAATAAGTTGTTTATTTCACTGTCATGCCTACTGTCCTTTCCCATTGGCTGGCTTTCCTTGTCCACCTCGACTAAAAATAATCGCAACATTTCTGATCGCTCATACTCACCAGCTAAACTAACTTATACTTATTAATTTTTCATTCATAAAAGAATCTAACTGGGGCACACGACTTTGATGGCGTATGGAATAGGAAACTAGACCCGAATATTGTAGCCCGTTATGTACGTTTTCATCCTTTATCTTGGGATAATATTCCTCGCGTCAGATTGGAATATTTCGGATGTCAAGGAAGTAAGTGCATGCATGATAAATAACATGACGCTTATATGACGTAGCCAAAGCAACCACTATAGTGGCTTGGCAACGTCATAGCTAGCTAGAAAGATCATTGTATACAGAAAGAGAAAAACCACAAAGTTCGTTTGTCGATTTTTAAATAATTGTTCGCATTACGCGAGAAATAAAAATTTCACTTTTTTGCCTTGGAAATGCTTATTCTTAATCAGTCATATAAATGGCTTGATAGTTTATAACTGATGGTTGCAATATACAAGCACTTACTTTTAAGCAATCATTGAAAAGGTCAGCTTTGGAAAAGTGTAATCGCCCACCAATTAATTCTGCATGAGATAAGCAGAGTTTCAAAGCGGACCTCCGCAGAAAATCATGATGACGGGCAATGTAGACTAGTTACAAAAGACTCGTGTTTATCTCCTATAACCAGCTATCATCACACCATGTTCGTCCAATCCATGTCTCAACAACGGCGTTTGCGCAGTAACTTCGTCTGGTGGGTTTGTATGTCATTGCATTGGCGATTACTGGGGGAGACTTTGTGAAAAAACATGTAAGTTTGCTGTTCCTATCTTGTATGGTTTAAGGCCGGTTTTAATGTCATTGAACTATGATACGCACATGCTTTAAAGTTTAAACTTGCACCTACGCTTAAAACGTCTACTTTTACAATACGCTTTACGATCAGAAAACTAAAACAAATAAATTTAAAAACTAAACTTTGCAGTAATAATTTTTGTATGCTCTTAATTTTTAGCTGGAGTGGTTCAGTTCCATGCTACATATATGTTGTTATATATCTAGATGACTAGATCAATTACTCTGTAACGCTCGTCGTTCGTTGTTTTCGTGAACTCACAAGAATGATATGAACAATCATTATACGACTACAGTTTCAGGTTTCTGTCCAGTGCAGAGAGCACTTGGTATGGCATCGCGTGAAATACACGACTATCAAATTAAACAGCAATCCTCTCTAACGTCACAAAATTACGGAAAATTTGGAAGGCTCAACCACACTACTGCTTGGATTTCCAGTCCAGTATCTACCGATCATTATGTGGAGGTAATGCTTTAATGTATTGTCGAGTTCCAAAGTATATATATATATATATATATATATATATATATATATATATATATATATATATTATTTTTTTTTTTAGTTGTGCCAGTATATAACATGAGCAATAATCAAGTTTCCCTTCAGATTGCTATTGATTCTATATTTTTTACTGCATGACGTATATAGGTAAATCTCGGCCAGCTGGTTAACGTGACTGCAATTGAAACTCAGGGATATAAAGATCACGGGCAGTGGGTATCAAGGTACAAAATCAAATACACTGAAGAATGGGGTACAAACTACGTCTCTTACATCGAAAATGAAAATGAAGACAAGGTAAAGGCAATTGCACTGTGAATATCGCGGAGGTGTTAAAAGAAAAAACACTCCAAATGAATTTATATAATAAGGTTAACTCGGAATTGAAGCAATTCCATTGGTCGAGAGCCATGATCTATAAGAGTACAAACGCACGGAATGACCTCACAGATAATTTTAACGAATTTAATCAGATGTCATCTCTTGTTTATCAATTTGTCAGCCAATCATATTTTAGCACGTGTCGCCCTTGTTGCACAATGTTGCCTTTAAAAAATCCTTTTGGTTGCCGTTGCCGTTAAATTTTGCGCGTTCAAAAGTTTAGCTACTTACAGGGAAGATAAATTCTTAACGGGAAACTTTACAACATCAATATTCCTAATCGTTCCACTGATGAAGGACCAGATTAACTTAACGCTCCGCATATGAAAATCATCCGCGCAGTGTTTCCACAAATTGATGATTTAGGTTTCGATTTTGGAAGAATTTGAATTTGATGTATAAAGATTTGCAAACAGGCGGTCATCATCCTGTATTACTGTTTTGTAGTTTTTATTACACTTTTTCATATTTTCTTATTTAAAAAAGGTTTTTACTGGGAACTACGACGATAACTCGATAGTTCGAAACACCTTCAAACCATACATGACGGCCCGTTTTGTGAAAGTCTATTCGCTGGAATACGAGACTCAAAGGGCGATGCGATTGGAATTTTATGCATGCACAGACGGTCAGTATCTTAACGTTCATGCTATTGATGTGTTGATTGTGGATTTTATTTATGGCGCACATATTTCTCAGGAAATTTTGGGTCCTTTTGAAGAACTACCTTAACGTTTATTCACTATGAACTCGGAAACTGCACAAGCTTGTTAGTATTTCTTAGTTAGTCACATAGCTGATAATCTGTTTGTGTCGAAATTCTCCATTGGCATTGCGATCTAAATGCGTATATGATAATGATGTCGGTGTTAGTGCAGTGCAGTTGTGCTACGACATCACGCAGTTTTCATATGGACGTTAAAGGCCCGTTTACAAATATATACATATTACTTTATGAATTCGTTTATTTGTTCATTGCATTATAGCTTTGAGTGTGGACAAGATTCCAGTTAATTTTATTATATTTTTTTCGTTCCAGTTTGCAACCCTAATAATCCGTGTTTCAATGATGCCGACTGCAATGTAATAAATGCGGGGTTTTCTTGCACCTGTGGAGTTAATCGTACTGGAAATCTTTGTCAAAGTAGGTTCGCTATATTTGATCCCAATTTTATAGCGGCAATTATTGCATTTATTGCATTGCATACCGATATTTCATGGTTAAACTGAATATTTTGGTCAGATTTTTAACACTTAATCAGGAAAGTATAGTAACGTGGGGAATATGTTTTTATGAGCATAATTAGCTATATAGCGGCTCTTTAATATCTTATTTGGAAACGTGAGTGTAATTACCAAAGGGTTCAAATTTATGACCGGGTTCCATGGAAGAGTACTAAACCTGGGCTACTTCGGATTATTTTTCAGTTTAGGAAAAGAACAACACTAAGAACAAACTTTCCATTCCATATAGATTGCTCAGTTCCTGTTGCATTAGGAATGGAATCTGGCGGTATAAAAGAAGCACAGATTACATCCTCATCATATGACACAAATTACAATCCTGCATTTTCCAGATTAAATATCCCCAAGGGATGGACAACGGGTTGGGATGAAAGAAATTGTGTGAACTGTTGGTTGCAAGTTGATTTCAAGGTATAGCTTGCATTCAAACATTAATGGCTCCTCAGTGCAAATCAGAACTTGACATATATAGCGACACGACTCACTCGACTGTTAACAGAACTAGATGCACTAATAATTTAGTTTGACTGTACTTTTTTGTTACCTGCACTAATACTATGCGCAGTTAATTGGTTATTCGTTGTGTTACGGGAATTTCACGAATTCCTAACTGGGCATTTTCTTTCCAACCATCGTAAATCACAATACGATACTCTTTGTCCGTTCAAGCAAAAGCGCAACAGAATGCATTACTGTCGATAGAAATTTTCTTCTTTATAATTCCACATGCCCAGTATTTTTGCATGTCACCAACAGTTGGCGATGTATATTAATTACTGATTCAATGATTTTTCGCAAAATACAAAGCACTTTAAGTAGTCATTGTTTACCGCGACACTGTATAGCCAACGCCACTGGATATCGCCGACTATAGGTGTTGAGCTTCCACTTGATTGTGGAAAATTTATTTCCGCCGATTCTTTGAAACTAGATTTCGAAATGGACGCCCCGCCCAAAAGTTTCATTTATTTTACAAAGGTCATAACGACGGTGAGCTCAATAAAAACTCAAGGAAAGGATACAAATGATAAATATGTGTCGGAGTTCAAAATCAAGTTCAGTGACAATGATGATAATGACAATAGTTTTGAAACATACAAGACTTATGATGGTAAAAAGGTAAGACGAAGTCACGAAGTTAGCGATCTTGAAATTTAGTTCAAAGTTTGGTCTACCTATGTTGATATAAACAGAAACACGAACCATAGCGAGGCTGGTTGAACCTTCCAACGCTAAACGCTTTGAATGCTGGCGTTCTATGTAAAACGCAAAATCTGTGATTTGTCGCGTCGTAAACAGCGAGGGTGTATTCTGAAGTCTCCACGAGGAACTTTTGATATTTAATTTATTCATTATTATACCTAGGGAGTGCCTTAGGGGTGCCGTCGCGGTTGACGCCGTAGATCTTCGTGATCGTTGTAGGGTGTGTAATTCCAATCTCAAACGTTAATTAATTTTTCCGTTAGCCAGGCTGTTCGGTAAAAATGCATGCATATAAGAAACGGGTCAAACGGGTATTTTTATTTTTTAATTTGTTCTAGTTTTTTGCTGCCACAACAGTAACATCGGTGTTGAACACCTTTAATCCAAACATTATAACTCGCTATGTGAGATTTCATCCAAAGAAATGGCACGAGGCTCCCTATGTTCGAATGGAATACTATGGGTGTCATGGCGGTGAGTTCTATACCTTTGTTATTCATTTATGCTAAGGTTTTGCTAAATGAGATTTTGGCTCGTGAAGGAGTCAGAGTAAAATAATTCCTTTTTACTCCTGCATGGCTACAATACAAGATTTGAACACCATTTTCCCCCTTCATGGAGCAGTAAATTTGCTGGTTTTTATCACTAGGATAATATAGATAATATCCCTTCTTTTAGTGCACTATTGTCTTGTCAATCCATGTCAGAATAACGGTTCGTGCCTGGAGACGGCAAATGTAACAAATCGCTGCAAATGTGCGTTTGGTTTCAGCGGAGATTTTTGTGAAAGTAAGTAATCATTTCAATTAAAAAAATTCATAATAATTATGGCAAATCCGAACGGTAGCAGAGAGCTGAGTGACGCCCCATTTGCTCCATAGCACATTGGGGCAAATGAAATGAAAAGGGGCCCGCGGGCTAACAGCCCCTTTTCTTTGGCGACGCTACAAGCAATACACTCTGAAATGAGAGCAAGTTTTTTAACTTGATCTTACTAGAGCGGTTGTCTAAAATAACACCACTTTCCCATGATCGCGATTATAAAATCATACGTTAAACACAGCAATAACGCTTTAACCCGTGAAAACAAACGCGAGACTGAGTGACGAGTTAGAATGACACTATCATGAGAAGGGTTGACTCTTCGATCTTACCTTATTTTGTATTACTTGTACGCCCATTCATTGTCTAGATACCACCGTAGTTCTTCTATTAGCAAGAAAAATTTTATTTGTTTTAGTTGACGTGTGTGACGGTCATTCATGCGTGAATAATGCTTCGTGTGTGCGACTTGCATCGTCCTATAAGTGTGCCTGTTTAGACGGCTTCGTCGGTCAAAATTGTCAAAGCAAGTGTTGATATTCATTTAGTTCTTACAAAAATCACACAAATACTTTAATTATAAATTATTTGTCATTTTACTGTATTCAAGTCTCAGTGATGTTCATAGTGTCTTCATGATAGTTTTACCACAATCATGGTAGTTTACCACAATCATGGTAGTTTATCACAATCATGGTAGTTTATCACAATCATGGTAGTTTACCACAATCATGGTAGTTTACCACAATCATGGTAGTTTCACAATCATGGTAGTTTACCACAATCATGGTAGTTTACCACAATCATGGTAGTTTACCACAATCATGGTAGTTTATCACAATCATGGTAGTTTATCACAATCATGGTAGTTTACCACAATCATGGTAGTTTACCACAATCATGGTAGTTTATCACAATCATGGTAGTTTACCACAATCATGGTAGTTTACCACAATCATGGTAGTTTACCACAATCATGGTAGTTTATCACAATCATGGTAGTTTATCACAATCATGGTAGTTTATCACAATCATGGTAGTTTACCACAATCATGGTAGTTTATCACAATCATGGTAGTTTACCTCAATAATGGTAGTTTATCACAATCATGGTAGTTTACCACAATCATGGTAGTTTACCACAATCATGGTAGTTTACCACAATCATAGTAGTTTACCACAATCATGGTAGTTTACTTCAATAATGGTAGTTTACCACAATCATGGTAGTTTACCACAATCATGGTAGTTTACTTCAATCACGGTAGTTTACCACAATCATGGTAGTTTACCACAATCATGGTAGTTTATCACAATCATGGTAGTTTATCACAATCATGGTAGTTTACCACAATCATGGTAGTTTACCACAATCATGATAGTTTTACCACAATCATGGTAGTTTATCACAATCATGGTAGTTTATCACAATCATGATAGTTTTACCACAATCATGGTAGTTTATCACAATCATGGTAGTTTATCACAATCATGGTAGTTTACCTCAATAATGGTAGTTTACCACAATCATGGTAGTTTACTTCAATCATGGTAGTTTACCACAATCATGGTAGTTTACCACAATCATGGTAGTTTACCACAATCATGGTAGTTTACCAGAATCATCATTATTAATCTATCTACTTCAGCTGATCTCTGTGAACCAAGTCCGTGTCAAAACAATGGAACAGAACCTCACTGAGTGAGTGTTCGTGTCACAATGGATTCGCTGGTCGCCAATGTGAAAGTTAGTGCAAACATTATTCTTCGAAGATATGTACATCTAATTTCAATTCTAGTTTTTAGATCAATTAAAAGCAGTGTAACAGCTGCTTGAAATTGCAAAAACACTTCTCGGCGTTTCGACCTAAAGGCCTTCGTCAAGAGAGTTACTGACTGTAACGAAGGCTCTTCAAAACGTCGAGCAGACTGTGTTTTTGACTGTTTTAGGCATTTGTTACAGCACATGCATTTGATGAGAAAAGTTGCACCAGAACGGCACCATTTTGGCTTGCATATTTGCGTTTTGTTCACATGACAATAAAATTTATTTATCTGAAATTTCTTAGCACTTTTTCTAAATTTTCAGTAAAGCATTTGATAGAGAACTTCCAAGTGTACGCAATAACAAGTAAAGAATTCGGTAAAAGCATTCCAGTCATTTGGGCGATGACTTCTGGTCTGAACGTGAGTGTGAATGTAACCTATAACGGTATCCCATGTTGCAGCGCAGGACCACTCGCAAACGCCACCGGTGAATCTGAATGTGACTGTCTTATTACGGATCCCGACCTTTTTGATCCTGACAATATGGTGAACATCTCCGTGACAACCTGGAACCGATTTTCTGGTTCGTTAACAAAATCAGTTGATGTCGAGGTATTTCGCACTCCGTTTATCATTTATATACGTTGTGTAACAATTGATGATCGCGTGATTGCGTAACTAAAGCGTCATTGTTGTTGGCTATATTGGTACAATTGTTAAAAAATTATCTTCGTATTTCTTCATACGAGATATTTCTTTCGCCTTAAGAAATGGAAATAAGAGTGTTTGCATTGTATTGGTCTATTGGATACACCACTATGTAGAAACTTTAAATGACGATCAAATGAACGGCAACAACTTGATCGAAACTCCATTGTGATTGTAAACCATGCACAAAATCTCAAGTTCCGTTTGCACTACACTCTTTTTCTTGCATTTTTCCCCACGACATAAACTCTAATGCACAGGTATTGAAGAAAATCAAAGATGCTAATTTTACGATCCTGACAACGTACTCTCAATTTGGTTCTGGAGTCGAGGGAGCAGGACCGGAACGAAACAAATTCCCGGCAGAATATCCAGTGAGGTTTGCTAGTTCGTACTCTGGAGGGCCAGCGAAGACAGTAGAATGGTTGTTTTCTTGCTCCGAGGAAACAATTGAAACGGAGACCAAACAGGATTTTCAAAAAGAATTCTCATCCTCAATCGACCAGGAATGCTCTGTTAAAATGAAGCTGAAGAACAGTATCATTAACATAAGTAATTACACCCTTCATTTGTTTTTACCATCACCACACGACACCTTACATCGCCTTTTCAAAATCTTTCAGCTGTTCTTCGTGAATTCAAACTGTACGAAAGCGTCAAGTTCAGGGACATGTCGAACAATGGACCTCGTAAAATGAACCAAACTATGAGATTCACTATTGAATTGGAAAAACTCGGCACTCGGACATGTTTGTGGGTCGACCTTGGAGACAATAGTCCTCTACGGGTATTTGGTAGCAGCAATTCTTGCCCTGGGTCGATTGATGTCAACTCAATCAATCCGCATATCGTGGTACAACCGCGTACTCTATTTACTTCCAAGCAGTCATTCACTCAGAGCATCATCGTTGATCATGTCTATTTACAATCTGGTGCTTATAACGTCCGAATGCATGCGTCAAATGCTGTTT
The DNA here is from genome assembly GCF_004324835.1 of Dendronephthya gigantea. Classification (NCBI taxonomy): domain Eukaryota; kingdom Metazoa; phylum Cnidaria; class Anthozoa; order Malacalcyonacea; family Nephtheidae; genus Dendronephthya; species Dendronephthya gigantea. The sequence goes on from NW_021163020.1 coordinate 2,473,545, forward strand.
CTTCGGTCTCAAGGGAGACGACGGTTGCTGTGCTACCGTATGTGTGCAAAAACCCAAACGTTACCATCAAAGGTACGAAGCTCTATGGGTCCGTTTGTGATTTATTCCATCACCAAGTTCAAGCGTTTTAGCAACAAAATTGTTTTCACTCAATCGTACTCGTAGTCCTAATAATGTGGCTAAGTGATGCTAACACCTGCATCATCCCATTCATTTCAACTTATTCAAGTCGTTTTTCATTTCTTCTTAGGTTTGTCTCCGAATTCCTCTAATGCCTTGGATGCCCCTCAAGTATACCGTTCTGAAATTCTTAGCTTGGTCACGGAAAATGAAGTATTTTGTGAAGCCACAGATCAAACTAAGACAAGTTGGACACTTCTGAAATTCGAGGACGATCCACGCACAGCTCCGAGCGACGTTCTTGTAGCAGACATGAAGAAGACTCTGTTTCATACGGTGAACGATACCTCGGGACTTCAGCTTGCCCGGAGATTTTTACCTTACGGCTATTACGAGATTCGCGCCCGTGTAGAGATGAGAGGTGCTGCAGGCGTGTTTGGAATTGACTCGATCATTATTCAGGTTGTGCAAACCCCGTGGCTCGGGGCTGCTGTGAATGATGGGTCTTATCATACCGTGCCATTTGGATTTTTGGTAAGACCGGCAATAATCCGCCTGTCGATAAACAATATTACCGGCAACCTTTTCTTCGCTTTTCTTTTTCGTCGAATGTCATTCTTTTTGGACACTAAGAAGGTTCCTTTCCAATTTCAGGGACGTTTGAATAGTTCGGCGTCGGTAGATCCTGATTTTGACGGTACCGAAGGAATGAACTACGTTTGGTATTGTAAAGATATTGATGACGATGCTGAGTTCGACCAGGCAAATCTCACTCAAGAACCTGTCGTTTCTGATCGTGATGTTGTTGGCGCTGGTATGAATGCAGTAAGTCACATATGCAGTTGGTTAATTTAGAATAGGTTGATTGGCACAATGGAGACATTTATAGCCTACCACGGCAGATGATTCATTCTGGCGGTGATACCTGTCTAAGCAAAGCCTAGATAGAGTACGTTGCCAGCTGCGTTAGTTATTGTTACGTGTGCTGACAAGGAAATTCCAGGAATGTATGTTGCAAAGATACCCGTTTCAAGATATGGACAAAGCAAAATTAGCAAGTCGCCTAAAATAGCCCCCGTCTCACAATCTTCTTTTACAGTCTGGGTGTTTTGGCTCTGGTCGTGGGCGCATCGATACGTCAAATTCCACCCTCATCCTGGACACCAATATGATGATTGAAGACAAAGCGTGAGTTTCCACATGATTTTCATTTGGTTAACCGCTGGTTTTCAACTAGGAAGAATTTTTTTCATTTAGAAATTGACAATACATAAGAAAGGGCCTGTTTATTTACTATTTTTCCAGGTACGAAATTTTACTGGTAGTATCGAAAACACACCCAGAATTTGGTCAACGTAGGGCAGTGACTACCATTTACTTTCATGTCGCCTTGGGCGTCCCTCCCGAACTCTCTACAAAGTAAGTTCATCAAGCGTTTAACGTTTTCAATCTGTCGTCCCTCTATGACGTCTTGAAGCTTCTTATAAATTTCAATGCTAAAACGGTCTCACGTGTTTCCTTTTCGTTGCTACTTTCGTTGCAATAAGATGTTCAAGGAATTGCGAGTCAAAACTTCGTCCAGATGAGAAAACCATATTGTTGTCGAGATGCAGCAGGTTCTGCGCCGGAGAGTTGACATTTAGTTGGTCGTTGTATCTTTACGACAATATCAACCAGCGTGAACCGTTCAATCTCTCATCGTTGAACGAGGTACCCAAAGCTGACCTTCAAAATATGGCCATGAATCCAGTTGATGAGTTAGAAATTGGTATTAAGCCTGATTCGCTGCAAGTTGGTAAGAAGTACACAATTGCATTTCGAGCGACTCGTGTGAGCGGAGTTTATGGCGAATGCAGAACTACCGTGATTGTTAATACACCCCCGGCTGGCGGTAAGAAAATATTTTTTTAATTTTATTATAACATTACTATTAAACTGGAACTATGTAGAAAATGCAAGTTCGCATTGATAACCACATAGTTTTCACGTCAGCCTGTCTTTGTATAAATCAATTCTAAAGAATTTTAAATGCAAATTTGCATAGATTCGGTATGAAATTAGTTTTTTTCATTTTCTTCCTAAATTACAGGCAGATGCTTCGTGTTTCCATCATCTGGTGTCGCCTTATCCACCAACTTCACATTTAGATGCGAAAACTGGATGGATGCCGACCCGCCCCTGGTTTACGAGGTCTCCTACGGCCGTGACCAAACCAAAACAATAATATTTCACCGTTCGCACCCCTCCGGTGTCAATATCAGCGTCAATGATTGGCTGGCGGCAGGGGATAAGAACAACAACTATTCGTTAACTGTGGAATTCACAGTTAAAGACACAGTCGGGTCAAAAATTGTCCAGATTGTTGATATTCAGGTCAGTAGGAAAGGTCTTCCATAAGGTTGCAAAAATCTTTAATGAAATGGGTTACATACAGTAGCTTCTGCGCTTTGGTTCTACTCGTAGCAATAATAAATCTACTTAAATGTCATATCTCACCTGTTCTGTTTACTCTGCATTGGCTTCCAAATCAATTATCGTATTCAAGATTTTTTTAATTGCACATTCAAAGCGATTCATGGTATTGCTCCTGATTATAATCAGTTCGTCACATCATTAAGTGAAGGAGCTCTGTATATGTACACCCTACGAAATAATGAGATATAACTATTAGCACCATATCTGGTAACTCTGGATCAAGTGCAACATATTGGGTGACAGGGCGTTTGAGTTTGCTGCATTGCACCTTTGAAACTATGGAACTCCCTGACAGTAGAAACATTCAATAATAGTCATTTTAATTAAACACGTTCTTTTCAAACATGCTTTAAAAGTTTAGTTTCTAAAATCATCCACGTTTCATCTACATGAATATTTTATGGTATATTATAGTCGTTTTTAACTGTTATTATGTAATCCAACTTTGATTTTCATGCAATTAACGCAATAAATTAAAGGTTCTTCCCAACAATGCAGTGGACACAGAACAAATTTCTGGTCGTTTGGATGAATTTCTTGCAAGTGGTGATTCAGAAGGATTTCTAAGGATGGCGTCTAACATAGCCTCTACTTTCAATGATGACCCTGGCAGTGGAGGAGAAAATGGTACTGGATCGAGCCCGGAGAAGCAGGAACAAGAGAAAAAGGTAAACAATATGAAGGAATAGGATATATTAAAGATCGCAATGAACTCGTTAACGCTTTGGGAACCAAAAAAAAATTAATTTTCGTTATCTTTTTCTTTCAAACTGTACAAGCTAAATACGCCGGCAGAAACTGACACGTCGCTAATATGAAAAATTCTCTTCTTCATTTTCTTCAAAGCTGTTAGAGCATGTCCTTACATCCCTCTCTGGAATGAAACCAAAAGATGTGTCTGGGGTGATGCAGTTCAGCGGTTCTCTTGCTCAATTGGCAGCAAATCCAGATAAGCTGACTTCAAAAGCAAAGGTAAATACTGTACTCGTCATTTCTTCCTGTCAATCCATCAATCAATCAATTTGTCAGGCGGTATTTCTTTTAACATGTGCATAATATTTTGCGTTCTTTTTACTCAGGATGCAACATTTTCCATGACAGAGACATTGACCGATAGTTTGAAACATTTGTCCGACAATGACAAGGGATTTCAATATGTGAAATCAGGAGCAAACAACGTTTTAAACGTCCTCGGTGGAATGGTTTCTTCCGGTTCTAGTAATGCTTCAACATCAAACAACAACGAGACTGCGGTATGCCATCTTATACGCGATTACGCTAAGATCGAGACTTTATTTTTGCTCGTCAAGGAAAGAGCTCTAAGTGAAATTCATTTATAAAGCCAGTTTCATGTTTTTGACATCAGGATCTTGCTATAGTTAAGGCTCTTTCTCCACTCATCCCAAAATCAACTTGCAAGTTCGCTGCGAGTGTTTGCACTGTGATTGGACGAAATTACTCGCAGCGAGCTAGTCTCACGACCAATCCCATCGCCGCTCTAGTTCAGTTGAATCTGATTTATTTTTCGTAATACGTTTGCATTTAGTCCGCAGTCAATCGCACCATCAACGTCGTACGAAACCTGCAGTCAGTGGTGCTGGACAATTTGGTCACAAACGAAGGTCCAGACACTATTGAAACTGAAAAATTGTCACTGCAAGTGGAAAAGAAGACCGGCACAACGCTTGGAAACACCGGGAATGAACTGAAGGGAAGCCGTTTTAAATCTCCGTCTGGTTATGCTTTCGGAATAGGAGAAAGTACGTGACTATTAAATTTGCATTTTAAATTTGTATTTCTCTGAAATTCGTTCTGTATTAAAGCTTCAAAGTTCATTGATACTCCAACATCCAACAAAAGACACTTTCTTACATAAACGTCCTGCCCATTTTTTAGTACTTTCAAATCCAAACAAAACATTTCTTCAGAAGCAACCAGTGGATATCAAAGTAAGAAGAATATTTCTCCATCCTACAACGCTTACTTTAAAACCGATAGAGCTTCTAGACATAAGTGGACCTTAGTGGACTTGTGAAGACCTTAAAGAACATACAGTTCGTCTTAATCTCTTCCCTACATATTTTCACCTTAATTTTTTTTCTTAATTAGGTTGTTTCGTTCAAAACAAATCCTTTTAATTGGGATGACACAAGTTCAACAATTTCATCCAACGTAATCGACATTGTGGTTGAGTCGAATTTGAACATTTCATCTTCTAACATGAGTGAAGATGTTTCCGTGACTATCTATCGAGATCCGTCCCTGTTTTCTGAAGATTCCAGTTTTTTCATGAAGCCTCGTGCAATGAATTTGACGAAAAGTTCGAAGGAATATCTCAAATATCATTGCTTCACAAGGAAAAGCAATTACACGGCCATGAATTTTGAAATGAAGCCACATCATCTGGGGATACATTTAAACGTAAGAACAAATGTTTGGCATGCACGTTTCGACGCAACCCATTTAAAACTTTCACTGAAGCATTCTTGACCTTTTGTTGTATAGGTGTATTTAAAAAGAGGAGGTAAACCAAATGTGGAAAAAGAAGATTATGAATTCTCATATAAGTTACCAGACTTTAGTAGTTGCAACGCGGGAAATACCAGTGTCAATAAATCCAAGTTGGATGATTCAAACCCTGTTCATATCGACATAAACGACTGTTCAACACATCCGTACACAGTCTTTGTATCGAACTTGGATTTTAACGGAACAGGGGAATATTGTTTTGGTAAGGCGGATATTTGATAAATATCTTTTCCCCATTTTCCTTGGGATCTCAATCTGGTAATATATTAAATTTAATCAAATTCCACGGATGTAATAAGTCCTGGTTAAGAGTACAACTTGTCAGTTATTCAGTTGCTTTTAACTCAGGAAATGCGTGAACCAAATGTTCTTATACTGCACGTATTTTTTACCTTGCAGCCATTCAACATATCGAACAGTTCCACAATGAAACATATCCGGATCCTGACACGACGTTCAATTCCCGAAATCGACGTTCAGCACCGTGCGAAGTCGGCACAGGACGTGTTCGTCGTTCGTGTGTCCTCATTCGTCCCCCACCGCCAAAACCCACCGACGCCCCAAACGGAAAACTTATCATCCTCTCAGCGGAGAATCTCGGCTTTGATGGAGAATATTTTTTCCCGAATCAAACTCCAAACTACAACTTGACGATGTTTGAATCGAGCTGTATATTTTGGGATGTGTTGAACGAAACGTGGAGAGGAGAAGGATGTAGGGTGAGCTGTTAACTTTGATCATCATGCGAGTATAAGAAGCGAGCTTTTAGAGTAGAGAAGTCAGTGTTCTATTCATTTCAAACCGTTAAAAAGCATACTTTTATAATCTTCAGGTCGATAGAGCAACGAACAGAGAGCAGATTGTATGTTACTGCAACCATTTGACGTCGTTTGGGAGCGACCTTGTTGTTGCACCAAACCCAATTGATTTCGATTCAGCATTCAGCAATTTTGGCAGCCTTGCTGAGAACGTTGCTGTGCTGGTTTTAATATCAGTTATTATTGGCGGGTATATCATCGGAGTTATTTGGGCGAGACGAGCCGATAAGCGAGATAAACTGTTGGTAAGTGTTTGTCAATCTAACACAGGTTTATATGCTATGCAATACCATAGCTCAGTATAAAAACTAACGAAAAAAAACCTTCGTGAAGTATGCTCCGATGAGGAACTCTGGCACAGACATTCACGCAATAACATATAAATTTCTAAATACCATTAGGTTGGTCCTACAATCCTTAAACCAAAAGGAACATATCACTACATTATTACTACCGCGACTGGCAACCGACAGGGAGCAGGTACTACCGCAAAAGTTGTGTTCGCAATGTCAGGAGATGAAAGCGAAACGCTACCAGTTTGGTTACACGATCGTCAAAGACCGTGTTTTGAACGAGGACAAGTCAATACGTTTGTAATTTCCTATCCTCGCGGTGTTGGCGACCTAAACTACGTTCAAATTTGGCATGATAATTCAGGTACGAGATTCCGGCAAGACACAGATTTTTGAAAGGTGTTTTTGACTTTGTGTTTTTTCGTTTTAGGACCTTCACCATCTTGGTATCTTAGCAGATTCTCTATAAAGGATGTTCAAACGGGAAAAAGGTGGATTTTAAACTGCGAGAACTGGTTGGCAGTTGAATCAGACGATGGTAAAGTTTGCCGAGTTCTTTCAATCTCCAATGAACAGGAGTTGACAAACTTCAATCATGTATTCTCGAAAGAAGCCGTAAAAGGTTTAGCTGATGGCCACTTATGGTTCTCCATTGTCTCCAGGCCTCCAACTAGTAATTTCACGCGTGTCCAACGTCTCTCGTGCGCCTTATGTCTGCTGTGTTGTACGATGATTACAAGCGCAATGTTTTATAACATGGGAGGCCAGGGTCCGAGTCCATTTGCTGTTCACATCGGATCATTGGTTATCGACCTAAAACCGTTTGTGATTGGCTTACAGAGCAGTATCATTATCGTCCCAGTAAACATCCTGATCGTGCAAATTTTCCGCAATTTGAGACCGAAAGTGGAAAAAACGAAGAAAGAGGAGGTATCTAAAGAGGAAGTGGAAGCAGTTAAAGAGCCTCGAGGGACTATCCATGGTATTCGAGTGGAAAATCAGCAACCACCTCAAGGGAAACTTCCACATTGCTTCATCTACTTTGCGTATGCGCTTTGCTATCTCGCTTCAGGCGCTTCAATATTCTTCACCCTACTCTACAGTATTCAGTGGGGAAAAGAGACATCAACCGAATGGGTGATTGCCATGGCAACATCATTCTTCCAGTCAGTGTTACTGCTGCAGCCAATCAAAGTGGTGTTGGTTGCGATCATGATTGCGTTGTGCATCAAGAAAGCGAGCGATGGAGAGGATATTTGTAACGACGATCTCGCGGTTAAACAGCAAAGCACGAAGCATCAAACACATCGTGAAAACGCGATGGAACTCGAAAGAAGAATTCAGGCAATTAGCCAGCCTGCGAGAAACATCAGTAAAATTTATAGGTTAGTTTTATTTTCATATTAAAGAACAGAAGCATGGCTTGTATAAGTATTATAATGACAATCTGAGACGACAGCTTTGACACTCATTCTCTTCTCTTCAGACCTCCCAGTCCAGAAAAGCTGAAGAAAGCGAGAGAGAAACGAATAAAGGAGATCAAAACGAACGCAGCTTTGAAAGAAATCTTCGCATTTTTCGTCTTCCTCATTTTGCTCATGTATGTAGCGCAGTACCACAGGGATCCCAATACATACCTGTTGACAAAGACCTTGTACGAAACCTTTGAAGAACTTGATGCATTTGGCTTGGATTTATCTACGGTAATGTGGCAATATATAAACAAAGTTTGGGAGAGACTTAGAATTCCAAGGTTTAGAGGAACGAAGAACAAGTAGACAAAAAGGCAAATTAAGGTTCCAAACTGAATCTTTTTTCGACAAAGGAATTCTTTCGTGCAAACATTTATTTTCGTCTTTTGTTGAACCAATTTAATTGCATTAAAACACAAGGATGCAAACGCATGTATGGATTCGCAAAGCCTCGGCCTTGGGAAATTAAATATCATACGTTAATCTTCGTTGAGATCGGATTGAATGCATATTTTTACTTTCTTAGATCTCAGATGTGGATTCCCTGTGGATGTGGTCACGGGAGACACTCATTCCCGGACTGTATTCAACAGAGTGGTACAATGGCCAGAAGATTAAGGAAGGTTGGATTGCTAACAACGAGGATTATCTCGTGGGCGTCCCGAGAATACGATTACTTCGTGTAGAAGAAGGTATATTCTTTTGACATTTCTACAGTTTGCGAAACCCATAAGTTGAGAAACAAAAAAGGTTTTTTTAATTGAAAAAATGTAGAGTACATCTTTATTAAAGCAAGAATTATCAGCATGTTTATTTGACTTTCCAGATACATGCCCCATTTCCAGTTATTTTGAGGACATCATTCCACATTGTTACGATGGCTATTCCGTTGGTGATGAAGACGGTGTTACCTACGGAGTCGGGTGGAAACCTTTGCACCGTGGAAAAACCAGAAAGCGGCGAGATATGAGGGAACTCGAGACCGAAGAAGAGTGGATGGAACTGCTAGCGAAAAGTGGACGGAATGCGCCGGTCAGACACAAGAGAGCTCTTGATCCCATCATGGGAGGACTGAGTGGGAAGAAACGAAGAAAACAGAAGCGGTTATTGGCAAGCACAAAACCAAAAGTTTATGTCGTTAATGATAATGCGTTATTGCCAGATGGTACAGTTCTGTCCTGTCTCGAAAGATGGCGTCATCAGAGCATGGTGGAGCTACGAGGGTTCCCTTACTGGGGCACCCTGACCATGTACAGTGGTAGCGGTTACGTAGCAAACCTTGGTTATAATCCTATCACAGCCTACACTGTGGTCGCAGACTTGCATTCGAACAGTTGGATCGACATTCAGACCCGAGCTGTTTTGGTGGAATTCACCGTATACAACGCGAATACGAACCTCTTCGGGATCCTTACCTATTTCATAGAATACGGACCTTCATCAGCGGCTGTAATTAGATCCGACTATCAGGCAGCCCGTTTTTATCTTCATTTGAACGGCGGGCAAACACTAGCCCATGTCTTGGTCATATTCTTTATGCTCTACTTTCTTTACAGAGAAGGAAAGCTTGTCTATAAGCAACGATTGGCGTACTTCAAAGGTTTCTGGAATTGGGTCGAGGTAATTCTAATCGTCTCTGAATTTTCACTTATCGTTCTGTTCCTTGCACGTTTGTACGAAGTCGACCGAAACATTCATCAGCTCCGAGAGAATCCGAACGATTACGTTGGCTTCCAATACGCCGCGAATGCTGACGCGTTGATGACCTACGTGATTGGAATCCTAGTGTTTTTCTACATATTGCGTTTCCTACGGCTGCTACGATTCAACAAGAACTTCCTCGTGATTGGTAAGACATTGTCGAGAATAAGCTCTCCAATCCTGAGTTTCTGCCTACCATTTATCTCCGGATTCTTCGCATTTGCGATGCTGGCTTTCACGATGTTCGGCACTGAACTTGAAGACTACAGCTCCTTTGTAAGAACCTTAGTCACTCAATTCAGTATAACGTTAGGAGACTTCGATTTCCAGGCGATCTTTATGATCAATCCAACAATTGCAACACTCTACTTCTTCTCGTTTATTGGATTAAATGTGATGGTGTTAATGAACATGTTCATAGCCATCATCAACGATTCCTATGCCGAAATACAAGAGGAAACTAGCGAGATTGAAAACGAACTGGAGATAATCGAATACGTGACAACAAACGTCACTGGGATTTTCAACAGCAAATTTTCCCGTGGTAAGGTTGCTCCCGAAAAAAAGAAAAAAAAGAAGAGGAAGAAAAAGAAGAAATTAGCTCCCTTTGAAGAGTTCTCAAACGAGCTCGATGAACGCGGAAAGAAATTGGACATTCTTTTGTATATCTGTGAGAAGAGCATGGAAGAAGATGAGATCGAAGAAGATAAATTCTGTGCAGTACCAGAGGACAAGAGGCAAGATATGTTCTTCAGATTGCTGTGTTTCATGGAAAATATAGATGATGAAGAGGATGATTGTCTAAGTAATGACGAATATAGTGACGACTCGCGTGATTACGATGGTGAGAGGTGTAGTGGTGATGAATCCGGTGATTACGATGATGAGAGGTGTAGTGGTGACGAATCACGTGATTACGATGGTGAGAGGTGTAGTGGTGATGAATCACGTGATTACGATGGTGAGAGGTGTAGTGGTGATGAATCACGTGATTACAATGGTGAGAGGTATAGCGGCGATGAATAGATAGGTAAAGATAAGTAAAAATAATGACAGTCTGTACGCTATGTAGATGTAAATTTTTGTTCCAAGTTGGATTTTTTTCAGCTACAATCATGTGCAAAAATGTTTGAGACACGGTCATTAGACCTAGTATCTATCCTCCTCTCCCCCCCAAAACAATGTTGTTCCTTGATACCAAGCCATTTGGTTTGCCGAAAATATCACTCTCAACATTGTCAATGGGGGAAATAGTCAATAATTAAACGAAATACGTGACCAAATAGTTGTCAAAATGGAAAAATACATAAAGAGTCTCATTATTTTTCCACGCAGTTTTAAGATGCCTTGAAACAGAAGCCTTGAAACAGAAGCCTTGAACCCCAATCAGTTGAAATAATGGTCCGGTCTCAGCTCAGTCCATTAATTACCCCCTCGTTTCATTGTTTTATACGAGTGCTAACAACCACCATTTAACTGTGACGAGCTTCGAAAAGCCATCACTGGGACACCGGCCCGAAAGCATTTTAAACTCTGCTGCATTTTTTCTCTAATGCTTATTCACGTTACATATATATTAACATTTTTACTATCAATTTTTTTACTACAACCCCATGTACTAATAATATGGTTTTACTCAACGCAGTCCCAGTAAGTTTTAGCATGGAAATATATAGCGGAAATTAACCGAACTTACACACAATATATTTGTCTATTCATTCGGCTTAATAAACGACTAGTTTTACTCACACCATGCAGTCACTCACAGCAACGATTATTCATCAGTTGCCCCCGATCATTGACATTTCCTTCGATGTTGCCAGCCAGTTTGAACGAATCATTTGTAAATGTCGACTGATTCGTTTAAACATTCGCTTGCACGTATAAAAACACGAGGTAACTTACCTTAAAACAACACCAGTTCAGAAAAGCAACCATGTGTAAAAAAACCTGGCCATTTTATTTCCCCGAGTCTCACCACCAGATCTCTTAAATAGGAGTTTCACCTGCTGTATCGATTTCTACTGAAACGACAAGAAAGCCATGTTGGCGGCCCACAAAACATTTGATGCAAATTCGCCAACGAATAGTTAAAATCTCAGGGTATCAGTCAGGGTGGTGAGTTGTGTTGGCGGCCCTTTGTTCCCTTGTTTTAATTAACAAAACAGTGGTTTCATTAACCAATCCTGGAGTCCAAAAATCCTAAAACTATTCAATCATCTATTGCCGTTGGAATTTGAATACCATAGGCATTTATTAAAGCCACAACTCTATACTATCAATTCTTTTCCGTATTTTGAAAATACCTTAAATGTTAGACGTTCATGCAACGAATAAAACCGGCCTATCAAAAGTAAAAGCATATATATTGTTTGCAGCGACCCTTTGCGAAACCCACAACTGATGTTCAGGTTTCGTAAACACAATGGAATTAGCATAATTTTTTCTATATGCAAATAACGTTAGCTCATTGAGAGGAGATTGATATTTGATTTCCACCTTGTCGAAGTGCGTCCAGAAGGCCCAAAGACCATCAAAATCATCTGTTGCCAGAATTTGAATTCTCTATTAAGTCTATGTAGTCAGTGGCGTAGCCAGCCTGACGATTTTGTCTCGCCATGTAAATTTCGAATTATAACTATTCATTTCCTTAGAAATTTATTGTTTTCACAGTCAATGAACAACAAAATATTAGCATAGCGAGACAAATCGTCAGGCTGGCTACGTTACTGACTCTGGTTCACACATGACGACGGTGAGCCGCCGACTCAGCCGCTAACCTGTTTCGGTAGCAGACGCACTGGATAAAAACACCGCGATAGTTGCCATTGGAAACCTTTCTTCGTTCAAAACATACCTTTCTTTAGCATAAAAATTTAAAAATTTTGATCTCCCATTGCTTAGCAAGATATTTTTAAGCAAAGTTTCATGAGGGTAATAAAAGTTAATAGCGGTTCAGTAAACGAACAGAAAATGGTAGTACATGCATGCTTCTTCCTGGGTTTTGCTCACACCAACTAGTTGCCTCTCACCAACACAGCAAGATATATGTTGAAGACTAGTTTCCACTCAGGAAAATGCTCCTTTGGATCGGACAGGACAGGAAAATTTCCTGTGTATAAACGCCGCCTGAAAACTCATCGACAAAGGAAATTTCCTGTCCGTCCCGATCCAAACCAGATTTTTCTTGAGTGGAAACTAGCCTTTAGGCAAACAAGTTGTCGCTGCTTAAACATGCAGCAGGGAATGAAAAAAGTAGCAAACTGTCCAAAATGCCTTCACAATTTGTCAACAAGGTGGAAATCGGAATCGCGAACGTGACAAAAATGTGACAAGACAGGTTGGTTTAATTTTACTTGTGCATTACGTATGTGCATTGTGTTTTTAAGTTTTTGACTGGCGTATTGGGATGTCCTATACGCAGTGCATTCGCATCGTATGTTCAGACAGCTTCACACCTTGCTGTTCACTCGCCATATCAAGAACATGCTCTGTGCATCTTTCTTCAACTCTTGCTTGGATTTTACTTTCAGCCTTAAATCCGCGTGACCTTCACCGGCGCTGACCACCAAATAAGACAAACATTTACTCCGTGAAATCTCTGTTTTGCCAATCTGGCTGTCGGTTTGGCTATCGGTCTCGCTGCTAGCTTTCGTATCATTTCCATCAGATCCATTCTTAGGGTCGGGCAATACGGTAATGTAAGTCTCCTGTGACCTTTCGAGCGATTTCGACGGAGATGAACTTTTTGAAGATTCTTGACTGGAGGAATTTTTGTTTTTTCGAGAAGAAGTTCTTGTCTTCTTGGCTTTTTTGAGGGAGCGAGATTTTTGCTCTCCTGGCTCAGAGGCACCTAAGTCAGTGTGTCTGACATCCTCCGTGCTTTGTTTTGTTCCGGAAAGGTCCTTCTCTTCTTCTCGATGTGTATCTGTTGAACCTGCTTCTGATTTCTCGTACGCATTGATTTCTTCTTCTTTATCTCCGTTAGTCATCACTGTTGATATATTAACATATATCCTATTTTCTAAACTCGCAGTACTTCCACTAGATGAATTTGATTTTCCTGAATCGGAACGGTGTGTCAAGCCAGAACTGATATCTTGTGAGCATGAATCAACCGGCGCTGTATCATCAACATTTGCACCTTCGTCGTGCTCCTTAGATACCCCGGTTTTTTCCCCAACATCTCCAATATCCGGTGCGGCGTTTGTCTCCGGCATTTTGTCACCGTCTAACTTCGCCACTTCTCTGTCTCTATCCTCGGGATGGGTAGCGTCGAAAAGCTTATTTTTGTACGAACGGACAGTCGACGAACGATTTTGATTAAAACCGCCGAATGTCGCCATCATTCGGGCAAAATCGTCGGGTTTCGTAATGTTGAAGTCGTCTGAATCACCATTTTCTGATGCTGGTTCAGCGGCAACTTCTGATGAAACGCTTGCTTCTTCGGGCCCTTTGACTGACACTTTAAGTTTTTGAGAACCAAGTCTTGCATTAGGACGCGTTCCTTTCTTTTTCTTTGGCGAAGGGAACTTGTTATCATCAACAAAATAGAAATCCTCGTCGGACTCAACAGATTCTTCGCTATCTGCCAACATGGTGAATTTTCTGGGCAAAAAGAGAAAAAAAGCTAGATCTAATAATAGAAATCTTAGTGATAAAAGCCATACATTAAAACTTGCAGCTAAATACTTCGGAAATCCGGTGGAATTTAGAAGTTGGAGTCGTCATTCCACAGGGGTTTAAGAACGTCTTAATATGTTAAAATCAAGGCTAACGTTCCTCTGTTAACACTCCGTCCATTTGTGACCTGCTCACCTGTTGATTTCATTCGGATCTTCGTCTATGAAATGACAACAAAAGAAAATGAGTACTACAGTTCACATCAAAGTAACCAAGTAACCAAGCAACCAACTATACTGAGTCAACTAACCTCCCGTGTTTACGTCATCATTCGTGATGTCCACGCCAACTTCGCCTTGTGGGATAGCAAGCAGACTGCGGACCGGACCACAGTGGCCGTGAAATGCGACACACGCGCGACCAATCACACGCGGGACCCCTTGCAGTTTCGGAAGAGGGTAGAGCAGGATAAGACCGGCACTTGTTCCTACCCATAGGAACCCGGGAATGAAAAGTAAGGCAGTTACGCAGATCTTGTCCAGAGAAAGGTACTGAACCTGAGTATCCACGTCTGTAAATAAAGCGAATTTTTAAGGAATACAAAATCTTTTGCATGAAGGACTATGCCCCTTAATTGCCAGGCATCCAATGGAGAAGAAAATGAGGAGGCATATCGTTTGTGATGTCTCTCATTCCGAGTAGTTTGCCTTCCAAAATTCCTTCGCAAAAAAGAAACACTCACCGTTTTTCATCTTGACGACAGGAGTGACGATATTGACCTCTTGTATCATTTCATAAGTCTCAGCATGGTACAGTTTAATCGTCGCTTTCTTCCAAACACTCACCCACACACCAACACCGCAGTTTACCACATGTTTCACCAAGTTCTTCATATTGGAATCCACGGAAATGATACGCTGGATAATAATGATTATATCACAGCTATTTAAAGACCAGTTACACACACGAACACATTTTTGCTGCTAGCTGGGATGTTCTTCTTTCGATAGATGTGATTGAGTGAATAATTTATGAAGAAGAATAAGCCACGCAATGTATGCTCTCATGTATAAGTGCCTTTATCTAAGCATCTGTTATTTACTCATTCACATCCATCAAAAGAGCGGGAAAATCGCACTCAAAACTTGAATAGAAAAAATAAACATTAAACGGTTATAGTTTTAAAACAAACGGCGAATATATAAACTGTGTCCATACATAAAAAGAGCTCTCAGAAAGTTGATTTTTAATCCACGCCTCTATAAATTTCCCCGGACGAGCCCTTACCTGAATTCTATCACCTTTTTTACTGACAACATAGATCTGACTACCACTGCTGCACCACAACTTATCTTTGACGTCAGCAATCATTGCCACAGGATACCGACCAAGAGGAAGAATATCAGGTTGTACTAGATTCCAATGGTCACCTGTATCGGAATAACGCATTTCGAAAACATCTTTTATGAAAGCCACACAATATTCATTTGCACATCTTGTTACAGAATTTACTTACTCGTGTTGGACCGAAATATCGCCAGCGTGCCGTTTGCCAAACCAACATAAACTTTTTTCACTGCGTATCTTAAAAAATAGAATTAAAAGTGATTTTACTTACACATTCAACTCTGGCAAAGAGCAAAGTACAGATTAAAGCACATTTATTTTACTCATGTCGAAGATTAGTCTTGAAGATCTAAAAGGCACGCTTTAGAAAAACGAAGGCATGCAGTCTGTTTACATGATCCCGCTTACCGAAGATTCAACGATGCGTGAGAGGACTTTGAGGTATTGAAATAAGTGTTTATGACACCAAACAAGCTCATGCTATTGTCGGGATGATTACACGATTGCCAGGGTCATGTTATATGCTAATTTCAATACCTCAAATCATCAACACACGCTTCATTGTATCTCGACTAACCGAGATCATCCCAAAATTCTTTCACAAGCATCGTGCTCAGAATACAACCTAATGGGAGCTTTATGGTTTTGTGTCGAAAGCGCACCGACCCTACCCCACATCTCATGGGACGTTGATGCGTTTGGCGTCAATCATCGGGTGCCTAGAGTCTAGACGAGTCCAGACCCTAACCTCATTAATTTGTATGAGTCATCCAATGTGCCGTTACCCGTAAGCGTTTCTTACAAAAGTTTCGGTTAAACTTCCTGTCGGTCAGGGGCCAGTTGTTCAAAGCTAGGTTAGCGCTAACCCTGGGTTAAATTTTAATCCAGTGTTTTAGTTTATGTACTTCTGAACCACTGTTAGTTTTGAAACTTTAGAAAATATTACTGCTATCGGTCCAGAATATATTTATGAAAAAAGATATTCAAACTTTGTAAACAAGCGATTACAAATAATTAACGTAAAGATCTGCTTTAACTCGGGGTTAATAAGCCTTGTCGAGCAAATCTCTTGTCGAGCAAACATCTTGTCGGTCAAGCGTCTGTCGGTGAAACGACCTGTCGGCTGTCACGCACTATTCGAAAGTTTGTTCTAGAACTTTCGATGTTTAACTAAATTTAAATTTTAAATACAACTAAATATTTCATCCAGCGTAGCCGGACAGGTGCTGGACTATTTTAATTTAGCTATAGAATGACAGAAATATACGTTGAAAAGAGTATAGAAAGAATAAAAATCAATACGAATGTATATTAGTGTATCAATTTCCACTGGCTTCGAGTTTTGCAATTTTATAGAGTTGATAAATTCCCACTCCTAATTATATTTCGGGGATAAAAATTACCATAGCCCATAAACACTTAATTGACGAACTCATTAACTAACAGCTGCCTCAGAAACCTCCACTATAATTGGGCGAAGGTTTTGTCATATGAGTTTATAACTGTTTGCTATTCAGAGCTGAAACACTCCAGTGGCCCAGCGACGTTATAGCCTCATACTGCATGAGAATTCAGGTGAGCACTCAGGTCGATACTCATATAAGTTATCACGTCTTTAATTTAAGAGTAATTTGTATTATTGTTAGTCTAATACAAACTACACGCGACTTGTGTGTTTGAACAAATGCGTTCAAATTAATATTGCTATCTGTTATAATTTTTCGACTTCTGTTCAGGTGAAAGAATGACAGCCCAACGGAATGGCCTGTTTCTTTATTTCTTTTTGGCAACAATTTTTCCAAAATCACAATCCCAAATGATTGTAACCACAAATGAAAAACATTTTTGTTACAATGCTTCTTTGGAAAGTGAGTATACGTCACATTGGAAGAATTGAAGGCTAGCATGTAGTATAAATAATCGTCTCATAGATCTTTAACCATGTCTCTGCCTATATTTTTTACTAGCTTTCCGACTGAACGCAACAATTCTGCAAGTAAAGGATGTGGTATCCAAACAAGAGTGCTTAGACAAATGCTTGGACGAGCCTTGTTGCAGATCCATCAATTACGAACACAGCACCTCGCCCGCTAAACCCCAAAAATGCGAACTCTTGCATGAGCTGCTAAATGAAAACGCATGTTCCCTTTTGGTTAAAAATACTTCGTTCGATCATGCCTATATCATTGAACCTCGTAAGGTAAACACGAATTGTTAAACTTGTCACAAAAAGCGTACGTGCGTGCGTGGCGTAGGAACCGTTGTTAGTATAGTCCAAATTGCCATAACCAAGAACGCGTATCAATCAAGTGGCTCAGGAAAAGAGTTGAAATTACATTGTTTGCACTTTAATGTATCCGACAGTATATACCACATTAATAATAAGATGGCATTTTCAAAATGTCCGAATAGTTTGGCTTAATTTTTGGAAACTTATCATCCTCCTAACGGAATTAACTTAACCTATACAATTTTGTAGGCCTATGATGACAGATGTTTTCATAAGTGTGAGTAGTTAAACAGTGGCTTGAGGTTTTGTCTCATTTAATAATGTATTAAAAGAAAATAAAATATAGAAAGCCTTTTGTGATTTTTACACGTCTCATCATAAGGACGTGATATTGGCAAAGTACAGGGTGCCAAAGCGAACGAATTGTCAAGTTTATTAAACTACTGAGAATATAATAATCATATTATAGTAAATGATACTCTAAAGCGAATACATAATTATCTATGCAGGCTTCTTTTTTGGAGACACCCTGTAGACGGTTGCCAACAACAAGTCTTGCAACCCCCGGAGCAAAATATTCATGCGTCGAAAGAATACCTAACAAATTCTTCAGAAACATTTTTGGAGGCTATTTCTTGCCATTTTGGCGCTTAATTCGTCAGTCTTGGCTAAATAATTCCCCGTATTTCATGATCAGAATTAGACGAATTTAGTCTCAGGGAATTTCATTTAAGAACTCTTCTTCAGTTTCAGAGACACTCTTCCTTTCATGTGAAGACGTTTTAAAAAAAAACAGGTATTTATGGAAAGTTTTGACATTTGCTGGATCTAATATTCCAGCATCCCTAATGGATCTCCAACAGCGCAGAACCATGACCCAAGACAAAACGAATCAAACTAAATGTGATGCATAAACAAGGCATTGTTTTCACTGACTATATAACCTTATATAAGCATTATATATTTGTAAGGAAATGTAAAGTGATTTCTCTCCGTTTAGCTCAGCTTCTGATGGAATTTACACACTGCAGTCATACAAAACCAAGGAGAGGTATCAGGTGTTTTGTGTATTCAACGGTACTCTTTGCGGCAAAGGCGCTTGGACACTAGTTATGCTTATGAATGGAAACAAGGTGAGTTAAATATGGAGCGTGTGTAGGCTGATATTTTGGCTGAACCGACCTTTTGCATAATAGACCAACTTATGATCTAGGTAACAAGAGGGAAATAAATCACCACGTAGCTAAAACGAGCATACCGAAATAAGTATAATTGCCAAGTTTGGCTGCAAAATGTCAGGTTGTTTGGAAAAAATAGCCATGCGTTAATATTGTATACTTTTTACTACGTCTAAATATACGGCCGAAAGTGCATGTAAGTAATTTAGTTACATGCTTTCGGACAAAATGCATACAAAATTGCCAACTTCGCAAGGCTATATTTTCCGTACTTTACAATATTTTGCAGCCAAACTTGGCAATTGCTTTCGAAATACCCATTTTGTTGCCTAAATCATAAGGGATCTCTTCATTTTATAAAAATAACAATTTTTCTATTTTCCTCAACAAATTTGCAGGACACATTTCAATATAACTCATCGTATTGGACCAACAACAAAACACTGAATGTCGAGGGCCTGTCAGATAATCACCCTAGTGACATAAAACTAGCTTCGTATCATTACACACCCTTTAACAAGATTTGCTTTGGCATGAAAAAAGTTGCTGATGACACTAAAAACTTCATAGTACTCAATTATACCGCAAGCTCGCTGTACAGTGTGATCGCGGGAGGAAATCACAGTGCAACAAATGCTGGAAGGGCCGAATGGATGTCGCTTTTAAATAACCACGAAAATAACACTTCTGAAGTGAACAACGACAAGGAAGGTTTTAACATCAAAGTAGCAGGTCAACCACTGAAGATACGAATTGGTTGGGTCGGTTGTAATGCAGCTGCTTGTATGACGCCTAACCCGTACATTGGTTTTGGTGTCGAAAATCAGAAAGGTGGAAACATCGCTTCATCTCACGGTGAAAATATAATCATTGCTGGGTTTATTTTTGTTCAGTAACTGGCAATTGCGCACGCGTGAAGAAAAAGTGTGTAAATAATTCATTCATATTTTATTCATAGACATCTGCACAAGACCAACTTAAAATACTTGGTCTGAGTGATTCGTAATTAGCTGCAACCGGTCATGTAACCTTGCATCCTATATAACACCGGAACTTTCGAAGTCAAGTTAGGGGTTTGATATTAGATATATCATTTCTGTTTTAGACTCCTGTCACAAGTACTAACTGTGGGTTTTTTCTTACTAGTATTGTCAGTTGTTAATGTAAATATATCTATACGCGCGTATATGTGACAAATTCATTAAACTAAACTAAACTAAACTTAACCAATCCGAGAAACCAAGACAAGATATATAGTTATATACGTTTTTTAGTTATATATATATATATATAATACATGCAGTTTCACATGGAAACAAAGGCTGTTAAATGTGTTGAGACGAAAGAAAATAAATATTGAAGTCAATACATATTTAATAAGTGTTCTCATATGTGAGAGAATACTCTTTTCATCTAGCATTTTCTCGGCTTATATATTCTCAATTATTCAGTTTTGAACTGTTTCGAATTTCTCGCAAACGCAGTGAACTGACCAAAGCTATCTTTAAAGGCTATTTAAGAATCCAGTAATCCAGTAGTTCAGAGAAAATATTATTTAATTTGTGTTGTTACTTTGTAATATGGAATTTAATCGTGACAGGTGCGTCTCTTGACATAAGCATTAGCACAGCTGCCAACAAGCTGTTACAAGACAGTCAATTAAGAGGGTTTAAAATAAGTGCTTTTTGAAATAACTATTTACGATGGCAAAACCTAAAAGACTTACCTCATCGCAAGGGGCGCGTCTCTCAGTTTAAGTTCCATTAGCGGACGACTTCTGTCCTCTGATTCGGCATCGTAGATAAAAATTCTGTAAACAATTCACAAAAAAGAAACTTCGATTAGTTGCAAAACTAGTCCCTCGGAAGGGTCAGCGAAGGTAATATGAAATTTTGATATTTTAAACTCAAAATTAAACCCAACTTATTCTACTCAAACCAGGCCATTCCAGAGGCAGCAGCCGAATGAATTGATAGAAAATAATAGGTCATTGAGTGAGTATTGTAAACTTAAAGGCTGAGACATAATAACTTAGTTAACGCAACATTAGGGTCTTTTATCTGCCTCTTTCGGTCAGCTGATTCAGATAAACATCAGGGGCCGGTTGTATGAAAGCCGGATAGCGCTATCCACCGGATAGTGGTTTTTTCAATCGCTTCAAAATTGCTCGTTATTTGCCACAACTTTGATTAAATCTTAGTATTCTTAAATTGAGGATCCTCTTTAATAATTGTTGCTTCCAAACTGAAATTTTATCGCTTTTCGAGCATTTTTATAGAACAGTTGAAAAAATCACTATCCGGTGGATAGCGCTATCCGGCTTTGATACAACCGGCCCCAGCTTGGGTTGTTTTGCGGGAGTCGTAGATAGGTTGGGTGAGTCTTCTCCGACTGGTGACATGAGAACAAGAATCGGGCCAGAAACCCCTTAACCCCCGGGGTAATTACCCAGACTACCCCACCCATCAAACCTACTGATTCAAACTTTACTCCCTAATAGCCCCCTTCCCGCCCTCCCCAATGACAAAAAGAGAAATGCCCTGGGAACGAGGTTGAAAAGCATCCAGTTTAGCTATACAATCCGAGGAATCCAAACTTCTTGAAAATACTTTGTACATCTTTTGTCTTATCAGTCAATATACTGTTATAATGCATAATATATATCACGTACTTGCTTGAGTGACTGCCAAGCCAGACTGTTGGAAACGGAAATCCATATTTCGTTTGGTATTTATCGGCACTTTGATCAGGTCGGGAGTTCATGGCGGGGATATGAGCCATCGAGTACACTGTTCCGGGACACACGTTGAACGATTCCACGACACGCGGCGCGCACGCATTCCTCTCGAAACGCACCACGGACACGTTGCCTTGCATCTCGCCACGCGCGCTGATCCAAACGTGGTAGCCCAGGCCACGCGCTGCCATGACTGTCGAAATATTTGCCGCCTCAACTGGATAGCATATTGTATGTTCAACCTAAAACATGCAAGTTCAACCGCTGGAAGAAAGATTCACGGGCATGGGAGAAATAATAATGAAGTACTGCCAACCTCTGGGCAACCACTGACCAGTGCCGTGGTTAGTGACGTCGTACCCTGGCTATTTTTACGCGGTCTAACCCACTATAGCCTAAAGCAAATACAATCAAAAGCTCATACCCTAGATCTTGTATTGAAAATGAACAAGTCATAATACTCGGCCAACAGAGGCATATTACGCCGCAATATTGAAAGACCGCCAGTTATGTCTTCTTCAGGCAGATACCAGCCGGGATTGTTACGAGATTCTAGCAAAATACATTACAATGTTGACGAGTTGCCTAAGGCTGGTTGTACGAAACCCACTTAGCTCTTAACTGTAGATAAGCCAAAAATAACCGACTCACCTAAAGAGAGTTTGGTGTTCATTGCATCTGCCTGCCATTCCTCCTTTACCGTGGGAGAGGAGAGGTGAAACACATAATTATGTTGACCAGATCTGCAAAATTAAGGAATACTGAATGTAATCTTTTTATGGTGATTACTTTCATTATTTAGGAATATTATTAAACTCGCATCCAAGAAAAAAAGTTCCAGGGCTTGACCACTGCGGGTTCTTTGGTTGTTGTAAAATGTAAATAGGGGTAATCTGGAATTCATAGGGATCATGTTGCACTGAGAAAGAAAAATTTTCTTCAATTGTGAAAACGCCAAAAATTTTATTACATATTTTCAAGAATTACTAGGTCTGAATACGAGGCATGATGTTGCAGATTGTTTACAGTTTCCAACAGGCAAACAAAAAACCTCTTAACTAACATACTTTGTTGGTAGAGAGAGTTCCAACCAAAACATATTTATAGCTTTCAATTCTTCAGTGATGGTATTCTCAACAGATTTATACCATCGTTCCACTTTGTGTTGATCTAAAATCTGAGGTTGAAAATATGTTAAGTACACAGGAGACCGGACAGTTTAGAAATAAACCTTTTGGGGCCGAAAGGGAAATATTTCAACCAATGTGTTATGTTCAAATATTAATACGAATACATGAATTGTTTGGGGCATGACCGAAATATTTCCGCGGTTTTTGAATTCTGTACGCTTCTCCTTACCTGATGTCCCCCCCTGAGTGATGACGCTAGTCCGGCAATCTGACCAATCACAGCAAGGTCATGTTGAAGATCCTCAATGTGTTTCTGAATCTCGGCCGTGGCTTGACGATATTTGCCTAGAATCACAATAGCGCAGATAATAGAAAAACATCGCCCCTGAGAACAGTCTTCGGAAAGTGTTAACTTGAAAAATTAAAAAGTTAAAAAGTTAAAGTCGAAAAGTGTTTTTTCTATTTTAGGCAGTTGTTATACCACATTTGATGCCAAGTCGGGTGAACAGTGTTTTATAAACTGCCTCTAAGTCGATTATCAAAATTAATAGGCATGAAATTACAGATGGAGATCACAGCATTAAGATCACAATACCCTGTTCAGAATACGTGGTCGTTGTTCCATATTTTCCAGCGGCTACGCTTACGCCAGTCCCGTACTCAATAAATTCCACATCCGACAGTGGAACATTCCACTTCAACTTGAACTTGTGTTTAGGAAGGTTCAGAAGTCCTGGTACGATCCTTTTCTTTCTGAAAAACGCAAAAACGAAAAGTGCAATATGCAAAACCAGAATATCGCAATTATTAAAAAGGAAATATCACGACTGTACGAATCAGTTAAACAGTTTTCTTACTTGCCCACTGGTGATAAACACAACAACATGTCCGACAACAAGACCAATCGCAGTTTCTTTGTTCCGACCACGGAAACACCATCTAGTAACTAAATGCAAATAACTCATGCTGAAGTTGGTTCATAATCACGAAACGCCAGGATTTGGTAAACTGTGTACACTAGTATACTCTGTAGTACTCGTATTGATAGTCAGGGTGAAGAAAACGCGACTTACACAATGGATCATGTCATCTTGACGAATAAAAAGTCTCCCGGAGGAAGACAATGGCTAAAAACAACAGAAGATATTAATCGTAGTAAATCATACGATTCTTTACTGATTCTTCATTAACAAATTGTGAATATGACTGACAAAGGTTACCTTGTTCAGTTGGCTAATTTGTGTATCGAGGTATTTCAAATAGCTCTTCATCTCACTCTCCTTACGCCGCGAGTTAATCAGTTCTGCCATGCATTCCAACTGGGTGAGTGAAAGCTGAAGGGATACCCTGTCTGCGTGGCCAACCGGCGTAACTTCTAACAGATCCTAAAATATTATATTCCGTGAAGTGTTTTTTAGATTAGAGAACAAAATTCTACTAAAGATAGTGAGTTCGTGCAAGGACGAAATTAGGTACGAGTTTCTTCTTTTTTATTAGAATCATGAATTCTGAGTTAATACATATAGAAACAGACCATTCGTTACACACAATGTCTGTACACATGCAGCGATGTCGATGAAGCAGAATACTCAAAATTGTTACCTGAGTCAATATGATGAATTCCGGAAACCTTTCGAATGGCTTCAGTATGAGATGATGGAAGCTTGTTTCAGGCTCAATGTTATTAATCTTAGCCTGCAAATGAAAATAAAGAGAGTTAATGTAATAATTCGTCTAAAAGATTACACTAAATTATATAAATACGTCATATTCCTTTGATCCTTAGGTACTTGACGTAAAATTAGCTTAAAGCGTACCAAAGACCCGTTTAAGTCAAGAACATCAACAACATGCTGTATTGTCGTTTCAGATATTTCAAACATGATATGATTCATCATCACGGAGTACACACTACTACCACTACTGACCTGCATAAATTGTGAAAACACGGTGTT
Source organism: Dendronephthya gigantea (assembly GCF_004324835.1). Classification (NCBI taxonomy): domain Eukaryota; kingdom Metazoa; phylum Cnidaria; class Anthozoa; order Malacalcyonacea; family Nephtheidae; genus Dendronephthya; species Dendronephthya gigantea. The sequence continues at coordinate 2,498,153 of NW_021163020.1, forward strand.
GCTTTTACACGCAGCTCTGAACGTGTCAATAGCGGTAAGAAAGTTGTTTACAAAGTCCGTGTAGGCCATTGTGGTTGTAGTCTTTGAAAACTAGAAGAGAAAATATACACCTCTGTTTAGGAACATGGTCGTGCGACTCTTCAGCTAGCTACTACCCCAAAATATACGTCAGACGAGTGAGAATTTGTGATTTAAGTTGGATTTTCACTGATCAACGAAATTGTATTGCCCTTTCATTCGTGTCCCCTGATAACACAATACTAGTTCCCTCACAGCTAGCCAGTGTACATGTACTAGAAGATGTCACTAGTTATGTGAGGTCTACCAAAGTCTCAAACGGTCACATACCGAAGCACAAATAATATCTCCTAACTTTCCTTCGATCGTCCACTCGTTCATCCGAGCAGCCAAGGCCACGCTGAACATCTCATGAGTTTGCAGGATTTTTTGAAGTGAACAAAAGATCAAATCGAGCTTGTCGGCTTCTAGCAGCTTACGCTCGCGGGATTCTTTCTCGATCTAAAAATCAGAATGGCGACAACGTGTAAAGAATGTTGATGAAACTTAAGGAAGAATATTTAAAACAGTGGAAGAATATACAACATTGCTTTGCAAACCTCCACAAGTTGGTTTAAATATCGCTTGTACGTCGCCTCCGTTTCCACAATCTTATTGACAATTTCGTAACGCGTTGCCTAAAGCGAGAAGAAAAAAATTTCATTTCGCGTGGGAAGCAAACTATAACAGTACAACAGTCTCATTTCCTTTCATACACAGATTCAGACTACCTCATCTCCTGATAAACCGAGAGACACTGGAGGCATCACTGGTTCTTTTTCTCCCAGTTTGTTTGGATCTACGTACACTGGCGATCCTTCATCATCTGGGCAGAAAAAAAAATTGCGTTCGACTTATTTGCTTCGAGATTTTAAGCTACACAACCAACATATCATCACAGTCGGAGTAGTCTTAAAGATTTACATCGCCCAGCTTTACACCCAGTAATATACCGAGTACCATGGACACACCGAATTGAAGATTGGTGATTCAATTCAGGGATATTGGGACTAGAGTTTATATGATAAAGAAAATCTTTCCTCCACAGGTAATTAATGATTGCTCATTTGTTAATGATTAATCGTTTCAGTGTCGATTTGTCACTCGTTCATTAATGATTACTCATTCGCTGTTAGTGCTAAAAAATTAAATTCATTTTAACAGTAAATTATACACACACTAACTACACTGTAGCACACGTGCAATAAACAATGAAGTGCATATACGAATTTAAAAACAAAAATGAACAATTCATATTTCATACAACCACACAGACAGTAAAAAAAGAAACCAACCATATTGGCCTACGATAAAAACAAAATCAGTCACATGCATAATCAATCATATCTTCTTCGTTAAAGCTTACTTAATAAGATATAAAATCGACTGTTACCAAATGACTTCTCCGGGAGCTGGGACTTGGGGGGCTTCGCAAAGGGCAGGCATCCGCTAAGCACTCGTTTGGGAGCATGCTCGTCTTCATCAAAAATAACATTAAACTGCATCTACAAAGAGAAATTAAACAATTCAGCTGGTAATGGCTGTTTTAGTCTTTTATGCTTGGGTCAAACGTCGTTCTTTTCATGTACCGAGCGACGTCTGACCTAGGCCTTTGATTCAGCAAGTTTTCTGATTGAAAGCCTAGTTCACCTAACCTGCAGTATACCCATAGGAACTACTTGAAGTTTGAACGCGAATTTTTCGGCAATTTTATGCTGCTGGCTAAGTTCACCAAACTAAACAATTAGACCAGGGCGAACGCCCCCTCACCCCGTCATCCAGCCCCCCCCACTGACGAATTTTTGCCCCTCCCCCAGTGATTCAAACTAATGAACTTACCGTTCTTGGTGTCGGGGAGACCAACTTTCTATTTTCTATATTTTCGTAAAGGGCATCCAGATTTTCACCAAAATAATTCGGCGCCTCGGCGTCGTCTTCGAAATCCGACTCAAGTGCATCAGAATCGCTGTCCCATTGCCTCGACGGTATCATGTAGCGACCTGAGGCAGGTATTACAGGTATCACTGGTATTACAGGTATTACCGGTATTACAGGTATACAGGCAAGTAAATTACTGAATTAGTAATCTACATTCAGGCTCCAGCTCTGATCCAGCCTAGTAAATTCCTTTGTAAAGTTTCATTGGGGGGATGCTGGGTTTATTGGGATACAGACTGTATGATACAGTATTTATTATCCTAATAAAAACGATACTCTTTTTGTACCACACTATGGCAGAATCCATGATGTATTAGTGCTTGAAAGTATCAGACTTATATTATATAAGTATAATGATAAAATTTCGAGGCCAACAAAGGCAACTCAATTAAGACGTTAACTTTTTTTGACCGACAAAACTTTTTATGAACAACTATAGCTACCTGACAAACGTGGCCATAATGAAGACTTACAATGATGAAAAACGGGGTTTTATATGTTTTAAACGAGGTATTGATAAATACAATCTATTAATTATAAACGCACCATCATTAATGATGACCTCGTTGGCATTGTAGATGGAACCTCGTTCTGAAGTAGAAATTATCTTCGTTCCAAGCGGTAAATTCGATGGTATTACCGTGTCAACATCGTCATAAACTGGGTCGTCATTGTTTTTTAAATAACTGTGAGTCTCGTCCTTACAATCTGCATGTTGCTCTGGTTTCTTGAAATCCCAAAGATCTTCGTATACAGAATAGACATCTTTGGTAGTAGCATTTCCTTTAACATATACCCACATTCACGTTCGTTTTAGCAATGAAAAGGGTAAAGACATTGATAGTCTGGGATATACAATAACGGATAGAATCAGTAAAATTGACCAAGTCAGATCATATCTGCTAGTTGCTCAATGAACATAAATCATACTAAGATTATTCTGATAATCTCTATAGATCGATGCGTGCGTTAAATATTGGACATCAGCGGTGAAAATGTGCAAGGATGTATTTTATATTTTGCTTGAGAAACCGTTGCCTAAGACCCGTTTCAAACGTCGTGGTTTTTGTGTGTCGAACGCATCAAAAACAATAAAACAATTTTCTATTGTTTTTGCGCTGCCTCATTATCTATTGTTATTAATGCGTTCGCTACACGAGAAGCAAGGAGACTCTCCATTACGTCCGCCTCGCCGCGCGGGCGAAAGCCCGTCACAGTCGCATATGGGCAGATTTTTAAAGGCCAAGAAAATGCACTGTTAAGAAATCACACGACTTCAACATACAGTGATTTAAATGACGCTCAATATCCAGCAAGAACATGATTGTAGCTATCATATATATGGATCACAAAACTGACAAAAGTGAAAAAAACAACCAAACCTGTTTTATTTCCTTGGCGGGATTTTCTTGCTATGCCAGGACTGCTTTTTCGGAGAATGTTCGGTTTTGGAACTAAATATCCTTGTGGATCTTCAGCTGGTTCTGGAGGAACTTTTGGTTCTTGAGAAACTTTTGGTTCAACTGGTTCATATATGCTATCTTCGAGAGATGTTGGTGGTGACATTGTTTCATACGACTCTGGTTCTGCTGTATCAGCAGTAGTTGTGACATGGTCAACTACATCAAGTTTTATGTCATCACCCATTCTGGAAATCAATATTGCACCAATATAATTATTCACCATTTATGCCACAAGCATACAATTCAAACAAATTTTAAATAGAGAAAACTTTGTAACACTTCTTGATCTTTTAAAAGAAAACAAAGCTTATATAAGATGAAACACTTGATAATAAACAAAGATATCTTATAAACTCAAGAGATAAGCTATAAATTAAAACAAGACACAATTATTTAATTAGTGATATTTTGACCCTTTGTAGAATTAGAACTGTCAAACAAGTTATTTCAAAATGGTTGTTCTAATTTATATGTGTCATATTTTAAATTTTATAATTAAATTACTTATTTATTCAGTAACATAAAAACTGGAGGCAGTAGCAGTAGCTATGCATTTTCACTTAAAGCATTGCATTCTCAAACCAAAGATGATGAATTCAATACACAGGACAGTCAAGCATTTTCTGCTTAATCACAGTATATCTGTATATGAATAGATCGACAACTTTATCATGTTTTCAAATATCACCATATTGATACACAGGACACAGCCATAATAATTTGACATTTGTACACCAAATATGTCTTTTGGGGAAGCAGTCAACCTTGATATTGGCCTGGAAACAGCTAAAAATAACAACGCCCCTACACTGAATTATCACATGATTTAAGATTTGTTTTCTAGACTAGTTGTTTAGTAAATACACTTTTCAACAAATGAGCAACCACTGGCCATAGACTGAAGTGGAATCATATCTACTCCCAATAATAAGTGTGTGATTTAAACTATTTTTAAATATTTTTACCAGTCCGCATTAATAAATCCAAAGGTCAACAACAATGTATTTTTCAATTCTAGTTAATATTTTACCTGGAACAGCAAACATACAGTATTTCACACAGTGGCAATGGTATAATTTAGTAATTGTTAAGTCTTCAATATTCATTATATAGGAGACAGTATGTGAGACAGTAACTGCCATGGTACGTGACAAAGAGATTAGACATTCGCTAGATATTATTACTAAGACATAGTTATCATACCTTCCAGTACAATTGACAGTTCAACTAGCTACGGTCCAGTGTTCATTAATTCCCGATTTTCAACTACATACTATTAGCATTCAAGTCTCATTCTTTTTCGATGACATTCCCCCGAAACTCAAGAACGATTGCTCATATCTTTTCAATGCAAGAAAGTACAGATTTGCGACTTCGCGTAAAATAGCAACACTGTAGAACAGGAAATTTGTTACTTTAGACGTTTGATCTTTTCCGGCGCTCTTCGCATAATTTATTCTAATTACAATAAGTTCCAATAATTAAGCATACTTCCTCGTTCCCAGAGTTTCTCGATTCTCTAAGATTTAACTTTACTTTTTACTCTATTGATTTGCTTACCAGTCATAAAAGTCTGTGTAAAAATCATATGATAAATCATGTTTCAAATATGTTTGCTATATTTTGGCTGTTTCATAGTATATGAGCAAACCAAAATCTTATCTAGACAATAGATTTTCAGTTAGATTCAAGATTGTGATTAGGGAGAGATGTCATGTTGCTCATATATCAATCGAGTGCTTGTAGTTTTTGTTTTTCTTTTCTTTTATACTAGATAGTGTGACCCACATATCTTTGGTTTGAGCAATGCTTCTTTTCAATGCGCTATAATCAAGTAAATCTGAATTCCACACTGCGGCACCTTTGAGGCCAATATCAACTGCATATGCAAGTTTAATGCCAAGACTTTGCGGATCATCATACCACATTTGATGTCTTTGGTTACTCATGTCGTAATAATCAAAATACGGACTTTGACTGCCTGCATCCCACTTTCTGCCACTTTCCGTGCGAGTGAGCAGTAAGTCGTTAATTGTTGAGTAAGCCACTTGTTTTCCAGCTGCATCGCTACAATTTGCACCTTGATAAGGGACCTTCTTTATGTGGCATGTGTCCACACCAGTGACAGCTATGCATTGGTAGTCATAACCATACCATGGTAAACCAAGAACCAGTTTATTAGCTGGGATTCCCAAATCCATGTATTTCGATACACCTTCATAAAGACATTAAGTAACTGAGCACACAATCAATGCACCTTGCAATAATACCTCATGCATACCTGATTTTGTTTTGTTAAATGGTGAATTTGCATAAGCTGTGCACTCTGGGCCAAATATTTGACTCATTTCATCATATGACATTATTGCAAGAAAATCTACTGATTTCGACAGAGTAGCAACATCATAGCATCTACCATCAATGCAGTCAGGTGACCATGCCACATCAAATGTTACCTGTTGATTTGACGAAATAGGTTAGACATGGTAAGCGATTGTGCAGCAAAGCCTCAAAATCATAGCAACTTGTGAACAATAGGATTATTTATTTGTGGTTTTAAATTTTACCTGTGAACCCGGTAGCTTGTCTTTGAAGGTTTTGTAAACATCAGCTGTAAGCTCATTCAGTAGGTTCACCTCCTTGCTACCTTTGCTGATTGGCCCTTCCAAATCAAGGTTCACTCCATCAGCATGCACAGCAATAGCTTTTGTAATCAGGCCATCCACCCATTCCTCACACTTGCTTGTATTTGATAGATCATTTACATTAAAGAAACCAACGAGAACAACCTTTACCCCCTGGGGAAAAAATCACATGATTGCATTAAACTGCAAGATTTCTGATTGCAACATGCTACAATGTTAAGGTGCCAGGAACAAAACTTTGTTGTGATTTAGATTATGATAAAAGAATTATATCTGCCTTGTCTAGCATATTACTCCTCCTTGAGGCAAACAATTTTGATAAATAAACATTTTTATAAAAATACCTGGCAAAGTATTATTGCATGTACGTAACGGGTTACAAAACAATAGGCTATTACAGTATATACATTTAAGAAGATTCTGGACCCTTGAGAGGTCTCGGAGAGACGGGAAAAAACTGCAATGCGGGCCTTAATTTAATACGGTGTTTAATACTTGCCCTCCTGTGGACAATTTATATTTTTAATACCGGACCATCAACTCAATGAATCTGGGCGATCGTGAATCGTTTAATTACTGTAGATATGATAGATATCCAAAAGATAACCTTAGAATGCGCAAAACACATCAATTCATCATTCCAATCACCAAACACAGCTACAGTGGTGACAACGGACCAGTTATAGTGTTGCCAAACTTTATCACTTGTACTCCACACCAACACTTCCTTGTCAACTTCCTTTGTGATTCTTTGGCATAACTTCTCGTCCGAACAAGGACATGGACTACTTCGAGCCGAATCCACATCCTGAAAAAGAAGAACACCAGATGCAAACAAAAAAACCCTGACAAAATTGGACATTATTTTCAAACGAAGTATTCTTTTTTATTCTATTTTGTTTTCTCCCCAAAAATAATATATTTTCTGATTTCCCCTTATAAGCAGGACCATTTGCGTATTTACAAACCCTACATGAAGTTTCCGCCTTCTTTCTTTTACGGCTAGAATCTGATTAACTGAATCCTAATTCTTTTGATCCTATAATCTAAAAGTTATAATCTTAAATTTAATCCGGTAACCATCGTAATTCTAATCCGCTGCTTGCCCCCGCGAGATTCTCGCGAGAATAAAATACGCGTGCGATCGCGTGCTATTTTTGTTCGACTGTTTCGATTGACCAATGATAGAGTTCGCAGAACAAAAAGAACATCTGTGAGCCAATCAGAGTACGTTCTTTCATTTGTGCGCTTTCTTTTACATGTACTCAAAGTGCGAAGAGCTCTGTTGTTTGTTGCTGTCACTTTGTGTTGAGTGGAAACAGTTTCTTCCCGTTTTTGTCAGACTTTTGTCCTAAATCTTTCAAAGAAGATGGCCGAGGAAGTATCTAAACTCGAACGCGACAACACAATGGTTGCAACAGCGAAGGTATCAGATCGATAGAAGCGTTTGCATCGATATCTTAACTTTTAAGCCTCTCATTTTGACGCTTCTTGCTCGACGGTCTTAATTACTTTCTTTAATAGGAAGGAGAAGCGTTTCTGGAGGCAAAAGGCGGCGTTGATGAAGACGCGAAAACCCGAGGGCAACAGAAGGAAATTGAAGATATTACATCGACGGAAGACCAGAGCGATTTGAAACGAACAACGACAATGGCCGAAACGGCGAAGGTTTGTACAGAATGTTGTTATTTTCCTGTATTTATATGGAAAGATTATAAAAGCAACTGCAAAGATCACGGAATTTCGAGCGGGATATCGTTGAACTCGCACTATCGGTCTTTTGTGGGTGAACTTTACATTGTTCTTTTCTTTGTCGATATGAATGTACGAGGTTCGATTTCTAAATATTTGTGGTAAAAAGTACAGTACATTCGCGTGACTTCGTGAGCAGTTGAGCACGAGGTCTTTCCATTCAAGTAATTTATACAATTCAAATTCGGACTAAACTACTCCGATCTCTCGTGTTGTGTAGGAAGGGAAAGACTTGTTGGACGGGGAAGAATTAGGGAAGACACGAGCACAAACGAAGGCTGATAAAAACGGCGACGCGCAACCTAACCAAAACGGAAAACACGATGAAACTAACGGGAAAGTTGCCGAAGCGGACTCTACCGAGAATGGCGCGGAGACGGTTGCACAAAAAGACGAAACAGCTGATGACGACGAAGAGAAAGCAGCAATGAAACGAACCCGTACTATGGAAGAAACTGTTAAGGTTTGTGAGCGAAACATTGTACTTTGTGTTGATTTGCAAACAGTTGAAACCTTTGTTCGTAACGAAGACTAACGAAGACTGTTCATTGCTAAACTTTGCGCAATTTTATTAAACTTTACAGCCGTTTGATGAAATGGTGCGTACCTTTATATGATAAAATATTCAACCATTAGAAACGTCAACTGAAGTGCCATTTTGTAAAAATCTTTTCGAGTAATTGGCTTTTTTGATCTTTTGACTCACTTCATATGTCTGAAAGCATTTTAAAGAAACCTCGCGCCTTATCTTAATGCTAGAAAATTTTCTCTAATATTTGCTTTTACCGCTTAATTTAATTGCAGTAAGATTGTGTTTACAATTTAAAAACAAGTGATTAAAATGTGTTATACTGCAGATTGTACCAATTGTACGACTTTTGGGAATGAATAGACTTGAAAGAGAACATGCGGTTTGAACATTTTTGCCGGGATTAAAGTGACATATGTTAATAATTTAATATATTGAAGATAATTTAGAGTTCGTTTACATTCCCAAAGTGTGGTTTAGGTGTATATAAGATGGTTATTTATACCAATAACGTGGTTTCAATTTCATAGGAAAGTTGTTATTCATATTGCAGCATTAAAGTAGCAGGGAGCTTGCCTTGTGGGCCATGTGTTTCATTGTTTGATAAATACAAGGTCAAAACCATGTGGGAAATCTAATTATAGTTCATTTCTCTCATTTCAGTGTGTAAGTGTGTGCTTGCCAGTTGTTGCCTGCCATTTTCTTTCAATGCTCAGACAAAGACACTGTTCATTTATTTGAATCATGGACTCCTTACTGTATCTTGAAAAATTGCTCAAACAAATATTTCCAGGAAATAAGAGTAAATGTGGAGAGCAGTAAATGCTTTTATCAAAGTATTGCTCATTAGTAATTTGGTACCTCATGCCCAACTGGATATCTTGAAATGCTAGAATCTCATTTCTAGGAAGACTCGTTCATCAGCAGTTTGATGTGTTAATATTTGTGCTTGTTCTATTTTAGGAAGGTGAGGAATACCTCAAGAAAAAGAAAGTGGAAAATGATACTGAACCTGCCGAAGAGGTCAAGGCCTGATGTAGTCTATTATACAGTGATGGCATTTTCCCATCAAAACTTTTAATAATTTTATGCCTATTGACCTTTTTACAATCATTCCTAATATGCTACAAGCTGTAGTTTCTGTTGTAGTCCGTTTCCTATTCAGTTTCTAAACTTCTTACCCATTTCAAGCATTGTATATACAGTATCTACATATATAAATAGAAGGTTTGTTCTCAAAGTAAAATGTCTGTGTGTGTCTGCTTATTATTATGATTACCAAGTATGGTTCAAACATTACAAACATTTATCATTATGCAAAAACAGTACACAGTATCAACATTTGAATTCATTTCACCTTTCCCAAACACTATTTACAATGCATACCATTCCCCCCTGGATTTTTCTCACTCTGCAATCAGATCATAAATATTTTTAGTAATATGTAATCTTCCAAAAATGTACTTGACAGAAACAATACTACCACTCACTACATGCATCTTTTATCGAATAACACTCGCCATGAGTGCCTATATGTTTAGAAAGCTCTCTAGAAGTATTAAATGTTTCACCACATTTGTGACACACATAGCCCACATCTGTGAGGCATTTTGCATCCAACTCCTGACAGGAATCACATCTGTACAAGGCACCATGGTCCATCGCATGATGCTTAATCAAACTTTTGAAATTGGAAAAACATTCCGCACATTTATTGCAATCATATTTATTGTAATGATAGTCCATAGACCTTTCTAGAATATTTTCCTGAAAGTCTTGTGAACAAAATACTTCATTTCCACAAGTTTTACACAATAGCATGCTATCTTGCATTGGGCGAGTCATTTTGTGCCCCTCAATACTTGCACTGTTATGAAATCCTGCCTCGTAAGTTCCAAGCTCATGCAAGTTCACAGAATCTGATGGGTGGATGGTTGACTTGTGCCTCTTCATGTGATGTTTCAGCAAAAAGCTCCTTTCACACACATCACATTTATAAGGCTTTCTTCCAGCATGTGTTTTTTTATGTTGGGCTAAATATCTTGATTTTGAGAATGTTTTGTCACAAATGTCACATTCATAATCTCTCAGGACACCATTATCACTGCCTTTCCTATTAGCGTTCGTTTTAAACTTTCCAGAATATAATTGTTTAAGTTTACCTATGGGACGAAGTCTATTCTTGTAGTTATCAGACTTGTGTGGGTTTTCCTGTGTGTACATTAATTTGTGTCTGTCTAAGACTCTAAGATGCTTGACTGTTGTGTTTTGTTATGCAAACTCAGGTGTAGCAAAGATGCAGATGTCTTTTTACAAACATCACATTTATAATAGAATCTCTTGCCACTTGCCAGCATATATAGTCTTTCGCATTAGCTTGAAAGCTAGAATTTAATCATATGTACTGTGCCTTGACTTGATTTGTTTACGATTTGCGATCCGTTTAATACAGGCTTATAAATTATGGAAATCATTCAAAATTTTATTGCTCAATATTTTATATTTACAACAATATGTCATCAAAAGCCTGACAAGTCATTTGTACAAACCTCTGCTATCATGATAAAAAACCACAGCAAACTTGAACTATAATTCACCGGTTCTATACTTGTATTTCGATGCTTGCATTGTACGTTTCGAGAATTTGATCACTCCACTGAATTTTTAGCTTTTTATCCATGAAATAAATAGAAATTTCCTTGTAAATTCTAGACTGCTATCATGTACAATTTTGTTGAAATGCACTTGGTTCAAAATACTTCAATTTCAGGGAATGTACACTCATCATCTTGTACACTCATCAAAATGTACACCCTAATCTACAAGTGAACCCCTATGATCCGAATGACCCCCAGCTGGAAATAGAAACATATTTTAAAAATTCTTCTGATCTCCTCACCCATACATTTTAAGGCAGCAAAATAGGAAGTGTGTTTTCAGGTTTTCTGGAAGAATAACCAGAGGAACTTAGGATAAAGGCAAACCTTCCCCTGGCCCATCAGATCACATACTTATGCATGAAATAATAGCCTGCATAATTGTATACATATTGTCTTATTAGAATTTACTGAATAGCTATGAATATTCCATTTACAACCCAGTCACATTGTGGGTTTCAGATAAGCATGAATACAATGAATATTGTGATATTTGTGTGATATTTGTGTTGCCTATTTGACAGTGGTACAGACTATGGATACATATTCTAGATGTCCCATTCACAGAGAGATTTGTCAATATTCCTGGCCTGGACCCAGAACAACAAAGCAGTGATGTACCCTGGTTTATGACTCTGTTTCATTTTTTGTCTCATCTGCAGGCATACTTGTGGACACCTTGTTGCAAAGAACAAATTCATACAGCTCATTTCCTATATGTGTTAGTTTATGTCTGGATAAGTTGCTTGATTGTGAAAACCTTTTGTTGCATACAAAGCATTCATAAGGCTTTTCTCCTGTGTGAGATCTCTGATGCTTTTTTAAATCATCTGATCTAATGAATCTTTTGCTACAAACATCGCATCCATAAGGCTTTTCTTTTGTGTGGGTTCTTTTATGTCTAGCCAAGTGATTCGACACTGTGAATCGTCGATTGCAAATGTCACAACCATACGGTTTGTCTATTTCTCCTCCACTCTCGGCCATACCAGTATGACAGTCTAAATAATTTTTACAGTAAAAAATTTATGTCAATACTGTATTATTTAACAGTTTTGCATAGAATATACAGGTTTGCAAGTCTAAAGAAATCAGTGCTTGGTATACTTGCAGTACGTCAACTCAAGCCCAGGCAATCGTATCAACAGGTAAGGGGTTGTCAGTCAAAAAGATTTTTCTAGTTTTAGCAGACCCCCAATTCATCCAACTTATTATTAAAAATGATCACATTTTTTAAATCATTAAAAAAACTGTCCCATAAATTATTGTATTCGCCACAAACACTCAGAGTCAGGGTTGAGCATTAAATGAAGCTCTTTTTATACCAGAATATAATAAAACACAAACTTACTTTTTTTTGAAAGATCGAAAAAGAACCCAAAATGAAATTATGAAAATATAGTTGTTATTTTTACTCCTGAGTTATTCGCATACATCGGAAAGCTTCGGAATGTTTCGTGAAATCTCGTAATCCGTTCGTCATTGTTCGTCGTACCCGGAAATAATTCATGTAAGCCGAATATAATTAATGTAAACATAAAATATTAATTATGGCGTCGCCCAAAGAATCGACAGGAGAAAAACCTAAAAGTATTCTAAAACATACCGCCTCATGCGACGATCAAAGGTAAGATTAATCACAACAGTATTAAAATAAGAAAGATTGATTTGTCATTTGTCCTGCTTGAGACTTCTATAGAAACACAAGGATTCTAAATATTAATAGCATCAGATATGCGCGTAAGTACCTTTAATAGCAGGTAATACAATTTATCCTGTGATAGATCTCTGTTTCCGCTCCCTTAGCCCAAAACCGTTGGCGGAATATTTCTTCTTTTTGAAAAATTATCACTCTGTGTTTTTTTTGCGTCTTGCTAAAAATTAGGAGTTTTCTCTTACTCAAAATCCTATTTGAATATTTAATATCATAACCCACTTTATCGCGATCTTGTATATTGGAAAATTTCATTCAAGTGATCTTTTTGTACAATTTTTTTGTATAAGCTGATGCTATTACAACAATGTTAAAATAGCGAACTTGAACATAAAATAACGGCAATTTTACCTAAATGCCTCCCAGAGATTACTCCACAAAGGTCATATCTTGTCATCTTGGTGTATTGCTCGCTATAATGGGCCATCAAGAGATCTGAGCGGCCGATGTTCGTTACCTCGTTATCAGCTGGCGGTTCTTTGTCGCTGGCAGTTGAATTTTTCAGCCATTAGATCTGAGTAAAATACAAAGTGGGTAATTTGTTGCATATATACTACATTCAAAGAAAAGCTGAAAAATATAGGCTAATTAGTTGTAAGACTTTATACATAGCTAAGAAATGCGATTACCGGTGCCTTTGTTATTTAGAGTTGAGGTTCATTGGGATGAGATGAACATACTTCAGACATATCATCCTGCTGGTAAAGACTATGGTCACATGAAGATCAATGAACCACCAACACCATACAACTACCAGAATGATGAATCTGACCCTGAGTGTGCTTGCCAACTTGATCCACAACAACTGGCTGAAAAGTAAAAATATATACACATATACTTACATATTGGAAAACTGAATACCCTATTTCTACCATTTGCTTTTCCTAAGGGTTGGCAGGGATCTAAGGTTCCGCCAATAACAAGTTAATAAGGCACGCCCGGAAAGAAAAGTGAGATGATCTGTTTGTACTTTAGAATAAAAAATGTCCCTGCAGAATGCAACAAAAGTCCAGAGCCAGAGGACCAAAGTAGCTCAGATGAAGAGATGTCACCTGAACAGCAAGGTACTTGTGCTTTATGGATATGGGCTAGGTTTCAGCATTGACACCAAATATTAAACCTAAAAATTAAAAAACCTCTGTGTTACAGTGGTTAAGAAGGCATTCCAAGACAAACGTAAACATCACTACAATGAATATGAGAATGTTAAACTTGCTCGTGAACTAATCAAAAAGGAATTAGAAGAGTTAGAAGATGATGAAAATGAACAGGTAGAAAAATAATGCAATCATTTAGTTGTAGTAAAACAACACATGCAGTGATACATTAATGAACACAGAATATTTTTATACTTTTTGTAATTAATTTCACTTGTATAACATTCGGTAAATGTACTTTCTTTTTCCAGGGTTCATGAAAGAAATAATGTAGCAATGGTACATATGATGATAGCATTGCTACCAGCAACTGAATGTCTATAAATACTAGGAAATTGTAAATTATGCAATAATAGAAATGTTTGAAGCAACAGAAACAGTATGGCTTACATCAGGATTTCCTCTTGTGAACCATCAGTATTTGCTTGTGAACAGATTATGATATTCTTGCTTGCATTGTTTGTTCCTTTGTGGCATTTCAGGTTAACTATGCCACTATTGATATGAATGAATCTGGACTGCATTTCAGTTTTTCAGAAGTGCTTTTCAAACGCACATGCATCCATCTTGCTTACTATAGACTGACTGAGTGTTTTGACTGGCCAAATTTATCCCAGAGTATTTGTTAAGAATAAAGTACCATAGTACTTGCCATCTAGACCAGGCAAATCCATATTCATAGATTTACTGGATGCATGTTCTAGGTTGTTCATATCTACTTTGGCACTTCAAGGTACACGAATTTAACATTAACCATATACGCACCTTGGTTTATGTGCTTATGACTAAAAAGGAATAGGTTAGTGATATGTTTGCTTGTACAGCTAATTTTAAAGATACCATTAGAGTGTAAATGTATAAACAATGGTCAGTGTGTCAAATATATAAAGCATATTATTGCAAGAGACGTGATCTGGTGTTTAATTTTATCCAACACTACAAACATTCCTCAGCACTGCAACTAATATACCGGCGTTGGTCTAGCACAAAAACCTTTTCTCTCAAAAGCAGTTTCTGTCTTAATAGGGTTCACAATGAACAGTCATAAATATAAAACTATTTACTGAGAAAATACAAAAATAATTGCATGTCATCATTTTATGCTCATAATCGCTATCAATAGCAAACTTCTATCTAATGCCTTGCTCCATGGTTACTGCGACACGCTAAACAATGGAGGGGACCTTGGCGTGGAACGCCGACCTAACAATGGCGACTGCCTTCGTCTCGATGGGCTTACGTCACTTCGGTTATATGGTGTTGCAGACGTGTCCAAAGCATTTCTGCTATCATTTGGGTAAGGGCTGTATCGTCCGTAAGGCGAGGTACCGGGTCTCTGGGACGGCCGCTGCCTGTCACGTGGCCGACATATCAATATCAGTAGCAAAAGAATTAATATAGTGAAGAGAATTACGAAAAGATTGCGGAAATTGAAAGTAGAGCTGTGCGTGTTAGGACAAGAAGGGCCAGGACATTGGTTACTGGTAGCGAACTGTGGCACAGGCGCGGTTTGCGCGGACAGATATGAAACGGTGATCGTATCAAGTTGTGTCGTCAAACGACTTTTCACCTCAATAATGACGTCATCAAAAGATGGGACATTCGAGTCAGCCAATGATATGTCAAATGTGAGTGTGTTAGGGACTTCATCTTTACGCCGGGTTACCAAAACTAACAACGACTGAGTGTTGGCCTTGAAAAGAATAAAAAAATGTACAATACGAACATGTAACAACAACAGGAAATGGGTCCCGAATTCGTCCGGTCCCATGTGAACGTAGTCTTATAAAGTAAATTGTAAACACTAACCTGTACGTTCAGCAACATTTCATCTGTGCCATGAATTTCCACAGACACGCTTTCTCCTGTACTGCTTAATTTGACCTCATGTTTGTCAAGAACAAAGGACGGTATGAACTCTACCTCGACCAATCCAGAACTGAACTCGGTGCCTTTGCTGGGATCTTGCAGTGTCACTGATAGGAGCAGATTGGCTTTAGTAACTGATAATAATCTTGCGTCGTCTGCATGAAGACTTCGTGGAAGAATAAAACAAGCACTCTTTCCATTCTCGTATCCAGGTGTGATACTGAACACTTTCTCCGTGGTCAAACCGTGAGCATTTTCGAGGGATAATGCGCAGGAAAACGGGAATTCAAGGTTTCCACTTGAGGGTCTGTCTTTGAGAATGGTTTCGGTACATCCAACCAGGGGAGTTGATCTTTGTTTACCGAAGTTTACGTAAATAATATAACTGCCATTAACATTCGTTCCGGGACAGTTCGAGACGATGGTTTTGTCTGGATTAACAACGTTCACGTCACTGACTGAACTAACTTTCGCTTCAATGTACGTTGGAAGTGAAAGTGAAGCATTATAATATACTAGCGTGTTGCCACTGCTTGTAGCTATAGCAACACCTGAGTGTTGATCAATGCTGATTATATTATCCTTGGAGGCCCACCATAATCCATTATCTGAAAGGAGTTTTAATTGCACCATGAGTTTAAAACATTCATCGTGATCATTCCTACATAAGTTTTGAGTGACAACGAGTACCACCACCCATACCTTCGTCTCCCATCACAGTTTCCTTAAAACAAATCATCTCCCCAAGGTAGTACGTTGTGCTGAATGGCAAAATGGCTTGAGTCGCTCTCAGGTGGACAAAATCAGCAATATGTGAAGACGACACGAGCCAAACCTGTGAAAATAAAGTGATACAGCTCGTCCGTCTCATCGTGATTTCACACATTAATATATTACAGAATTGTGAATGTATTAAAAAAAACTTACATTCAGGATCGCTTCACCGTTATTATGAGCCCTTACAGAATAGGTTCCATTATCAGGACCTTGCGTGATGTGTATGGAATCAAACCTTGTAAAAATGAGAACGATGTCATTGTCATGGTTGTCCAGGTTTGAAAGTCCTGTTTGCGACAAGAGCTTACCTGTTTAGTCTGTGTTTAAGTGGGACATTTCCAGAATCAAATTTTCGTCCAATGTTATCGTGAAGAAATACTGAAAATATAGCGCTCATCCCGACGGGAAAGGCATGCAATTTGTGGGACAGAGTGTGCACGGCAGACAGTGGTGATATGGAGATAGAAGAGACTGATTTTACCTGGGAAAAGCAATATAATCTTGCGTAAAAACCAAAAAACTTTACAGTGGCACTTTGGACATCAATACAGAAATGTTTGAATTAGTATAATGATATTAGATATACGAAGTGAAAACTTACCTCAACGTGGACAACTACAGTTTGATTGACACCAAAATCCTCCCGTGACGTGACAACTATACCGGCAGTCCCTGAGATCATGCCGGTCTCAAGGTGACCGCGGTTGTCAACGGTCAGCAGTGGTCGCGAGTCACTACGGGGAGACTGTGGACAGACATCCATGATACTGTAACTTAACCTCCCCATCTCTGAAAAAAGGTGTAACGTATATATCAAATTTTTAAAACGAAAACTCGTTTCAGCCAATCACGTTGCCCGTTTAGTTAGTCCAGCTTACCTATTGGTTCTTATCCTGACGCTCACGTCATGTGGCAGCAGTAACTGACCGTCAGAAGGATGGATCAGACGTAATTTCTCAAACACCTGGACATTTAATAAACAAAGGTTGACCATCATGGACTCTTGGACAGAAACCGTTTGTATAAGAAGTACAACTTATAGTATCATTGACAATCCAGTCACCTGAATTCTGACATCATCATAGAGATCAGCAAGGACTGATGCTTGTTCATAAGATGGATCAGTGAAAACCGCTTGAAGTTTGATAACAACTTCCCCAGGATGATTACAAGATAACACTACACGGAATGCTTTTTCCGAGTCGATAGTTATACCACTCTAGAATGAAAGGTATTAAAATATCTAGCCAGATACTTTTGAATGGTGTAGTTACATTATGTTATACAGGTGAATCAAGCAAAACAAACCTTCTCATAAACAGACTTGAGTTTGCAAACATCAATGTTACTCGATGTCCACTGAAACTCCAGACCAGGAATAGCGTTTGCAAAACTAAACGGTGTCTCATCGTTGAGTCCAACAGCTCGCAATCCGATCTGAAATGATGCAGTATTTTGAATTGTATATTGTCAAATTGGTGCTTCGATGGACAGAAACATATTACCATTTGCAAGCGACCGTTCGGCGCAAACGTTTTCACGCGTTTTCTTACGTTTCAAACGTGCACGTTAGGCGGACCAAACATACATGCTGAAACGTATAAACTAATTAGTTTAGACTGTGAGTTGACATTGTTTGACATGTCACGCCCACATGTCCAACAAACGTAAGGGCGTCATTCCAGCAAGATTTCAGACATAACATTCGTATTGAGGCGTTTGCGATTTTACAGAATCAAATGTCAGTACAAGTAAAAATTATATATGGTCGTGATTACGATCGTTGTAAAACGAGTTCAATCTCATCTAATAGTCTGAAAGATTTGGATTTAGCGATGCTGTCTGAAATTGTTTGGGACACGGTGGGCAGCTATTATCGAGATGGACGGGATCCAAAGTCCTTGAGAATCCAATATCGTGACGATGAGGGTACATTTGTTACCATTACTGGAGAAAATGATGTACAGGATGCTGTTCGTTCATGTAAGTCAGTGCTTCAGGGAGACTACGAAACGGTCCGATTGTGTTTGCGTGTTGATGACGCCTGGACGCCGTTGGGGATGAAAGAAACCAAACCACTGGAGAAACCTCAAGAGAAACGGCCTGCTGTATCTCGCGATGCAAGGAAAAGATTATTTGAGCACGACCAAAAAGAACAAACAATGTATTCTTCCGATTCTTCCGACGAAGCTCAGTCTGTTGTTGCTGAAACACCTTTTCAAAGGTATGTGAAAAAAGTTAAAGATCGCATAGCCGCAAAAAGGTCTGAACTTTACAAACTCGAGAGCAACGAACAGGAGGTGCAAAGGAAAATATTACGAGTTAAATCAAATCCAACCGAAGGTAACTTATGCCGAAATTGTCACATGCGTTTAGGGCATACTGCACGTCATTGTGACTATGAAAAATGCTTATCTATTTTTGCTTGTGGTGAAGAAAAATTGCACCCTGGTGAAATAGACTCTCGCGGGGCTCGTAATTCGATAAAAAAAGTCAAAGACGAAATTGCTAAACTCGAGAAAGACCTAAGTCTAAAGGAAGAACAAGCGAATAAACTGTCTGAAAGTTTGTCAAATAAAATTGAAAAGGCCCTTATGAAAGAGAGCGGAAACCAGTATATTGACGGGGGAATAAAGAAATGGGCACTTTTGCGTAAACACGTCTATATTCTCGAGAAACACTGTAAAGAACACTTCGAAGGCAGAATACCTGCAAAGCACAAACTTTCGGATATTTTAGAGGTCGCCTTAGAACGAGAAGATGTTTCAGGAGACGAGTACAATGCCAATTCAAGCATGTCGCAAGTCAAAACCAAAAGAACCAGGGCGCTGAAAAGAACAAATCCGGCCAAAGCTCTTTTGCAAGAAAAAGGGATTTCATTTCCTAATCCCAGCGACCAAGCTACGTCCAGCTCGCATTCAAGTTCTGTTCATCGTTGCGCGCCATCAAATGTTCAAGAAGAAGCAGAGCAGCTCAACATGGTATTGAAACAAAGCTTATTAGACTCTTCAGTTCAACAGGAGTCTTTAGTTCAGCAGGAGCAGCGATCTCTCTTTACAACTGTAGCAAATGCTTGTCCCGAACCCATTCCGACACCTTATCAATTAAACAACACTGCGCCAAGTTATACATTTCAAGATTTTCCAAATTATTCTTACGGGAATATGAACCCATATTTCTATCCATACACGCCAACAGTTCAACAGCCAGTGTTTCATCCATCTGATTCCTGTCGTGTAATTTATGCGAGCAGTGATCCTGCAATTTCATCTGGAAACACTGGTACTGCTGCAAGTTTATCCGAAACCACTGCTGCGCCCAACACTATTTCACGTCCTAGTGCATCAGAAGTTCTGACATCGACAGAGTCAGAGACCAGGGATGCAGCATTACATTTAATGTTTCTCTCGTCTGGAAATGACAAATGTCTCAAGTAAGAAAGCTTTTCAATCATGTATGTTGTGTTATATCATAGACACTGTTCTATCATAGTATTTAGTTTTAGAAGCAACTATAAGTAGAAGTTTTCATATTATTCTAACTAAATATACCGGGTAAATGTATTACTGAAGGCTAGATATAAACTTGAACAGATAGCTAACCAGTATAAAGTTTGTAAATTATTTTCATTTTGTTTTAATTTTGTTTACATTTCATGAGGGTCATCCAAGCCATCGGTTGATGAATTTATATTTCGATTTTCGTTTGTATTGCACTCATGCATTGATCCATTGATCAACAATATATATTTAGTTCGTATTATATTTTTGAGAGTGCTAGCTATAGATTTAGAATAGGCTAAATATCTTGATACTTTCATACTTTATAGATAATTGCTATACTTTTATTCTCGCATATTATTACTGTAATTGTCTTCAAAACTACCCGAGTTTGAGAGGTTTGATTTGCTTTGCAAGATCATTTTGTTTATAGCAACCTGTGACTGTGTACTCTTCAAGTTCGAACCATAAGTTTGAGAAAACGTTATTTTGTTATCAATTATATCATCATGTTTGTAATAAATATAACGACAATTATTGCTGACAGTCAGGTTTATTACTTAACTGTCAGTTGCGTGCCACGCGTGACCTTTATCCCGCGGCGGAAAACTGACATAGCCCTGTTTACACTACATTCAATTTATTGGCACGGCACGGCAAAAATTGGCACCCGTACCTTATTTTATTAGTTTTCAGACTACCAATACAAAGGTGGGGCATGGATGAAATAAGCACGAGTACCCATTTTAGCCATGCCGTGCCGATAAATTGATTATATGACACTGTTTTTCCCCGAAAACAGGGCCTTTTTAACTGGCGGGCGAAAGCTCCTTCCCCAACAAACCTCACTCCGCCGAGATGGTGCAACAGTAAGTATCGCCGAAAATGCAGGAAATCAAGTCGGAGACTAAAAAATACAGGAAATTATCTGCGGGTGTTCCCCCAGACCCCTACAAACTCCCCTATTTTTCAATTAACAATTTCAGTACAATTTATAGTTAATACAATTTGTTCATGCCCACCCACTAACGATTTCTTAAAAAAACCCTACCCCAAAATCCTCAAATACCATTTTAAATGCAGTTATCAAAGTTTTGTGAGGTCAAATGTAATATTTACAATTAACACAATGTCAAACTTTACAGATATATTCAACTTTACCAAAGCAATGATATTGCTGAATCATTCTGTTATATCAATGTACGAAAATACGAAACTTAAATGTTACAAGTATTTTGTGTGAAATGTTTCAATGTATTACTGTTTGTAAGCATCACCCAACGAAAGGAAAAAGATAAGCTGTATGACGATAAAACCTCCTCGTATCCAACGCTGATATTCTTTCGACCGCTTCTGCAACAGCTAATTTTAGATTACGATGAACGTCGGCTGAAAACCGTCCGTTAAGTTCTGTTTTATTTTATTGAAACAAAGCTCAATAGGGTTAAGATCGGGAGAATATGTTGGGGTGAACAATAGCTCGATACCCATCTCAGCTAAAACTTCTTCGAGAATTTGGCCGCCTTCGTAGTGGTGGACAGCTAAATTGTCCATCACAACGATATCCCCTACTTCGAGAGCAGGACGTCGAGTTATCTCATGTGCTGCTTGAGAAGCCTCCCAGAAGAAATCCCAGAACCTTACAGTGTCAGTTGGGCCATCCAGAATGTTGTAATATTCAGGGCCATTGACTGAAATCAGTAAATTTAAAGTAAAATTTGGAGATTCTGTTTTTCGAACAATTTCCACGCAGCGTTCCCCGGACGGCGCATTTCCGTATAAACGTGTACCGATGCACGGCGTCTTAACCCCCGCCTCATCAAAGAACTTAATCCTTCTCGGATCTTTTGAAGATAGGTAGTTGATGAAAAGCTGAGTATAAATCATATTTTCATCAGTAAAGCGCTCAAAGGCTACGCTGGTAATACGCTTCCGAGTATATCGTTTTCCGGACAGAAGTCTGGATTTTATTGCTCGTGAAATCGATGACAACGAAACTTCACCACAATCACCAAATTCCTCAAGTATAGCATATAATTCATTCAGCTGAATTGTGCCATGAGCTCGCTTAAGAACCTCAAGAAGTTCGAGATCCCCTTCAGAAAATTTGCTTGAATGATCTCCGCCTTTTGGTGATGGATCAACCTTTCGTCCTTGGTAGCAAAAATTCTTCCATATTTTGGAAACTGTATTTGCAGAGATACTGAATCGACTAGCTATTTCTACGTAAGTGACGGGCAAGTAACCAACAGTTGCATCTCCACCAGACTTAAGGCATTCATCAATAATTAGACGCCTTAAATCACTATCAAGTGATTTACCAAGGCTGTATGATCTACCAAATTTATTGACATGCATAATGTAAAAGCTACAGAAGATTATGTGTGGAAATATAGAACTAACACATGCAAGTATATTTAGAAATGTGCGCGCTTACGTTTGTTGGACATGTGGGCGTGACATGTCAAACAATGTCAACTCACAGTCTAAACTAATTAGTTTATACGTTTCAGCATGTATGTTTGGTTTGCCTAACGTGCACGTTTGAAACGTAAGAAAACGCGTGAAAACGTTTGCGCCGAACGGTCGCTTGCAAATGGTAATAAAACAAAACGAAAGACAATTCTCTGTGCTATCACTGCCTCATCCATAAAGACATAACTTTGTATTGAAGACATCTCTTGTTGTTTGGACTATTCAAACTATTTACCTCAGTCTCCGTAACAAGATTGGTTGAAGGAGTAAAGATTTTCACTCCGCTTAGACGCAATACTTCGACGATCACTTGGTCCTTGAGTAAAAACGAGTGGGATAATGTCTTACTATAATTGTTTCTGCCATTTAGGGTTTAAATATTGAAGGCAAGCTAACCTTAGAAAACACGATGGTGTGACCCGATTGCGGGTCTGTGGCTTCGACAGCTCCTGTGACTGTCGACTTCCCCGGAACGCGAGCGGTGATCAGGCCAACGCTATCCACTGAAGCGACTGTTCTGTTCTTGATAGAGAATAACGTTGTGACTTGAGGATACGGGCCTCCTGTGGCCTTGAGTTGAAATGTCGCGCCGGGAATGAGTACAATGTACCTGGGATCCAGTCGTAAAGGCGGGAATACCTGTGGAATTATTAACGGTAAAATTTATGTTTAGCGCTACAACAAATGTTTGTTCTGGCATCTGAAAAGGGGAAGAGGATTATTTAGATTATTCAAAGGATTATTCAGATTCAGAATTAATTAGGATTAGTGTTAGGTTTAGCATTGTGCAATACATTGTATTCTTGATCACCTGAATATGTTTTGGTTCGCTAGTGATCTGTGGTTTGTTTGTGGGATGAGCACTGTACGTCAGTATTGTGTTGCCAATAGCAACGCCGCGTAAGTTATAGAAAGCCTTATCCAGCCCTTTCCTTGCGCTCGGCCTGGTAAAATAGGTGAAAATATAGGGCACAGTAAGTTTTGCACATTTTTACATTGGAAAGTGTTCGTACAACAGGGAAAAAAATTGTTGAACATAAACGTGTGCATGGTAAGTTTGATGATAAAATTTTGTGTATTTGAAATACCCCAGGATATACAGACTCACTTTATGTTAAGTAAATCGCGAGACAGCCTGGGTGTGAGATTCAGCAGGTCCAGTTGACTGACCAATAGAGGATTGTCTAGTTCATCCAATACCATCACAGTACAATTGATCACATGACCAAGTTCAACCTATAAGAGTCAAGTATACAAGTTGCCTTATGCAAAGTATAACCGGTGGGCTTCAATCGAAATAACCACACAAGGAGGTCTGTTCGAATTGTCCAGACAAACTACAGGCTGCCAATAATTCAAGAGAAAAACACGAATCATAGCATCGCACCTTATCGACTACAGTCACATGAATACTGTCTATGTCTGAAATTCTGATGTTAGCCGTAGCGGGGTTGGGAGAATCTAGACATTGATCATACACGGTCACAGTGAGAACTCCGGTCATCTTCGGTGTCACCTTAAAAACGGGAAAATAGTCAAATATGTGTTTCGCAATAATGCGCCAAATACTTGCGGTTTTCAGTACGACCAAACATTGAACTGAACTCACTTTGACAATGGATTTCTTGGCTGTAACACTGGCAATATCATCGTCACTTCCTTTTACGAGAAATCGTCCAGATCCTCCATATATAGTGAGATCAACCTGAACATATTGAATAGGACATATTCAAATACAATCTCTTACTACCAGCATCAATCAGAGTGATCATTACCATTGAAGTCTTTCCTTTCCATCGATAAATGGCTTACCTCACCTTACAGTATATACTTAGTAAATCACTCAAATGATATACCTTGTTCATGGGGTGATTAAATATGGACGCATGGACCGGTTCAATGCGAATATCACTCGTCAACGACAATCTGAGCGAAGCTATCAAAGGTTTCTTTAAGGTTTCCTAAATATGGACAAACACTGAATATGTTAGGAATTAAACCTCGTTTCCCAGGAGCGATACTATATATATTGTAAGATAACGAACTATCAATCAAGTACAATCTTCTTTACCTTGACATTAACCTTCGCGTTTTGCAGTATCTCCATTCTATACTTGGTTACGGCCGCCTTAATCGTGACAGAACCTTGATTTTGCTTCAAATTACACACTTGATACGCTACAAAACGAAAGCAAGATAAAAAATATAAGATAATATAAGTTCTTTGCTCCTCGTCAAACAGACAGTCCAGCAGCCAAACAGACGCGCCGAGATATAAACTTCACTTACACATTGACTTCATAAGATGTTGCCTGAAGATGTCCTCCTGGTACTCCATGCGCACTCCAGTATCGCTGAGGTCAAACGAGGCCATATTATGATTAGTTGTGGACCAGCTCATGTCAAGCGAAGTGAAATTATCGAATAAACGATTTCTGGCATCACGAAGTATCACACGAAGTCTGAGAGCCTGCGGACTCCGCACATGAAACTTTAAAATATAGATGTGTGTAAGTCACGTGTACGCTTCAAAAAGCGCGCGAAACCAAAAGCACTAACCTCCTTATTTGGACTTAGGCAATCCTGAAGACTAAGCCTGCGTTCAGAGATTTCAGGGAGGTGTACATCGGGCTCTAAGGCAAGAGTAGCGGGCACCATGCAGGCAAATTTGATGGTGACGTTGGAACTGGCTGGGAATTTGTTCGTTTCCGACGGTCGGTTGCCAATGGTAACAACAAGATCCTGTTCGCCGAGTGCTTTGCACGTGACGTGATAGAAATGCAGCGACCGTTTATCGCCAAATGGATGTTCGGGAATGATGTCTGATCTAATTGAGATCAAATCTTCTTGTTCGCCACCGACTAAAATCGAGTGAAAACATGTCATTATAACTTATAGTAAACATAAAAACCTTCACTTCCCCCCTCCCCCCCGTCAATGAACTCATAAGTTACATGCAGTTAATAAATTAGCATCTTAAATATCTGGGCCCCCTCACCTTTTTCAAAATGTGTAGATCTATCATGCACCCAGGGCTGAGGTCCACCTTGAAGGATCAAATTTTTAGCTGAGCCAAGACTGACAACGGCCACGTCCTCTGGATCCAAGGTCTGAGAAAACAAAACACGTTTTGCGGTGAGAAACATCCAGCTTCGCGCCCAGGCTTCAACGCGGACGCGTGGACACCGCGCGCGAAAAGAGATTTGTTTCTACAGACCTTAAGAGGAATATAGGCAGCCACGGTGACCGTTGCTTTAATATTGATGTCTTTATATTTATATCTTGCAGTGACTATCACAAAACCTTGACGCAATGCTTTTAAATACACCGATGTACATCCAGGTGGCGTGATCTCATCATTTTCGTCTAAAGTAAAAACATCAAAAATGATGCTTGTTTCACTGTTTGCCTTTCGGTAGGCCCCAGAGCTAACTCGCCTGCCGCACGAAAATATGTCAGCCGATTTGTCGAATCCGTTTTTCTTATTCTGACGCACTGTGATTCAAGAGGACCCAGCTTCGCCTCACCTGATGTTCCAATGACTTGAAAAATGGTCGGATCTGACACTGATACACTCACATTCATCTTACGACAGTCGTCAAAAAACTTCAATTCGTCGCTCTCTATTATGAAAGAATCTCGTGTTTTTACACATGTAAATAAAAAGCAGCTTAGCAGATGTGTTTTCAGGATACTAACTCTCACCTGGACTCAAGTAGGCTGCTGCTGCGAGAGGAATCTTTAGTTTTGTTCCGATTTCAACTTCAACTCTTGAAGCAATGAATTTCAAACTATCCGGAGGCAAAACATGCACCTAAAATATTAAAAACATTTTGCTCGAATGTTTGGATCTGATGTTTCCTTTATTTTGCCTGAATCTCAGGTCTTAACCGTGCTCCACTCCAATTGTATGTAGACGGCCCTATGTTCATGCACAGAGAGCGCTTTATACAACTTATGTAATTCATTCACAATGTCATAGACTATGCTCTATCCACGTAGTACAGACTGCACAGTACAATATACTCCACCTCTGCTATTCCATAGTGCATCGAATTCTCAGAATCATGAGCTTTCACTTGAGTGACACCAGTGTCGGTAGTTGTGGTCAGCAGTCCTCGAGCATTGACACTGGCTATTACTGTTATTTCTGAGGTCCAAGTGTAGTGTCCACTGCCCCCTGTTGCCTGGGAATACAGGATTGAAGTGCATTTAAAATCCTGTTGCAGCCTATTCCGGTATTAAAAAGTCGAATAGTTTATCTGAATTCCAGCTAAACCTTAATCCTGAACCTAACTTTGATCCCAAACGAAATGTAGAGCTTAAATCCAGTGCAAAAACCGAACTATAGAGCTAACCAATTCACTACCTATCCTCGACTCGCTATGCAGTGGTAATTTGGGAAGTACACTGATTGTTAAAATGACAGTGTACTGTACAGTGTACCTTAAGTTGATATCTGTAATATTCACCGCTGATCGGTATCCATGGGAACACAAGGATTGCAGGCACTACTGCAATAGGATCGTATATCACAAGTTCCTGTTGGCCTTTCACAGGTGGATTCAAGGTCACAACTTCACCTGTGGTTAGCAACTAAGAAGTAGATGATTTGATGATTTGATATGATGTTCTGAGTCACTTTAATAACTTTAAATGGTTCACCACATTACCTTAACACTGGAAAGAACAGCATTGAGAATAGTTTTCCCACTTTTTAGAGTTTTGGTGATATGATATGAGCCATTGTTTGATGATTTCAACACAGAGAAATACGTGTGTGGAAATTTTGTATCAATCATGATATTCTGTTGAAATGAAAGAAACAATAAATCTATGTGGGTCTTCAGGTGAAACATTCTTCATGGGAAATAAAATAATCTGGCAATAAATAGAATTAAATGCCACCTACTGGAAATTACCCACCTCAGCCACATAAAGTTTATGATTCAACTTGTCATAAACATCAACTGTGATTATATACTCTCGATTGGTTTCCAAAACCCAAGCACCATGAGGAAACACAGAGAATCCTTAAGTTTCAAAAAATTAACTGGTGACATTGAAATATACAATTATAAGCTTGGAATTTGAAACATATTCATGCAGTACAATAAATAAAGGAGAAACACGTCACATTAACATCAGGCAACTTCATGAACAAAAATTACCTAAATGATCAGGCTGAACCACATGGACGCCAGCAGTTGGTTGCCTTGAGGACAGCTGATCTTTCATATCTTACACATGTTAAGTATACTTTTAAAACATAGCTAAGACCATTTTTTATGGTACCATTCACAATGTATATATATCTAAAAGGATACTGTTATCAACCAGGGTGACTTGAGTATACCCGACAGATCGACCAATCACTTGTGAAGAAGGTTCTACTAATGTCCCAACAGTTGTATTACTAAGAACAAACTTAAACTGTGTTGATGGCATCTCTATATCTGAAATATACCAAGGAATTGGTATTTAGTATGTGTGTAGCCTTTACAGATAACCGGTTAAGTTTAACAAAACTTTTCTCACCTATGACAGAGTTCTGTCGGAATCTCTTTACATTGTATTTCACAGCTGTGTTTATCATGATGTACACATCCATAGAAGGTACTATCATAATATTATCAATAACTAACAATTTCACACTATGTGCTTCTACATCCTAAAAGAAAGCAATATTTCAGAGCAAAGCTGAACCCCATTGCATTTGTCTTGTCATTGTCATTGTCTATGGTACCAAGCAGCACAGTGATAAATACCAAGCAATATTTCAGAGCAAAGCTGAACCTATTGCATTTGTCTTGTTGAAAAAACAAACCTTGAAAGTGGGATGACTTAATTTTGCCTTTACAATTGCAGTTCCAGTGTTGATACCTTCCACAATGATACTGCTGCCTCGCAAACCCTTGAAATAAAAAATATTTTAATGATGCATAAGCCTTTATCAAAAACAGCATATAATACACGTAAGTTGAACTTCACAAATAGAGAATATATACCCTTGCTTCCAAAGCATAAATAGCAACTGATGTCTCATTTATGGACTCAGCAAAAGGAACAATTCTGAAACATAATGATAGAGCTGAAACTTTAGTAACAAAAAGAACTATTGTTTTCCTTAAAAGCAAGAACTTCGGTAATGTTTACCACTAAATTACATAAAAATGACTAGCCATATAAGCAGCCCAGACGAACTCTTACCTTAGAACAGAAGAAGCTTCAATGGATCCTTTGACAGTAATGAGTTCCCAATCAAAAACAAGACCATCAAGAGATGAAAACAAATTCCCAGTGTCGTCATAAGCAATGACATCAAGAAGCTCAGGGGACTGTCCAAGCAATAGTTCTCTTGTTGTCGTTGTTATTTCAATGTGATTTATACGGTTAACAAACACATCAGCACGCAGAATATTCCCCAAAACTTTGAAAAATTTTAACATTCAAAATAAGTATTTTACTTTTAATTAAAACTGACTGCATTATGATAACAACAGGTTTAGATGGTGTCTTACCCTTTTCCTCAGCAATAATGATAGCAGTTTGCTTCTCAGGAATTGATGATTGAGATGTAATCACAGCCTCTTGTGAACAGGCATCACCACCCGCTATTTGAAACGTCATTTTAATAAATAAATTGATTTGTCAAGATATTCTGTATTCATCATTCACACCTGGTTTGCAACCATTGTGAAAAATATTTCATAACATGCAACTGCAACCTGAACAGCAACTGTGGGGTGGGGTGGGGTGGGGATGGGTGGGGGGCACACCTCCCCCTCGAGGAGAATCCCCATTTGACACTTTCAATCTAAAAATCCAGTCTGTTGCATAACCAATCGCCGCACTGGTGCTTTTTCTTGCTAGAGAAATCACAATGTCGCTGATATCGCGAAATATCGCTTAGAATTCCAAAGGACTGTCAAAACCCGATCTTATTCTTACCTTGTCCTTGATTTTGTGAACCCTTCAAAAGAGATCTAACTTTCGCTACTTCAGGTCTGGATGACGTCCTGATAACAAAACATAAAAATCGTAAAAATACAACAAAGATGAACCAAATACTTAACACCCAATCATGCAAATCATTCCACCGATCGGCAAATAAAAACACGTGCAATATTCTTATAACTATCCGATATATTTACCATTTATAACAGCCATCACTCGCCCTGATCGTAAAATTGACATTCGCAGAACCTGCCGTGGAATACGGCAAAAGTATGCTTAAGACATTTAATACATCGGGTTGTTTTTCTGGCGATACAAGACAAAATAGTAGCAGAAGAAATTCTAGAACTGCAAGCTTCAAGCCCGCCATAATGCTGAATGACGGTCGTTTCATCTTACATAAAGTATGCCGAATACACAAACGGCTGCTGCCGCTGCCATTAGACCACAGCGAACACTCGATAATTTCAAGAATATGCATGATTAGTTCGTGCAAGAAAACTATGATAAATATATCAATTCTATATACAATAAATTATACATTGTTTGTCACAGGATAATACAAATAACTGTTCAACAATTTCATTTTGGAATTAAAGGATAGCAATTAGCAAATGTGACAAAATGTGACTGGTCAGAAAATTACGTCACCTAATAAACGTAACTCTTATTGGAACAGTTCACTGTATTCGAATCGCTATCTTTTTCAACCTCGTACCCAGGGTTGTATCCTTTTACAATTGCTCAGTCAGTCCGGCTGCATTTGTCCTTGGTGCCAGTACTCTTTGGGCTCTCGACTCGTCTCAATTAATAACCTCGTTCCCAAGTAGTACCCCTTATCTAAGTAGCACTTGTTCCAGAGGGAAAAAGTTCTCGGCAAATCAAACCATCGCCTTTCTTTTTATCAAGCCATTGGTTACACGGGAATGTTATCATTTCAGAAGAGTCTAAATTCGTGACCTCGACCCGATCTAACATCCACCCAGCACCGAATCCTTTGTTATCATGCTCTATCCGCAACCTCTTGAGCTGGCCTAAATCTAGAGCTTCCAGTGTGAACGCGTCTCGCTGACCCTTTTCAAATAGATTGACCATCTTCTTTGTCAATTTCCGCTGTCCCGTATCACCGTTGTCGCCATATATCACGATGCTGACGTTAGCGTCCGTACCAGCATGCGCAACGTCAGCGGTATATACGGCTATCTCGTATTGAATAGGTTTAAGCTCTAAAAGATTAGAATACACATAGAGAATACTTAATTTGGAATGCTTCAGCAAAATATACAGTCAAAAAGTGCATACCTCTTATTACAGCAAGCTTCGATCTTTCAGAGGATTTGCATTCAAGCTTGACTCCATCCCCTTTATTAGAGGTCAGTGGAATCCACTGTCGACAAGGGAACACAAACCTAAATAAAATATACGATGACGCATCGTATTTGAAAAAGGTTCCTTGTTCAACATTTATTAACAATTTCCTCATATAGACAACCCACCTTTCACCGTTGTCGGTATTTTTAACAACGACTTCATGTAAGTACCACGATTGGTCTTTCTCTGATTTCTTCTGCCCCGGCTTTGGATGATGTCCAACGATGACTTCGCGAATAGCTCCCAGAGGCTTGGTAACGAATTTAAACGTGTCGCTACGGCCGCGTCTGAGAATCTTATTCTTGACGCTGTTCTCTATATTATACACCTGGGACTTTCGTTTCTCTCCAAGCAGTATAATAGACGCATTTTGATTGGTTCCCGCATTCTGCTTGTCACTCGTCAGCATCGTTATCTCAAAGACTGAAATAAGAAGGAGGTTGAGATTCCGTGTACGAAGGCATTGATAAAATAAATACGAGATTTTGTTGTCGATAGGTCTGTTCATACGATTCAATTATTTTTTGCATCCAATTCAATTCTAATGGATGTGGGCAGTAAACAAACTAAAGCCAATGAGGTGCTGCTTTGTCAATAACAGACTACATTCAACACCCTGGAAATGAATTGGATCCAACAAATTTGGATTATGCGAAAAGACCTTAAGAGCATAAGATTTCATTCTTTACTCAAAGCTCTGTTTCACTTAGTAAATATCAAACAATCATTGTGAAAGTTAAGCATATGGCTCTCCATACCTGCAACAGGCGAGTCAGTTGTTTCATCTCTGTTTGAACAAGGAATCTCTCGTAACAAACTACCATCTTCTTTATCTTTACCAAGCCAACGGTCACATGGAAACTCGTAAACTTTCTTGGTGCTTTGATCTTCGATATTAATTCTTTCCAAGTACCAACTTGCCTTCAGGAATTTATTATCATGCCAAACTCTGACCTTTGTTAGTTCGCCTGCAGCAGAGATATGCTTATAGTGAAATCACAAACTAGCAGTCAGGGACCATAGGGACAATATAGGGATAAAAAGATCATGTGGTGTCAGAACTGCACACGAGTAAGGATTCTTACCTAAACTCAGAATCTCTTGCAAGTTAAACACGTCTGTATGACCCCGTTCAAATTTATCTTTATAGGTCTCCGAATTCTTCAGCGGCACTTCTCCCGAGTCTCCATATTCACCAAATATTATGAGAAATACATTAGCGTCAGTGCCAGCACCGCTCACATCTCCAGTGATTACGTCCACCTTGTAGCTTGTGTCTGGAATAGGTGAGAATATGATTCGTGAATTAGTATGTTCACAGGTAAAAGTTGTGGTAAAGATTAGACTCCTGTGACGGACGACTGTGTGGAAACTAAAGGAGCGATGGAAGAATCATAAGGTTGTTTTAGTAACGTACTTCCTAAAGGCTTTTCACCCTCCGTGATCGCGGGGAGTTCTTTCACCATTCCCCCGGACGATTTTGATAGCCAACCATTGCATTTGAACACACTCACCACACCCGTGTCATCATTACGGACGATAACCTGAAAAACAACAAAAGGTTAACCACAGTCGATTCTTTTACGATGTATGGTTATACCATAAAACTACTATGTAAAAAATTTGGTCTTAAGAAATTATCCTCCTGTGATAATAATATCAGACACTAAAAATATCATCTGGGTAAAAAATATGTGGTTCGCACGATAATAGTAATTATGCGGACCCTCACCTTATCTAGGTACCAATTCACACGATTTCCTTTACCCTCGTGTCCAATCCTCATCTTGCGCAACTTGCCCACGTCTTCGAGCTCCATTCGGAACATGTCGACACCGCCTCGTTCAAACCTCTCCTCACCCTTCTCGAGTTTCACTTCAGGCGTGGCGCCCTCGCTTCCAAATATGGTCATGGTGACATCACTATCTATACCGGCATCCTTTACATCACCAGTAAATACCGTGATTTCATATGGCGCAACTGCAAATTTGATGAAAAGGTCAGTGATAGGATTTCACTAGAGTTGACTGGCATAACCAGTTCATTGTATGCTTAGAGATGACTAAACTACCCTAAACGCAGCCTCCTAAACTACCCTAACTAAACTACCCTAAACGCAGCCTCCTAAACTACCCTAACTAAACTACCCTAAACGCTCCTAAACTACCCTAACTAAACTACCCTAAACTACCCTAACTAAACTACCCTAAACGCTCCTAAACTACCCTAGTTGTAATACAAGTATACTTACGTGGTTTGTATGAGACTTGGTCGTTTTCGTTAGCAGTCAACACACGTGTAGTCAAGCCATCTTCTTTATCCTTGGCCAACCATCGGTTACAGGGGAAATGGTAAACTTTACCTTTCGTTGGCACGTCAATTTCAATCTCTTTAAGGAGCCAGCCATCCTTTTGGGAATACCCGTTGTGTCCTTTTACGAAAAAAAGACGATAATCAATGTACCTGCCTTTCATTTCTGCCCTTGACTACTGGACTAAATACCTCACAGAAAAGACTAAGCTATTAGACAAAGACTTCAACATACCAACTTCAATTTTTCTGACCTCCCCGACATCAGTCCCATCTACTGAGAACGTCTCGGCTGTTCCCGTTTCGAATCCAGCTTTTTGAACGAGCTCAAGATCAATTTTATCCGTAGCCGCCTGAGTTCCAATCAATACGATATAAACCTTAGCCTCAGTTCCCCCATCTTTGTCATCACCAGTCCTCACTCGGACCGTATAAGAAATTGCTAGAATAAAAAAGAAACACATTGACCAACCGAAATACCTTTATTCTCCAGCTGCTTCAATTATTTCTATAATCGATCACGTTAATTACATTTCAACGGTGCATCTTTTTTGGCTTTGTCTTTAAATTCTTTCTCGAATATCGCATCAGCCGTTGAACTACGCTTCTTGCTCAGATCTCCAAGAGTTGACTTAGACAGAGATGAATCAAGCTTGAGACTGCTGGCCGTACTCATTCCAGTCATTGTTGTAGAACGATCACCCTGGTGAGGAAAAAATGGATAAACTCATTGCAAACAAATGGAGCAAATCCTACTTAGGTAAGCAATAGTAAAATGAGATTTTGCGTCATCATTGTAAGGAAGTAGGCAAATGGTTACAAACAAACCTTGTAATCTTTTTCATAAAAGTTTCTTTCTATCTTCTTATCCTCCTTGTTCTTAGCAAGCCACCTCTCGCAATGAAACAAGAAGCGTCTATCAGCGGTAAGGTCTTCTAACTCGACTCTCTCGACGAACCAAGCTGGATTTAACATTGAGTTATCGTGACGCAACTTGATCTTATGTACGGTACCAAGATCAGCAGCCTCGAATGTAAAGATATCTTCCTGGAAACAAGAAGGTTAGAAGGCAATGTTTAAGCTGTGTTGACTTCGGAAAATAGACAGCTCTTTCTTTCTGAAGACTTGCTATCTTACCTTGCCCCGTTCGAATTTATCCGTATGCGTTTCAGACTTTGTCAGCGGTCTTTCACCAGAGTCACCATATTGTCCGAATAAAGTGATGAAAACATTCGCATCGGTTCCAGCACCTTTGACGTCACCGGTGAACACGTGGACACGATATTTATGAACTAAACACGACAGGAAAGTGTCAATCAAAATTCTCACCAATAATCTGTGAGACGAAGCCTGTCACTAGATCTATTTAACTACAGATCATTGTACAAATCTCCACAGATGGAGCACCTGTTTCTTGAATGTCCTCCACAACGATGTTATTGAAGTTAATATTCACTTACCGTCTAGTGCCTGATGCTCGACTTTATTCGCCACAACTTCGCCTTTCTTATTAACCAATTCCTCCGTCACATCTCTCGGTACCAACTCTCTAACAATCGCGCCATCATCTTCTCCCTTAGCCAACCAACGTTTACAAGGAAACGTGTAGAGGGTCGTACTTTTGTTGTCGTCAAGCAATCGGCGTATTTCCACCTTATCGAGAAACCATCCGGCCCCAATCCCCTTTCCGTCGTGACCAACCCGGACCTTTTCTATAACATCACCAACATCAACCAGCTAAAACAATGAAATATATTGCTTCAAAATGTGTTATATGGCGAGGTAACTTGGTATTATACCGTCGTTAATACCTCCTTTACGAACTGGTCCGTTGAACCTCGGTCAAAGCATCCCTTCTTTTTCTTCTTCGTTTCGGCCAAGATGCATTCCCCTGTGTTTAATTCAGCTCCGTAAATCACTATGAATACATTCGCACTAGTCCCTGCGCCACTCACGTCTCCAGTGTATACGGTGATCTCATAAGGAACGTCTGAGGGAAATATGAAGAGAGAATTATTAATATTTTAGTCAAGTTATCACTAGTATGTTAATTTAGTTCCATGTTTCCTCTGGTAGTACGATTGGATCAAAGACCTAGGACTCGTACAAACAGCAACAACACAATGGAAAGGAATGACTGAATCAAAAATAACCAAGTACTTACGTGGTGTATAGACTTGTTCGGCATCTTCAACTGGATACAACTCTCTTTCTAACAATCCATCATCTTTCCCTTTATCCAACCATCGTCCACAGGGGAACAACCATCGAGTACCAAGACTTTTTGAATCGATCTCGACTTTATCTAGAAACCAGCCTGCAAAGCCACCCTTGTTGTCATGCCCGATTCTGAAAGCAAGAACAAGAAACGTGCTATTATGAGATTCATTGCAGCTCGCTTGAACGAAAACCATGTTGTGTAGAATACGTGAAACTGCGGGTCTTGTGGCTAAAACAATCGAATGAGAACTCAATACGTGCACGATCTGAAAACATCCACATTTACCTTATCTTTTTCAACACACCAACGTCAGCATCCAATGTAAAGACATCATTCTGATCACGCTCAAATTTATCTTTATTTGTTTTCGAAGTTTTCAGATCAAGTTTACCTTCAAAACAGAGCATCAAAGATGTTAATTATACGAGCCTGTTGTGAATTTCAAACTGCGATAAAGTTCTCTACCTGTTTCTCCTTTATCTCCAAACAAAACGATGTAAACGTTGGCGTCAGTGCCCGCGCCAGAAACGTCTCCTGTGACTACATACACCTCGTAGGAACTGAGTCGAGCTGAGTGAAAAGAGAAGAAATTTTGAAACTTTCACAATGGCTTTTTATCGCAAAAGACAGCGAAATGAATACCTTTCGATTCCAAGTCCAAAGAATCGACTAACGCCTTGGAACTTTGACGTCGGTTCATCTTTCTCTTCTGTTCGGCATTATAGTCCTCTGACGTCAGAGCAGGCAAGTCACGTGATATCTGACCGTCATCTTCGTTGGTTGCCAGCCAGCGGTCGCACGGGAAAACATACCGCTGCCCTTTCAATTTGTCTTCGATTTCAACCTTGGAGAGGAACCATGCCGATTTCATTCCGCTATTGTCGTGACGGATTTTCAACTTGGACAAAGCACCCAGGGAGATGCACTTGATTGTAAATATGTCCTCCTAAAAATGAAAAGAGGCAGTAAGTAAATAAAGAGAGACCAGTGAAATCAGGGAATTGTTATATTGCAAAACACTGAACTAAAGTTATACTGGACGACTCTTTCAGTTCTAACCTGGTTCCGCTCAAACTTGTCCATATGCTTCTCAGACTTCTGCAACTTCCTCTCGCCAGAATCACCGTTTTCACCATATATGGTAGCAAGGACGTTAGCATTCGTCCCAGCATGCATCACGTCGCCAGTGTAAACATGGATGACGTAGGTATTTTCTAAATGATAATGATGTCATTGGTTGGCAAACAGTCACCGAAAGTAGGCATGAATTGCAACAATAGTGAGATACAGAACATGTTTTTGAAGAATGGCTACTGCTGTTAAGCTATATATATATTATGAATGTCTAAACGAGGTCCAAACTGCTAGTATGCTCCTAAACATGAATACATGAAATTTTAAATACGTGTATATTACCCGCAAGAGTGTTTCGTCTCTTTAAACCAGACTTTGTACTTGGCACTAGTTCCCTCACGATCTCACCATCGTCTTCGCCTTTTGCAAGCCAGCGGTTACACAAGAACAGATATTCATAATCATTTTCATCACTTTCTCCCTCTTCATCGTCATCAGATGCTTTCTTTCCACCTTTTCGTTTCTTCTTTTTCGATTTTTCCTTTTCCCCGTCCGGTTTAATCCGGCTAATCTCGACCTTAAAGTATTTCACACCATGGTAAAGATGACGAATACTGCACATCAGAAAACATAACAAAAAATGCTGCACAAAGAGCTCACCTTGTCCAAGAACCAGGCTGCACCAAATCCTGCGTTATCGTGGCCAATTCGTATCTTAGTTAGGGCTCCAATATCTTCGCTTTCAACCTGAAAACATAATCATCAATAAGAAATAAAAAACTTGGACATAAGCTGTGCTTATCGCTCTTGTTCGCAGCCGTGAGATGAGACAGATACAGACCTTAAACTTGTCGACTTTGGCTCTTTCGAAATTATCAGTCTTGTTTCTTAGTTTAAACTCGTCAGATTTTCCTTTCTCTCCATACAACACCAGTATGACGTTAGCATCAGTTCCAGCTCCCCTGACGTCGCCTGTGTGCACGACAACTTCGTAGGGTATTTCTGCAAAACAAAACAAAACATCTTTTTGTAGTTCTATTATATACAAGAGATACGTTTAAACAGGAATTAACAATTTACTTTGTTCCATGGTGTTTTGTTGACTTGGATACAACTCTCTTTCGATTTTGCCATCATCTTCATCCTCTGCTAACCAGCGATGACAGGGAAACACCATAACTTGACCATGCGATGGTATATCCACAGTTACCTCGTCCAAGTGCCAACCAGCACCAAAACCCTTACCATCATGACCAATACGTATCATCTCCAACTATCAATTTTCAAATAATAACAGGTGTTTACAAATGACGTACTGCCTAGTTTTCCACTGCGAACTGAACTACCTCACACGCAGGAAATCTCTCATATTGAAATCGACAGCTACACAAATGTTACTCAAAAAGCTGATGGACCTACTTTGCCTATGTCAACTGCTTCAACCGTGAACACATCGGCTCTCCCTCTTTCAAATTTATTCTTTGTGTTTTCAGATTGTCTCAAAGGCAACCTTCCCGTGTCTCCTTTCTTGCCAAATATCTGAACATAAACATTCGCATCCGTCCCAGCACCACGAACATCTCCTGTCCTCACAGTCACTTTGTATGAGGTTGCTAGGAAAAATAAATGACTTTAAGTGAAGATATCAAAGTGAAAGTGGATCGGAGATCATAAAAATAACCCATTAGAATGAAACCTTGCATGCCCCTGCATGCACTCAGGCGATGCTTCACTTGACGCAAAAGAGACTTCGATATTGTAGTTGCAATGGAAAACATACTCATTTGTAGTAATCACAAGCACAACTGCACAAGTCAAGCATAAATACCGTAACTTACTTTGCAGCAAGCTGGTTCCACCTAAAGTGAGCTCTCTGATAATCTGACCATCGTCTTCGTCTTTGGCTAACCATCTGAAATAAAGCAAGGAAGTGCCTCGAGTTATACATGAGTTTTGGTAAGAGCTTCGAGGACAAAAACTGCCTACGAGAAATGCATTCATGTCACAACTTAAAGTCTCTCAATGTGGCGTGAAATAGTACATACGAAAACATTGTTGAAATTCACCTTTCACAAGGGAAATTGAATTCCTTCAAGGGATCATTGGGATCTTTGATCACAACTTTATCCAAGAACCATCCGGCCCCAGGTCCTTTGCCATCATGACCGATTCTGATCTTCTCCAAATCTTTAAGGTCCACCGCCTCTATCTCAAATTCATCAACCTAAAATAGCGCAATGTTTACTTTAGTTTATCGTGCTTTACCTTGTCATTTAACAGTTGATATGAAGCATCAGCTTTTCTGCGTTTAATGGCATTAAGAGAAAGAATAATGTAACCGAAGGGGTCAGTCTGTGAGCAGTCTACCAAGTGGATAACTGGTCCAATTCTCCCGAGAGGTGACAGAAAAGAAACTGGTATTTCAATTCATAGTGAATACGAACTTACATTTCCTTTTTCAAATTTATTTCTGTTTGATTTTGAAAACATTAGCGGCCTCTCGCCGGTATCACCTTGCTTGCCAAATACGGTCAAGAAAACGTTTGCATCAGTACCAGCCCCAGACTTCTTGGCAGTGTGTATGAACACTGGATAAATCAGCACTGAAATAAAGAAAATGATGCCCTTTTCATTGATATAAGATGAGAGAGCTTGAAAAGAAGACCAAGCAAATGAAAATCCAGGAAACTTTTAAAAGAGGAACTAAATAAAAATTCAAGAAAGACAAACCCGGCTGAGGTTGAATTCCTTCACCAAATGCAGGCAATTCCTTGATAATACTTCGATCATCTTCCTTGAGGGAAAGCCATCGACCACATTTGAATGAAAACTTAGCTCCAGTCTTTGTGTTTTCAACTTGAGCCTAAACAATTGGTAGTTTTAGCTCACGTCACCGTTAACAAAAAGCAGACTAGGAACACGTAGAGAGGTAACTAGACAGTACCTTTTCTAAATGCCAATCTGAGAACGATTTAGAGTTGTCATGTCGAACCCGAAGCTTGTACAATGGACCGACATTTGCAAGCTCGACCTAGATAAAATATTATAAACATTTACGACCATGACGTCACTTTTAAGGGTACATGAATGATTAGGATTACGTCATTCTTGAGCTACCTCGATGATGTCACCATTCAATGAAATGGTAATCCTGATCATACCTTAAACTTATCAAGTTGTCCCTGTTCAAAATTATCCGTTGCATTTCCAATTCGAATTTCTTCAGTCTTTCCTTTCTTTCCATATAAGGTAACAAAGACATTGGCATCGGTTCCAGCTCCCCGTTCATCGCTCGTCCAAACCCACACATTATACACGATCTCTGAAACACAGAAGAAAAGCGTTGAAATGAAGTTTGTGAGATCTCGAGTACAAATAAGTCCAGTTTATAGATCAGTACAAGTCTGGTTGATTCACATACTTGGTCTGCGTTTCTGTCTCATATCTTCAGATTCAAATAAGTCTCGTTCCAGTCTTCCATCGCCTTCGTCATCTGCTATCCATTGTTGACAAAGAAAAACCTGTTCGCATCCGGTGCTGGGACAGTCAACTACGACCTGCAACATAATATTCCGTTTAAAACCAGCAAGCACCGTTCATTATTCGTTCTTAACTGTTAATACTTTTTCTCTTGATTTCCATAAAGAAGAGTGAATATGGGTCAAGTATTGCTGTGATTCCTACTTTAATACATTCATATCGGATTTGTCATTCAGCTCTAAACTGCTTTGCAAATTCAAATCTGGGACTCTCAATACTTTAGTTAGAAGAGTTAATAGTAATCACACTTAAGCACTGGTGGATGTTTCAAATAATCGATGTTCCGGGCCTCCCCCCCTGCATTAGCATTTCCTAAGGCTATTGTCTCTTTACCTTCTCACAAAACCAACCAGCTCCTAGGCCGGTATTATCATGTCCAATGGTAATGTGATGTAAAGGACTAAGACAGTCCGCACTCTCCACATTGAATATGTCAGTTCTTCCCCGTTCAAAATTATCGCTTTTTTCATTCCTCAGCACCAGTTTCCCGCTGTTCTTCTCGCCTTCCTCGCCGCCATAAAGGACGACAAACACATTTGCGCTTGTCGAGCCGTTTCTGACGTCACCTGTGGTCACGTGAACCTTGTATGGAACACCTAAAAACAGTGGTTCCACAAGAATACTTCAAATAATCGACTTCAAAGCAGGAAAAATCTCGCATTTTAAAAAACCTCGCAGCGTTACTCACCAGGTGTGATGTACATATCAGCTTGTTGGGAGCCGTTAGTACAAACGAGTTCTCTCGTAATTTGTCTATCATCCTCATCTTTAGCCAACCAACGGTGACACGGAAACTCGAAAACTTTCCCCCGACTTTCATCTTCAACTGTCACCTGGTGACAATGAAAAACAAACGAAGTCAATCCGTGTGCTGTGTACAATGACGAGGAATATGGTATTATTGGGATGATAGGTGATATGTACGATGGATAGGATAGGATCAACATAGGTCAAACCTATCAATTTGAGCCTATCAGGTGAAAGGACGTACTTTATCCAAGAACCATCCTGGTCCAACCCCACGATTGTCATGACCAATGCGCAGTTTAATCAACTCGCCAAGATCGATCCCCTCCAAGCGAAATGTGTCCATTCTAAGTAAACCAATGATCGAAGTTTATTAGGTATTGGATAACTTCAATATTAGGATAATCCTTCAACAATAACAGCAATTTTAAAAAAGAAACACCATGCATCTCCATTACTTACCTTCCTTTCTCAAAATTATTTCTTGAATTATCAAGGCAATGTTCTCCAGTGTCTCCGTTCTCACCAAATATGGTGACCGTGACATTAGCGTCCGTCCCAGCCCCCCTCACATCACCTGTGTACGTACATACTTTGTACTTGAAACCTGGAGTGAACGATGAAACGAGTAAGTCCCCTGGTATTTTGCTAGAAGCCGGAAGGTTTTAGCTGGATGGAAATTTCCAGAATGTACGCGAAATTGTACCGTAACATCAGAAGAAGTCAAGAAGATATTAAGGCGATCAGATGCAGAAAAAACGCCCTCAATTTTATCCTTAAGCTAATATCAAACCCACAATATTACCTTGGCGTTTATCAGTGGCTTTCTTGGTCGCCATCAATTGTCTTCTTATTTGACCATCACCTTCATCCTTGTCCAGCCATTGATCGCAAGGAAAGTACGTCACAGTACCTTTGACCAACTCCGTAACTGATATCTGCATAAATTTTTAAGTCATAATAGGATAACTCGGTTAATTAGGACCAGGTCATGGTCATCTCATACATATATGGTCATAAAAAGAACTCCCCACCTTATGAAGGTACCATCCAGGACCAAATCCAGTATTGTCATGTTCCACGCTAGAAACGATAAACAGAGTTCATTATTTAAAAACATGTGATGAATGCCTCCTTTTGTGATACAGCTGGTTATATCTTACATCATTTTTCTCAAAGATCCAAGATTGGTTGACTTGATCTTAAACCGGTCGGTCTTTCCTCTTTCAAAGTTGTCATTATCCCTAAACAGGAAGCCATTGCTTAGTTCAGTTCAGTCGTGTTCCAGCCGTGAGGCGCAAAAGAATCGAGCAAATTTCGCTACACCTCTTAATTTTTCTTTCTCGTGTGTGGACATTATATGAAGGCAGATAATATTCGTCTCCGACATTCTCATATTTACCTGTTTGCTAATAGTACTTTCGGTGTTGTCCCTTTTGAGCCAAATAAGGTCATATAAACTTTAGCATCAGTTCCTGCCCCACGAATATCGCCAGTTTCAACAGTTACCTCGTAAACTGTAATCATAAGGTTTGAATGAAATAAAATCTCTGTTTCTGTAATAACTCATTAATGGTACTGTATTCCAAGCTTCAATCAATTTTCACTGTCAAGTTCATTGCATGGTCATCTGAAACTTAGCGAAGTTGGTAACCCGGGAAGACATATGTAGAACAATTAACACAAAGGCGTAACTGAAACTGATTTCATTTAACATGCTAACCTGTTTTAACGGGTTTCGAAGTGCCGCTGTTGGCATGCAACTGACGTTTGATTTGACAGTCTCCTTCAAACAAAGACAACCATTGGAATGATGGAAATGTCCACACTTTCTTATTTCTTGTATTTTTCACCAAGATTTCGAGTACGAACCATCCTTGCTTTCTGTCTATACCATCGTGCTATGAACAAATATATCTCTAATTACATGGATATTGATCAGAAACTTAGCTCTTGGGGGACTAGAAGCTGTCAATGAAATGTGCCTATGATGCTGCTAATGTTAAACAAGGCATTACCTCAACATTAAGAACCTTCACATCTCCGATATCTGGACCTCGTATCGTGAAAGTTTCCTCAGATCCAGGTTTAAATACGAACTGAGGTTCGTACAGAAACGAATTTGACTTTATTCCTTCTGGTTTGTGAAACAATCTTGTTTTTCCAATAATACCTTTGTTTCCCTTCAACTCAACATATACCTAAGATTTATAACAAACAGACAGATTTGGAAAACTCGTAAGATTTTGAGAGATTTGGAAACCCCTCTGGCTAGAAGGGTGGGGCTGAGTAATTGGAGAGAGAGGGGACAATGAGAGAGGGTTAGTTAAAAAGGATTATGAGTAACGTAAAATTGAGAACTAATTTTAGAGATAGGGTTGTTAGAGATGGATTACTGGAGAGGGGTAGATTATAAAAAAAATGGAGATAGGGAAGAGGGGGAGCAGATTACAAAATAGGGGGTTGTTGAAAAATAGTTCATTAAGATGAATTTTAACAGACAGAGGACCAGATTATAGAAAAGAGGGGTTAGTAAAGGTAGAGCCCCATTAGAGAAAAGATCATAATGGGAGGTGGGTGATTATCAGAGGAGGGTGACTCTATTAGAAGAAAACACCTTTTTAGGAAGAAGACTAGATTGAACATTTATTTTGATGGAATAACCACAACAAATATAATCAAAGAGCACATGCATACATTAGCATCAGTTCCAGCATTCCTTCTGTCATCTGTTCTCACCACAACTTTGTAAACAACCCCAGATGCCTTTCTTCTTCGTCCCTTTTGTGGTGTCTGTATAATGAGAAAGTGAAATGTGAAATTTCATATTGATGTAAAATGGTTAGGTATGAAATGCATCAGTAAATTTGTTAATTAGTATATATGTGTCAATCTGAAAGTAGAATAAAGTTCCAATTAACTTCAAATATCATTCCACATACCTTGAACAATTTTGTTTGTGAAGCTGATTCAAACCTCCTTGCATAATAACGAGCAAGGTGTGGATCATTGAGTGCATTGTATGGTTCATTTAGATGTGAACGTCCACCAGTGGCCTGCGCCCTAGTTGGTGAGCCAAAGGTTTTACAACATGCGTATGGTGCTGCTCTGCTGACGCGAGAATCTTGAGATGCATGGTGTAATGTAACATTATATTTCTTGAGAGGACGGGCAGGTAACGCATTTGGATTGTGCCATATTGGCTGCGTGGGAGCTGGAAATGAAAGATATGATACATGATTGTGAAAAAAATATGTGAACGTTTATGAGACAAGGTAGTGGATGCTCAATTCAAAAAAATTAAGATTTCTCTTACATAGCTCAATAAAGCTAATATGAAAATTAGTTACTAGGCTATTAATTCAACTGGCAACAAAGTGAAAATGTATAAAAATGATATAGAAATATATAAAAAACCAGAGCAGGGTGAGCAGCTGTTACATTAACAATGATGTGATTGTCATCACTAGTGTCCAAACTTGAGATGCATACATACAAGCCTTTCATCATTTCAAAGTACTTCATACCTGACAATGATCGTGGCTTTTTCTCAGGCGGCTTAGGATCTGTTGCGTATGATTTTGATCTGACCAACGCGGGGTCTTGCAACAAGGTTTTAACACCCAGAGAACTTTGCATTTTTGTGACGTTAATTCTTTAGCATCATTCGAAACAGCGTTCACTCATCACAAGAATATAAATACGCTTCTAAAATCAGGTAAAAATGATCACAATGTGTGTATCCGTTAACACAAATACAGGGCAATATATGACACTGTTTAGATCACACACATCATTCTTTACTACAAATTGCGTGACTCTACTAGATCCCTACTATAACTAATTGTTGCAAATTGAAATGGCACATAAATTCAATGTACTTTTACTGTAATTAAACAATCGTTAATATACTAAAAAACCATAGCACGCTAAACGGTATAGCTACATACGTAAGCCACACAAATTTAAACATAGATTCTCGTAAATA
Source organism: Dendronephthya gigantea (assembly GCF_004324835.1). Lineage (NCBI taxonomy): Eukaryota > Metazoa > Cnidaria > Anthozoa > Malacalcyonacea > Nephtheidae > Dendronephthya > Dendronephthya gigantea. The sequence continues at coordinate 2,542,894 of NW_021163020.1, forward strand.
TATAAGTAGACATATTATGTTACAAAATATATATTTAACTCCTCGAGAGGATTGTTACTTTTATAAATAACTAAATCTCTACTATCAAAAATTATACGTACCTTTTTTTCTGAAATATATTTTAAGATCTAAATGATTTAGTTTCTAATCTAACGACAAATGAAGCGCTGTGCTGTTAAGATTAACAAAAAGATATATAAATTTTATCCATAATTTTCTTATTAAATATTGCAGCGTCTCTGGTCGTTAGGCAACTGCAAACATTGCAACACGCGGGACATCGCGCGAGGATATTACATAATACATATGCAAGTAGCTGACCGAATGAATGAATGAAACTGGATGGTGTATCGTCGTTTTTTGCATAATGAACATACGCGAAATATGGTTACAACCTTCCGTACTGATTTATATGAAACTAAGTCGTTTAAACAAAATATAAGATACTAAAGGATCATTTATATTTTACAGTTGTAATACTATTTACTAAAAATCTGAGCACACTTTTCCGACAAGAAAGTACAATAATTTAGCATATTTACTGATAAAACGCTTGTTGTCTAGGTTTGTGTCTGCAAAGATATCTCTTGAAACGATCAGTTATTTTGAACGCAAACTACGTGATTTTTCAATTTCCGATAATTTATCTGTCTTATCACACAACTTGTCCTAGGATTATAATATATAAGAATGATATATATAATAATAGATGAATATTATAAATGATAACCATCAACTTTCTTTAAAGACATTTACGACACAGCAGAAAACCTCAAATCGCAATCGTTCAGGCCCAGATCAATGTTATTCAGCGGTACCATACCCACACGAATACTAGGGTCAACAGCAACAATATAGTGCCCATCGTTGTAAGAATCTTCTCGCCTATTGTCTCATAAAGAATATCATCATTCAAGGCGAGATCTCCTTCAACCTGATGATCCGACATCTTGATATTCGCCACGCCATTAGCACCCAATTCATCTAAGGGAAAAATTAACGCAGAATATCATCCGAGAAAATTGACATGGACAAGTGAAAACTGAAACGCAAACATCTGAACGCGTCATTACAAAAAGCCTAGCTATGCGTATGGTTAGTTAGGGTCTGTTTACATGGAGCAAGTTATCCCGGCTAGGCGATGTAAAAAGCGCAACACTTCAAAGACTTAACCTGATTAGTCTTTCATTATATGCAGTTTTCACCTCGCCTAGCCGGGATAACTCGCTCACTTAATCCCAGTAAAAAACCCCTGCAACAATAGAACGAACGAGTTTTGTTTGGTAATCCTGCATGTTAAAACAGAGTTTGCGATCTACGATAAAGTCGACGTCGCCCCTTTGATTTCTACCTAAAAAAAGCGATTAAATGATAAAGCAATATATAAGAAATTCCACCTACAGTCTTCAGCACCAACGTTAACTTGAGACGTCACATTATAGGATTTCTTCTTTGCTCTGATTGTGGCCCACGTCAGACCAGCAAGCTCTTCTTTCGGAATGGGTGCCGTTAGGAGACTGAGAACGATTATCACGAACGCAGTGGCCGCAAAAAGAATCACACCTGTAAAAAAATGATCTCAATTTTGAGTTGTACACAATTGTTGAGCTCTGTGTGTATCTGAGAATGTAAAAACGTAAATAGCGAGAGACAAATTGGCGCCTCATTAAGGGAAGAAAAAATAGATATGAGGTCTCGATCTGAAAAGAAAATATCAAAAGGAAAAGGAAGAAAGTAAAAAAACTGACCAAAGTACATGAAGTTCATGGAAACAAACCCAGGACGATCGTCAACCTCGCCACATTTCGGCGCTTGATAAATATATTCCGTGATGAATCTGATGACACCAAGCACCGTACCAAACACCAAGCCTTTATCAATGAAATATTTCAATGATGATATGACAAAGTTTAATTTCTGCGGTATGCAGTTGATGATGAACGCCGACAATTCAATATTTTAAGCATGCTTCAACTCCTTAAGACTGGTTTGTTATTGTGGATTTCTGCAGTATGCAGTTTTTAACTTGTTGAACCCACGAAAAGAAGAACGTTGAACCTGTACCTCCAAGTCCTCCCCAGCCGTTTGCGCGCGGCCACAATATTCCTATTGAAAAGACCGCCATGATAGGAGATCCCAATAAGGCCTGGATGGTTTGGATATATTTGAAAAGGCGACTGCCACTTCCACCTAACAATTAAAATAATATGTATATCAATTTAGTGGGATAATAGAGATCATATAATTGAAATGAATCTTGTATTTGTCTTGTCTCGACTAAAAACAGTTATGGGTGACTGCAGTGACGAGGCCCAACTTCATTACATCAACCACCTTGACTAAATGGAAACGAGATTTAGGGCTGATGATATGATGGCTGGACGTCTATACAATTCCACGGTTTATGACTGAACTACCCAATGTGTGGGGGACTGGGGGTACGATGTAGATTGTATTCCAGTGCAAGGCTTCAGCAGGTTTCCAACAAATTCTGATCCACAACGAGGTCAAGGGGATTTATGATCTGCCATAGAAACAGGCCTGTTGTTCACTTACTATCGATTAAAGGTAGCCATACGACTCCCAGACCAACCAAAGAGACGACAACGAGACGCCCAACTATAAGTTTTTCTCTTTCACCTGCCTAAGACAAAACAGAACGTTCCGGGTAAATCATTGGCGCATGCCGAATTTGGGGATTATACATAAAGTATTTGGGTATCAAGCCCTTGGAAAAGTCTCGTGTTGTATTTTACCTTGGGTCGTATGTAGTTCCAGATATCCACTGTGAATATTGTACTACAACTGTTGTATACAGACGAGAGAGATGACATTACAGCAGCGATCATCACAGCCATCATCAGGCCAGTTAACCCGGCAGGCAGCAAGTTGAATACGAGTCTTCGGAAGAAAAAATATTGACCTTACACTTTCTGTCTCGAACTTATATTTTGTAACGGATAGCAGCTATCAGAAAGCAATTGGGCTCCCCTCCAGGTCGACAAGAACAGAGTTATAAAAATTCATCTCCTCCAGGAGGAATTTATATGAACTCAAAATTATGTTATTGAGAGAACTCTCTTCTTTTCAATTACATCGAATTTACTGGTTCCGCCACACTTACTTAGGGTAAGCCTCTGTTCGTACAGCCCAGTTCGTTATCACATCTCTCCTTGCAACTTTTGGCGTCCGGACAAGCGATAGTATCGGCATAAAGCACCCGGGAAATCATCCCCGGCATTACCATGATAAACATCGGAATAACTTTGAGAAATCCCGCTAAAATCGTGCCGCCTTTTGCGTGAGCGAGAGATTTTGACGCCAGGGTCCGTTGAACTATGACCTGCATGTTAAGTAAACAAACAATAAATTGGTTTCAAACACTCGCTACCGCTATGGCTAAGCAAGAAGCACTTTACCTGATCCGTACACCAGTACCATATTCCAATGATAGGCAGGGATAGCCAGAGACCCAGCCAGGGATAATCGGGGTCATCTATTGGTCTAAACATGTGATCCCAGTATGGTGTCATATCGTAACAACTCGAGTTATCTGTAATATTACTGATATTTCCAACGAACTGCCTTTGCGACAGGAACTTGTCCAGAGCTTAAACCCCCAATTTCGCGAAACCCTTAAAGAGAAATATAGCAACCGTAAAAGACCTTTATGAAAGACAATGTGTGTATGCATGAAGTATCGACTCTGTTTCGGAGCCAGTACGTCTTCAAAGGCATTGAAAGTAAGATTCATAGTGGAGCTTATGGAGGGAAAAGTATCATACCCATAATTGTAAGAACCACAGCACCAATTAACATGATCGTGCATTGCAAAACGTCCGTATAGGTAACTGCCTCTAAACCGCCTAAAAAAATGAATCGAATGGTGGTTACACCAGGGCCGTAGCTAGACCGAGGGGATATATATTCATGTTTATCTACCACAAGAACAATACGTACAAAAGAAATCAGTCGGGCATTAGATGAATTTATGAATAGCACCCCCCAATTAAGCTTCTAGCTACGGCCCTGGGTTACACCATAGTTAATATACTAAAACATAGAAGCCAGCGCCACAAAGGAAAGACAGTCTTGCAGTTGTTCTGCACGAAAGCGATCTAGTTTTGACAGTAAACTGACCTAGGATGACGTACAGAGCTGTAATGGCCAGGATAATCACAGCAGAGATATAAATATTAGTTCCTGTTGCTTCTTTGAAGTAAAGACTTCCAGCATATATATCAACCTGCATTTGAAGAAAAACTTTATCATCTTCACAATATCTGATCGACTTTACAAAAAAAATTTTTATACACTTACGGATATTTTTGTGAACACATAGCTGATGAGAGCAACAACGGTCATGAATAACTGGATTGCTTTGCTCTTATATCTGTTCTTGAGAAACTCTGGCATCGTAAAAACCTGGAACACACACATGAGAAATGGCCTTACACTCTTGGGTTCTTCTCAAACCATATTGGATGCTCAAAAACACGATGCTACTCACTCCTCCCTTGAGGTAGATTGGAACGAAAACATATCCCAATAACAGGAGAATCCAGGATGCCTAAAAGAACGGGGATCACCAATATCATCAATTAATATACTACAGCATTAAAGTTAGGGCGCTATATCATCATCATCATCCTCATCAATATCATCACGATCATCATCACCATCAATACCATCGCTAACATCATCATCACCATTCATCATCATGATCATCACCAATATCATCACCACCACCACCACCAAAACGCTATAAGAAGCCTTACCATGCAAGCACTTACCTGCCATTCATAAGCTACCACCGCTATACCCGTAGCAGCACCATCACCAGCTATGCCAACGAAATGTGTACCACCAATATTACTGGCGAATAAACTACCACCAACCATCCACCATGCCAAGGAACGACCAGCCAGAAAATATCCTTCGGCAGTTTCTTCTTCATGTCTCCGACTCTTTCGGAACTTCGCCTGAAAAACACCAAAAAACGAGATTAAAGATTGCACGAGAATTGTAACTGAGACATGGTCCTCGTAAGTGGCAATATTTTCGACTACTTCCGCTGTCGTCATGTAACGTTTCCTGAATTCAAACAATAAGACATATTTTTTTCAAGTGGCAGTTGTTAAAAAGCCGCTTAAACTAGGCATGGTGGAAAGTACGGAGTGCGGAGTCGGAGTACGGAGTCTGAATTAGACTCCGTATTTTCCCGCGAACTCGACCATGGTCGAATTAGTCGTTTTCCGGCGAACTCGACCATGGTCGAATTAGTCGTTTTCCGGCGAACTCGACCATGGTCGAATTAGTCGTTTTCCGGCGAACTCGACCATGGTCGAATTAGCCGTTTTCCGACGAACTCGACCATGGTCGAATGCAAAAAAAACGAAAACTTTGTGACGAAAACTTCGATGAACCTTTACTCCGGATTAGCACCAATTAGGCTTTAAGAAACTGACTCTGATCTGCTCGCCGTTGTCGTCTGCCATGCAAGCTAGCTAGATGTTCACAAGCATAATCATGTGTGCTATAAAACCTATCGCTGTCACATAATAAGTGTGATATTTAAGCCACACCATTTGCTTACCACAAGACCAATACATATCGTGAAGACGAAGTAAAATACAATAACCAACCAATCTCCCCAGTGAAATGTGCTCGACATTGTCTCACGGAATCAGTCTGTCGGGAAAAACGATGGAAAAAATGAGAAAAATCGGTTTGTCCAACAAACACTCCGGAACACCTTAACTTATGGGACAGAAGTGGAACACTGCGAAGAGAACAGAAGAGAACCAGATGCATATGTAGAAGACATCATATGTTAGCAGCAATCTGTTTGACCTGATTAGTTGACGAAGTCATCTTAGCTGGAATGTGATGACAGTTCTTGCTAATTCTTTACAAACCACACCGCACGAACCTTCATCGTTTTTCCTTTTTAACCGTACGTTATAGCATGTATAATTTGTATTTGAAAATTGGCACGTGCGGGAACTCGAGTCTAAACTACGAGGAATACCTAATACGGGGTACTGTTTCAACGTAAGCCTGGGACCTTTACCCTTTATACTATATATGATATACCTGTAACATGCAGTTTGATTCAATACTGCCTTTTGTTGACCTCGTTTTTAGTATTGTTATAGTTAACAATACTTTTCTTCCTTCAAACCTAACTTAGATACAAACAATTGGCTTACAAAACATGTCTGATGTCGCCGGTAAGCCGAACTGCATACAACACGATAGCCTCTATAAAGAAGCGTGTTTCAGACAGACGTCATGCACAGTTCCTAAGTAGCGATTTAAAGTAGCGAGAAAATATCCAGTATCTGAAGTTCAAATGATTTCTTTTTGAACTGCTTCGAGACATGAGAAGCACATTGGAATTTGGAAATAGGGTCACATGAAACCAGTCTTGCAGCAGTTAGCTATCATATTCAGCGCGTGGAATATGTGAAGACGTCCAGTTGTTAGAGATTAACAACCGTTGTCACAATGTATTTAATTAACTGCTCTTATTGTGAAAGATTTTTATAGCCGGAACACTTAACGAACTCCATTCCAACGAAGTTAAAAAAACAGGACTTCATGCCCTGGTTTTTCCAAATGCCAAACTGACGCCAAGTGGGTAGTGGGAAAAAGCCAATCAGAAATGCGCAAGTGTCTTGTGTATAGGATTTCTACACAACGTTTACTCTGCAAATTCAACGCTAAACAGATCTATAACGAGGTCTACCAAGTATCTTTGTGAACACGTTCGTTAATAACTCGCGATATGAGCGTATGTTATCATTTTTTATGCCATACAAACGAGTTCAAGCTAAGCAAGGTCTAGCAGACGCTGGCTGGATCTTGGCAATATAGTTCATGACGATTATTACATAAAAAATGTCGTTGTACAATAATACAATTCCATGCAGTATTAAGCAAAATCCCTACATGTACTTACACAACTTTGAAACATAACATATAAAGACGATTTCTAAATCATAAAGATCGCTGTGAAGCATCAAAGTTAGACGCATTTGAAGCTCCATGGGTATTTGACTAATTTGAGTTACAATTGAGTATAAATTCAACACCCTGACTGTTTTACATGTTAGGAGTTTGGTCAGACTGCTGTGCTTACCAATCTGCGATTTCTGTTGAACCTGGCGTAAATAACTTCCTTGGGATAAATAGCTTTGGCGACGCTGAGAGTCGAAAGTCAGCTACCTATGTCAATACTCATCCACAGAGAAAAGAATTATTATAGTAGGTGACACTCAGCGCGGATCAAGTTACGAAACAAAAAGCCTTGCGCAAATATTATTAACCAAGTTTGCGCGGGTGGTTTACTGCTTGTGGGGCAATAGAATTGTAATTATAACAACCAGCAAATTTATAGCTCTGGGAAATAATCTAAGAATATTAGGCGGATATAGTCAGGAAGATGTATATGTACATGGTGCAGACACAAAAAATAAAGTGTCTGTAATATCAATAATATGGCCGTATTGTACTTGGAAATTATTATTCGCCGTAAAAACAGAATTATAATCATGTAGATATACTATTTAGGCGACGATTTTTTTCTAGTCAATTATTAGTTAGAATTAAAAATACTAATCCCCGGCTTATCAGAGGCTCATAACACTCTCTTGTAATCTATCCGGTTCAGCCTCAGTAAGACTGTTCTCTATTGTTCATTTGTAAGTTGTGTTTTCGTATAATCTTTGGCGAGTCACCTTAACATGAAAACGTGTTTGGCGTTGGTCTTGCCCAGCGGCTCACCACCAAACCCCAGCAGGGGGGGGCGTCCTCATAATTTCCAAAGTACTTTCAATTCATTGGGTAATTGCTACATTTCAGAACGCGAATGTAACAAATTGCGATCGCATGTAAACAAATCATTCATACAAAATATTACTTGGATATTGTACTGTGTATATTATGTAAATTTGCGCTTGGAAAATGGAAACATGTTCGCATATCCGTGGTTTGGAAAGTGTTAAGAATGAGGCGATGTTGACGCCGCGAATGTGGTCCTGCGTGGACTGTGGGACAACAGAGTCCGTCTGGGTGCGTCCGATATTTTTTCTGTTTTTTATATGGCTGGTAATCACGGGAGAATTGATGTTAGAAATGTGTTAAAATTATGAAAATCCACTGTTAAGATATGTATTTTAACAGCAAGGTTTGGAAATTTGACCTCACGACCCCTGTATTCAGACGTCATAATATTTACTTCCCCAATACCGCACGTGGAGTCAATTATATTACGTAACGTTTTACAACAAACAATAGCAATATCCCCTGTAAATAACTTTCTTTTTCTTGTTTAACAAAGTTACACATGGGTCCATTATTTTTATGTATGAATGTACAAAATTTCCTCTAAGATTTATTCTGCCTTCCGGAATATATTGTACAAATCACACTCATTGTGAAAAACGTCTTTTGCTGGAAATAGGTTGGGATAGATTGGGTAGCCAATTATCCTCTAAAATTGTATATAAGTCTATTTGTATATGTTTATTGTTTAGGCTTGTTTGCAATGCAACAATATAGCATGTGGAAGGTATAATTCCATTTTTACAACATTATACATCAAGTGACATTAACAATTATTTAATTAATTGATTGCTCAATTATATTCAATAAGGCAATCATAGCATTTAATATTCTCCAACTCTAGGTTTATTGAGGAACATGGTCTTAAACATTTTAATGATAAAGGAGTGAGTAAATAAAAAGTATAAAGCTATATGCATATGTTACACATATCATTATATTATACTTGAATTGAATATACTATACTTGACTAGCAATTAATTTCATAGATATCTTTTGCAACTGATTGAATGTTTTTACTCCTATATATAGCATCCACTGGCTTTGGAAGTTAACAAAAAATACTTGTTTTGGTATGCTATATAAAAAGCCTTCTTTTGCTTTAGTCATATCTTGCTATCTCCTGCCTAAAGTCAATTATTTTACTGTTAGAAACTATCCTACAGCAAGATCTTATACATGTCTGTTTCAGCTATATATGTGATAGTTATGTTTTCAATGACAATTGCTATGGTGAAATAGCTCTACTACGAGAGACCTTGAAAGAGATAGAAACACAAGTATTTAATGAAAGTCTAACAAGGAGTGGTTGTGTTATTCGTGGACCAAGCACACTTAGGATACATGATGAAACTAAGTAAGGGACATGTAATACTACTATTGTCATTAAAAAATAAAGAGTTATAACTAAGAATATGTGTATTAAAGTTTCGTAATCCTTTGATTTTGAAAGAAGTGAAAAAGAACATGCAAAAATGGAAGATAAACAATACACTGCTGTTTGTCATTGGAGGTGACCAACATTTACATTATTTTTCTGTATTTTATTAACCTAAAATGCTGGCAGACAAAGTAAAGCATCAGTTCTTCATGAACTTCTACTATTAACGTTAGTCCTCCTGTTTCCAGACTCAGTTTACTGTCGAAGGTTTTCAGTGCACTTGTTAAACACAGTAAAGAAGAAAAGTTGAAAGTTCAGGTTAATAGAATTGATTTCAAGTTGTTATACGATTGTTTTCACCATGTCTGTAGCAACTATAATGTTCCATAATTTCCATATTTAGTCGGAGGAAAAACAAACTGAAGAGAAGAAGGAAGGTAATTTGGGAAATAAAAGTGAATTTCTGCATTTTAAAGAATAGACCTACGTTGGACAAGCGCTCACAGTCAGAGTATTATGTTTTTAAAAGTGTTATGTTTTTAAACAGAACCTCCCAAAAAAAGGCGTAAAGTTATAATCCCGGGCGTGACGGGATTACGCAATCTTGGCAACACGTGTTACATGAATTCGGTGTTACAAGTTTTAAGGTAAACGAGGTATTGAATACGGGACAAAAGTAGTCCAATGACAATGCTGTCTATAACGAATGATCTCCCTAAGGAATATCCTAGTACAAGGAAACTGATAACTAGGATAGAGAGGTTGATTTCTACCTGGTAATATCTCCTTGGGCTTCACAAGAAATTTTCATTGCAACTTGCAGCGCGATTACGTACGAATTTCAAAGGGTCGTGTTATGCAATACATGCTATACTCAGAACGGAACGATAAATACCATCTCTTCTACAAAAGTGACGAACATGAACGAGAATGATAATAATGGTTTAATACTGTCGTAGGAACGGCATTGCAAGGTGCAGCTAAAATTACCTCGTATAAGAGTGAGTCTTTGGACTTTACACTTTTCTTTTCATTTTTAGCCATTTGCAATTCTTCCGTCATTGCTTTCTCCTACTGCATGCCATGAAGTCGCCACCTGATCCACCGTGTTTGACCTCCACCCCCAAGAACCGTCGTTCAATCAGCGCCATCTACACAAGACAGACAACAGTCGAGTGTTATGAGGTTGAAAATTGAAATTTAACTGCATTGTTGTTAGGTTGACAGTGCCTCTAGGGGAAATTGTTTTCAAATGACAGAACTACCCAATTTCAATGAATTTGCCGGGTTATGTTAGGTTCGCACCTGTATATATAACAACAGCAACTTATACTAAGTAATGGACGGGTTCCTCTTCTGTATAACAGTGCCCAGTGGTAATTGCTTGTTTTCGTATGCTATATGCTATCTTACTCTATATCTGCAAAGAAATCAGCCCCCGATCGGTGATATGTTTTGCTTTGTGTCCACTCAGATATACATTCATGATATGGCATGACATACATGCCGACAAAGGTTGACATCAAAAGCCGAAATTGGTGCGGTAAATCGCGTACCAATAGACTAGGTTTTTATACCCGGACAACGGGCAGGTTCCCACCGATTATGCATTGAACCAATAGGATACGATGCCTTTATTTTAGCACGTTTCGATGCCGTTACGCAAAGAACAGTCTTGGCCCACAAAAAAGAAAACGCACATCAACTCGTTATTGGAGACGAAGATTGATGACAATTCAAACGAAGTCTCAGCTAATCACAGTTCACTGAATGAGTCCAGTGATAGCGGTGAACAGAATAAGAAAGTGTAAATATTTCAAAGTTTATCTGGGCATACTTTGAAGTTTTGTTACTTTTCCCACCATTTCCCACAGACTATCTTACGACTTTATAAAGTTGGTCATATTCTAGCGATTATTTTTCTGTGCAAGCCCCAAAAGTTGAGATGTTGTAACTTTGAAATACCTGCATGCAAGCATTTTATCAATTCTGTTTGTAGGTTTTTCAGTGACGAACTTCACGCGTTATTTAGAGTTATGTGGTCAGGCAAATGGGTATGTTTATTCCCAGTATAGCGGAATTATCTCACTCGGGTAATAGGCCAACTATACTCGTTCTTAGTATTGAATTACTGATCAACAAACAAATCATGATACCCTCAATGTTATTTCAGGCGATAGTGACACCATTAGCTGTCCTTCATGCTGTATGGAAATTAATTCCTTCATTCTTGGGTTATTCGCAGCATGATGCTCAGGAATTCCTGTGGTAAGCCCAGTTGTTTTACGGTAGTTGGTAGAGCAAAGATACTAGCCAAGATCATGACAACAGTATCTCGTACTTTTGTTGTAAAGATGTACATCAGCCACCATATCACCTCAGCAATGAGCTCTAAAAGTAAACATGATAAATGTTGCAGAGATAACTGTTCATTAAATTGGAACGCTATGATTAGGCAAAGCTTAACCAAAAGACATCTAGTTAACAGTCTTTTAGTCCACTATTTTCTGCCTAATTCTGCTCTGATTATGTCTGCTTTAGCGAGGTTCTGGAACGGTTACAGTCCGAGTTAGAGGGAGATTATGAAGTAAACTTTCAAAGCCCGATAACTGATGACGTAATTCATCCGAAAGATATCTTACCCAATGTTTTTGAGGGAAAACTTGTTAGTGAGGTATATCTGGAATCACCTTCCTATATACGAGAGTGTTTCTATACTCTCTTTCCCAACGAACTATTCACATTGTGAGAACGATTCTGTTTGCTTTAACAGGTAATGTGTCATAACTGTCATAATGTGTCGAAATGTTGTGAACAATTTTGGGATTTATCCCTAGAGTTTCCTAATAGGTAAGAGGAATCCCCCTGATCCCAAATCATTCCTCATAGCTCCAAGCAAAATAGAATAATGCTTCATTCTGCATGGCCTCCCTTCTTCATTCCTATTCAACTAACGATAAAAACGAGGCTTCAATCAAAACAAAATTCCTCTCTCAAGGTATCAAGTTCAGCCAAGATCTTCCAGGGGCCGCGTTACTGCAAGAAGACCCTCAATGGATTCTTGTCATTTAACAGGTTCAAAATAAAGATTCGTGCGTCGCTTTTCAATGAAATAAGACATGAGATATACTATATTCACCCTGCATATACACTTCGTGCACTCATTCCGACTTTCTGTTGTCAGAATTGTTATCAAAATTTACTCAACTTGAGATCTTAGAAGGGAAAACGTACAGATGTGAAAAATGTTTGGGTAGGTTTATAATTCGCCGATTATTGCTTCATATAAAGTGAAAATTTTGGGTAATAAGTAGCATTGGGTACCAAAGAACGGGAAAAAGAGTTCCACGTTTTGTTGAAGAATAAAGAAGTTTGTATCGTTTCAAATGTACCCAACCAGTCTCATTCCTTTCTGTTAGTGTCTTCACCTGACTCGTTGCAATTCGCTCAAAAACAACTTCAAATAGCTGAACTACCCGAGGTATGTTTACTATATCTTAATGACAATAGCATCAAACGTTTAAGCATTTCATTTGAAAAAAAAGACAATTAACTTAAAATTAATATTATCATCCTGTTTCATTTCAGATTCTTAGACTGCATTTAAAAAGATTCCGGTAATGATTGATACCTGTGCATACGATTATACTCGTGTCTTTTCTTCTGAATAAAAAATCAATTCCTCTTTTTGTTTGTTATTGTAGTTGGTATTGCCAAACACGGGGGAAAATTGTTTCCCATGTGCAATTTGACATGAAGCTAGACATGAAACCATATTGTCACGAGCTTTATTTTGAATCGTATACAGACGAAGATTTTGTATATAAATTATCTGGTGTTATTATTCACATGGGCACTGGGTAGGTGGACTGTTCGGATGAAGCTATAGTTACCTTCTTTAACTCCATATAACATCAACACCTTTTTGGATTTCAAATTAGTTCTCAGGTTCAGGTAAGATTAGATATATGGCCAACTTGCTTTTGAACTATCTTTGTTTTAATCTCGTTTGCTATATAGATTTGACGCAGGACATTACGTAGCATATTGTTGGAATGAACAAGCTGGTTAGCGTCAACCTACAAATATACATCTATATATATCTTGTACCTACCGAAACTGATAATTTCTCTCAACTATAACTTTTCATTATATTCAGGTAGCTGGGTATATTACAACGACGCTCGTGTTTCATTGTGTTCTGAGAACGAAGTACTAAAATCTCAAGCTTACATTCTTTTGTATACGAGATGCAATGGACGCTCTAATCTTTATGACAACTTAACTCTACCTAAAAGCCCTTGAACTATTGTGTGTTGGTTTGTGTGTCTTATCTTAAACATAGAATTTATGTTTGATATTCAAATATGGTATCTATTTTTGGAATAAAATTCTTCAAAAAAACGTATGCGTATCATTATTTGACATTTATAAGGACCGTACTTTACTAAAGCCAAAATGGCGACAATTGATGTTCACAATCCTGCATGAACAGCTCGTTCGTAAACTTTTTTCCGTAATTCTAGTTCTTCTGTTGTTGGTGAGGGTGACCCCGAGCAGCAATACTACATGCACCCTAACTGATTCATTCCAAATGCTTAAAGCCTGCGAAAATGCCTGTGAAAAGGCAATTAAATTAGGGAGCAAAGTTTTATAAAAATCAGCAGAGGAAAAACAAACTGAGAAAAAGACACGACTAATCAAAACCAAATGAAACATTAGGTTACTTCTAGTTATTTCAACGAAGTCTTATAAAAAATATCTTGGAGAAGGATGTCTTTCCAGTGATTCATAAAGAATGCATGGAACCCCTAATGTCAAGACCACCAAAGGCTGGATAGTTTCTGCGCCTTTAGGGAACCCAGGTATATAAAACATCTCGCATTTGTTTCCAATGATTCAGAAGAAAATATGGAACCTCTTACGACGAGACCAAAGGCTGGATAGTTTCTGCGTCTTTAGGAAACTCAGGTATATAAAACATCTTGCATGTGTTTCCAATGATTCAGAAGAAAATATGGAACCTCTTACGACGAGACCAAAGGCTGAATGGTCTCCGCGTCTTTAGGAAACTCTGGTATATAAAACATCTTAGCAGTGATTCAGAAGAAAACATGAAACTTCTTATTTTAAGACCAATAGCTCCGGGAAAAAAGTTAATTCCTTTGAATGCTTAGAGACAAAAGGAAACATTCCTGTCTGTGCTGGTCCAAAGGGATTATTTTCGTAAGTGAAAATTGACATTAAAAAATTCTCTCCACTCAGCTGCGCAATTATCGCCAGGAACAGACCAGACAGGAATGTTCTTTGTGTCAGAAAGCAAAGAAACAAACTTTGGGTATTTCGTGGAAACATTCTTCTTTTATAAACTGTACATGACAGCTGTCGAATCGAAGAGAAAAGCTCGTTACCAGTTCAAATTGGCGCGTTAAAGGTGCACTGAGAAAGCACTAAGATAGATCCTGCCCGTGACAACGAAATTTCTCTGTCGTTGAAAAAACGTAAAGCATTCAAGCAGATTTTTTTTGGCCGGACATCACGATAAGTTTTGGCTAAATAAGCATGGAGCACTACATAGCCGGTATCAAAAGGTCGTGCTCCTGAACTCAGAAAGAATTTCAGGAACTCTCACACTTGGCACATCTGGTGAAATATGTCCTTAAATCGTCATGTGCTAAGCTTATCATGTGTCATATCAAGATGATCATGCATAGTTAGAAATATTTTGGAAAACATGCCTAGTCTTGTATCGAAACTAATAGTATATATCATTAGCATCTGGAACTCATTATGACATTTTAAAATGTCATTTAGCGTAAGGTAAATTCCACTGAATAGTCTTCCAGAGAGTCTGGATAAATACTGTGTTTTGCCTTCGTTGAAAATAAACTGGAAAATATATTTTTGGCAAATATTCAAGAGAACTAAAACAGTGGTTAATACCGAGTTAATTGATCGTGATGCTCGCCGAAAAACATTTATGAACTTGGGATTTACCAACGCAAGTCTCTAAATGTGAATGCTCAGGAACTTTGACAGCGTAACCGGGCGTAACAGACAGATAAAGCTGTTGTCCGTTTAACTTTATTCATCACGAGCCTTGAGTCCACAATAAGTTGTAAAAGAAGCGAGGCAGCCTGGGTCTGCCAGACAAGAAATACACTACAAACATCCCTTGTCGAAAGAAGTGAAAAACTTTGAGGTCTTGAAACCAGTTACACGATACATGCAGATATCGCACAGCCACGACATCAAGTCTGAATTATGTTGCCTTTACAAGCACACCAACGAGTACATTTTGTTCAATTCTATATTTTTATCATAATCTTAAGTGTGAATTATACTTCAAGCAGTTAAACCTGATGTTGTGGTGATGTGAATCTCGGTATCGTGAAACTAGGGATTCAAACTTCTCACGTTCTTGTGCAGATGCATCGTCTCATAAAGCGTGTCTTTCAGCCATCCTGCGCGCCATCCCCGAGTGCGGGTCTTCGTGAGCGTGATATATGTTTCAAACACACGTGTTATATCAATTTATAAGCGTGTTATACATACGCCTTCCACCCTCTCAAATGCTATTCAATCTTCATGACTCACGGGTATTGTCACTATATCAATTCAAGTATGTACATATTTTTGCGCAGTCACAATTGATATCATTAATTAGCATTAATTGCGAAACCATACATTCGAAGCCGGGATCTGTTTTCAATTCAGCGTGCGCCATAATTTGTTAATTTCGTAGGACTGTTATTAGCAATAGGGTTATTTTGCATGGTAATTAATGAATCCTTTAAAACTGATGGAATTTGGGCTAGCAGTACAGGTCACAGTATCGAGATCAGATGTTACGAGCGGTCACTGTACATCAATTTGCTCTTACGTTATAACATTTGACATTTCATTCGTTCTGACTCAGCTGTTTTGTTTTTTAAACCTACATGGAAGCTCGCTTTATATATACACGAGTCAGGTCTGATGCATGTTTATATTCAACATCACTCCTAAGACTGTTTAATCATATCTTAATTAATCTGATAATGATATCAAGCCAACGCTAATCTATTAGCCCAAGTCAACACTTCACACATCAAGGGTTCTAATCCCTGCCAGCCTGCTTTAACGCGTTCCAAACTCTCAACGGTGCGCTTTTATGAGTTCATTGTTTACAATAAATGCGCCGAGGTGACCACTTCAAAGAGGTCAGTTTTTAAAAGCGAGAATCATGTCTAGACTTGGCCACATTAAATTGTCAGTGATAAAGAGGTCTCGCTATTCGTCAAAACTCGCGATTGTCGTATTTCTTGAAGCTTGAACGGTTTGCTAACTTTAAAGATAGTAGTGCGCTGTCAAAGGTCACGCTTTGGTCGCTGGATATGAATCTATGTGTAGCACCGTGTATTCTTAACCCCGTCAAGGCTATCCCCTGACCAGGCTGTTAATAGATTTTGAATACGAGATGGTCAAGTTCAGTTTATACTGACGAAAAAACTCAACTGTCTTGCAATTCACTTTTCACTAAATGGTTCCGCATACCACGATTAGGCAATACCATTTAAACAACACAAACATTGGCCAAGTTTTTGCAATACCACCTGGTGCATCGTATCTAAATTTAGTGAACTTGGCCAGAGCGTGACTCAAAAGTTTGCATGCAAGTGCAAAGAATAACATCCGAGTCCTGTTGAATGTTTGATAACTTTACCTCGCAGAGCAAACCGCGTCCTTTCTTCTTTGTTTCATGTTTGCAAAATGTCTCAAGCACTCTCAGCACGCTCTTGTGTGTTTTTGCACGAATCGTTTCTGCAAGGACAGCAAATATTAAATTAACAATTTGCCGGTCAATTTACTTGCCATTGCACGAGCTGAAAGCCGGCCGAGGCACAGTTGATCATGCAACCCACATGCATGGCAAAAGTTTAGTTGGGAGGAGACTGATTTGGACTTACATCCCGATGATCAGTTTGGTCATAACCCTCCCCGGGTCTCCCTTCCGAAGTATATAGCTGGTGTATTTCATTTCATATCCACGAAGTATCAGATTGGGGTCAAAGATAAATTAGTTAATGGTAATAGTTAATCCAGGGTTTCGAAACAGAAAGTTGATTAAACTCGATTAAAAACCACTTGTAGTGAGAGCGGGGAGCGCGTTCACCCCTCGCTGAGGGTGGAAATTCCTTGGCTCAGTACGAACACGTTCAGGCACAAGTGTTTTGCGATAAAGCAAAGCGAACTGTTTTTAAAAATAGTGCATACCGGATATTACCGGTTGTTTTTCTAGATGTATTTGCAATCTATAATCAACATGTTAGGTGTATCCATCAGCAAACGCGGCAGGCTGTTTTGTTTGAGAGTGGAAAGTTTTGTTCGAGAAAGGAAAACGCAGAACACACCCGTCCGAGTAAACCCACGAATATATCGTCCAGAAACTGGTTTAATAGAGCTCTGCTTCCAGTTTCTGAGCTATAAATGACATATCTCACGCAAGTCTGAGCACGGGTCTGAGCAAACCTGATCCAGAAGCCTTGAGGGGGAAACACCTCACAAAAACTGCTATGGTAAATGAAAGCAGCTATAAATAAAACTAAGTGACAAACTCTACTCCACCAAAAGGTTTACAAATACACACTAGCAGTAATCCACCACACATCTTCTCTGTTTCATACGGAAAATTTTCGTTTCAACACAACAATGTTTCACCGCCAAGTTCGTACAAGGGCAGGCACAAATAGGGGAGAGATTTTCAAGAAAACACCTTTCGGCAAATTCGGAAAATTGGTTTGATTATTAAATTAGCTCAATGATCAATTGCAGCTTGCAAAGCACATCATGAATAATACTATGCTCGCTGTTTTTCGCACAAACCTGACCGGACATGTTCGGCCTCACAATACAAGGTGTTGAAAAAGCAAAAACGCTTTCCGATCGAAAGCGTAGGAGTTAGTTGAGTTATAAACGAGACGTGGAGTGCGCTTGAAAAATGCCGTCGGGCACAATGACATCAGGGTTAATAACTTCATAACTTGCGCGTATTTTTTCATTCTCAGGAATTTACGGACAAATGGCCACGTGATTATATAGCAATGCCTCTAACAAATGAATTATTTATTACACACCCTTCTTTACACAAGCTAGTATTAGTTGCAACATGCAGGCTTTCGAGTTAATCACGGTATTAGTCTATATAAATAATACCTCAATTGCACAAGACTATATTATATACTATCAATACATACAAAAAAGCTTTCGCAATGAACCCGATTCAAGTCACATATCATGTGCCGCTAGTTTTCTCCATGGCATGGGGTATTCCATTACAATATTTACCAAACATTCCCAGAACTTGGCGAGTGAAATGATTACTGCGAATACAATGAACTAAAACAAGCTGCAAAGCTGGCCTTGTTTAAGCATGTTAAAACCTGCAGTGCTTGTAAATATCAAACCCGATTAAAATTCGCGTCGTTTACCATTGTTCTTGCAATATTGCCACCCAGGGGTTAATATAAATATTCTTATGAAATAAATATAAATATATATCGTTGCCAAAAAATGGACTCTGAGCAATAATCGGTGCCAAATCGGTGCATTTTGCCAAACTGCCAATCCTATATGCGTTCTACTCTGAAACTGAGGCTGGGTGCTCGGACTTTTGCGGAAGCCGTGTTTAAGCCTTAAGTTGGTAAAGCAATAAATCGCGTGGGGTTAAAATGCGGAGTTTAGGATTTGCTTTTTCACGACATCTGCATGTAAAAAATTTACGCTGTCGTGAAGATTAGAAAGAGAAAGTGTTCTTGATATATTAGAAATGTGTTGTATCATGATCACTTTATATTAAAAAGAAAAATATGAAGGTATTGCATCAGAAGTTAAGCAAAAATCTCAGCAAGAAAGATGGACTTTGTTGTTTGTGTCGACTGCATGCACATAAAGGGATGAACTCCCCTGATGCTGATAGATAAGTTCTGCAGAGGGTAGAATGAGACATCTTGCATGCTTCGACCGCGATGTCTAAAATTCGCACACTAGTTAAAATATAATTGCAAAAATTATATCGTTACTTTAGTGGCGCGCTGCCAACATGAAAATTGCCATTAGATGTATCGTATCAGTTGCACAAGATATTACGAAATACATCAGGCTCTCATGCAAGCAATTTGATTGTAATTCAGTATTTCCGGGAGGAAAACGATAACGAACAAGCATTGAACACCATTGACAAGTAAACCTAAATTCACCATCTTGGCATCTGCAAAAGGCCTAATGAATAATCGTATCTTTTTCTCGTCCAAAAGCCAAAGTTTGCAAAAGTTTGCTTTAAGGTTTGTAAAACATTATAGAGAATTGTCTCCACTAACCGAGTTTTATTCCCTCGCGTCTACATACAGATGGCCAAGTAAGTGGAAACGCATGCGTGTATTGCCACAGTCAAACATTTGCATATTACAGCGCGACACAGCCCGAAAAATAAATGACAAACGTTTTCTCAAAGAATGTGTTTGAATTAATCATTCGGAACATTTGGGAGCTCTCAAAGCTTCGCCCAAAACCTCGAAGTGTCTTCAATTCGTTCTCAAGTGGTTCAGTCATCGACATAAACACAAACATAGGGAACCTCAAGTTTCAAATAGCAAACAGCCTCGGTATAACACCTAATCAGGCAAAACAAGTCTTTCGCAACACAGCCACGGACCAGCGTTACACTCTCTTTCTGCGGTATCAAATCACTATATTCGTATGTACAATGGCATAAATCCACAAGCCAGCTCTTAAATCGTGCTTCAGAGACTTGCTAACAAAGTTGACAACTCGTTCATTATTATTTATGATATTATGAAAATAGACCGTTTAAAAACACAGACATGAGTATGCTGCATGAAGACCTGTTAGGTCAGTCCCAACTTCGAATGAATTGCCAATATATATATAGACAATCGCTTCAACTTCAAAGTGCTTCTGTAAGTAATTCAGGCAAAAAGCACAGCAAATTATACCAAGTAAAGTAACTTGCTGTGGAGTAGGCTGAAAAATAACTAATTCATTAAAGGTTTCTACGGTAACTGTGATTCTTAAGCTGCGGAACAAACATCTGAAGACAGGCTGCCAAAATTATTACCTCGCGGTATATCCGTAACATGACCCCTGGCATCACATGACAACAACAAAATATATATCGCAATCTCATATATCAACCCGTCTAGTCTTATACCAGTGCGTGGTACACTGCGTTACACAGTCTAACATGACGGTCGCTGAGAGTGGCTGCGAAACTAACCGTAATATGGAGGATAGGAACTCGCCTGGTCCTTCCGAAGATGGCGTCACAGGGACACCGAACGAAGCAGCCTTACGCGCGCTCATGAAGCGAACTGGCTGCCCAATAAGACAGTCAAATGGACAGCGACGTTTTGGACCGCCGCCGGATTGGAGTGGAGAAATGCCACCACGAGGTATTACTGTATTATGATATTTTAGTCGCATTCAACAACACATACTTTATGGACAAGCGCGTTTGTAAAATTCACGAAATATCGTTCAAGAGCTTTCAGTATCAGAAAATGAAACAAATGTATAGTTCGTACTAGAGTTACGTAATTTGCTGTTGGTTCATGTAATGTTGAATTTATCTTACCCAACAGTGCAATAACTTTGAGCTTCTATACACTTCCCATGTGTATCGAAAAGCCATTATATGCTCAAGATATCATTCGAGTATAGTCGTGATTCAAACGAGAGCAGATTTATTCAGAAAGATTCATGATTATTTGTGTTATTCGACTTTGCCTAGTTTTGCACAGGATTTGTCATAGTTTTAGGTACATCTCTTGTGGTATATTAAACGCAAGCGAAACGTGGCTTCTGAAAGCCACACATGCATACATTGCGACGATTGTTTTGAAATTTGACGCAAAGTCGTCGGTATCTCCAGTACCAGTTGATACAGGATTTTCTACCAATACATTTCGTAACTTTAGGCTGTGAAGTCTTCGTTGGTAAAATCCCAAGGGATGTCTACGAAGACGAATTGGTTCCAATCTTCGAAACGGTGGGCAAAATCTACGAAATTCGTCTAATGATGGACTTCGATGGACGAAATCGCGGATATGCATTTGTTGTGTATACACAGAAGAAGGACGCCCAAGATTGCATCAAGAAGTTGAATAACTACGAAATAAGAAGAGGGAAGATGCTTGGAGTTTGCTCCAGTGTCGATAATTGCAGATTGTTCGTAGGTGGGATCCCGAAGAAAGTAAAAAAAAATGAAATTATGGAAGAAATATCCAAGGTATGCCATTAGTAATTAATATAACAGAACTATGTATGAATTGAATGGTCGAGAATTAAATTCTTGGCCAATGTTCAGAGCCCTGTGTTTTGTCTCTAGATCAAAAACACAAAGAACTCGGTGTGATTTAACACAATAAGGATGAAAACCCTTCAAGCTCGCTTGAAGTAGAACAATCCAAATTATCTATATAGACGTTTAGGTCCGATTATATTTTGCATTAGTGATACTTTGTTTACATTCTTTGACTTCTTGGGGGAGTATTCTGCAACTGACTGACTAATCGACGTTCAGTGTTCTCAGGATTAGTTTTGTTCAATAGTTTTTACTCGATATATCGTATAGCGGTTATATATATCAAGCCTGCATGAACAAGCCAATATTTAAATCAATTTTTATCCGTAGGTGACGGAAAATGTGGTTGACGTCATAGTCTACCCTTCCGCATCGGACAAAACGAAAAATCGTGGTTTTGCTTTTGTGGAGTACGAGAGTCATCGCGCTGCTGCGATGGCCAGGAGAAAGCTGATGACAGGGAGGGTACAACTATGGGGCCACCCGATCGCTGTTGACTGGGCGGAACCTGAGGCAGAAGTGGATGAGGATATCATGTCTCAGGTAGGAGGGGCGACCCTTTAAAAGGGGGGTTCCCACGTGTAAGGTATATCATGCGAGTTGTCACCCACCACCCGATAACTTCGTGAAATACATTTAAATCTAAGATACAAATGTGATACATTTTCTTGCAGGCGTCTGTGTGGGCAGGTTATTGACTGTCTTATTGTGAATATGCAAGCGCTAAATCAAGTTTGCAAAATTAATATTACAAAGTAAACAGAAATATCTATCCATTCCCGAAAATACTGTAATTTTGATAAAGAATTTGGCGGTTCGCGTATATAAAATGTGTGAACTCTACGGTTACTCTTGAAGCAAATTAATGAAACTATAAGGGCTTGGCTAAAATACTGATATTTCTATTCAAATACATGCACGGCGTAAGCTGGTTAGCTCTTGTAATTTCCTCATGTAAGCTTGCCAATGTCAACAAAGGCCGTGAAATCTCTATGATCACAAATCCCTCTGCACAAATTCAATAGGTTTATAACTAATAATATGCATTGGAGTTGACCAAAATAACTTAATCTCGTCGTTTTCGGCGCTTTCCTGTAAAAATGGATTTGATATCAACCAAAAAGATGACATTACCTACACGTCATGACAATATCATTTTTTTTCAACTCATTTTCTTATCATCAATCGTAGGAAATCGTCGCCTTATTTTATTTCGTATCAAATTACACAGGACAAATAATCCGTAAAAGCTTCGCTAAGAGGTGCTCTTAATTCGTACAAGCTGGGTTTGAGCAAAATTTTTTTAAATTCCCACCGCTTTGTACGGCTTTAATCCATCGAAATGGAGTTCACATCGGAATTCGTATAGGGAAAAAACTGGAAAAACTTAAATATATATTTAATTTCAATGGGAAAATATTGATTAACGTTGACTGTAGTTAAAACAATAGTGATTGCTTGCATGTGTATATTGGTTTGAAACGTGGCAAATCATAGCTATGTAGTGATAAATTATTTTAAATGAAGTACTTCTAAGGATGTCAACATTTGCCTTGCCCCCGCGGTTCTAGATTGCGAACACATCCGGCGTCCTAGTAGGGAGTTATTTATGTTTTAACTTTTAAAATATCTTCTGGTCATGGGTCCTAGCTACTGTCAATACTTTTTCATAAAGAATTATCACCCGTATTCAAAATTCTATTTCAACATTATCAAATCATATCTTGTATAAATTTGAATTACTGTTCTACCAACAATTAAACCATTTCAGAGCTGCGTTTGTTTTGAAATTTCATTTGGTAGATTTCATTCTAAACGAAATCATAGCTAGAGAAAGTAGACTTAATGATTTCTCAACGCCAAAAACCGGGACAATTTCCAACACTTAAGAATTCCGGATGTATAATTTACTGCTGAGGCAAGCAATTTGCCATCGATTTGTCAATGTTTATATTGTAGCGATGTACATTCTTGGCGCTGCATAGGGATAAGGCTGGATGAGGAAGTAAAATTTCCGATTTCAGAATTCCTTTATGGACAAAAAAGCATGTAAACAAGTGCGCATTGCGCTCAAACAATTAACGCATTTTTCGCATAAATTGCGCGTTATAGTATACTAATATTGCACAACGTGTGTATTGGGAATATACAAAGGCATAACTGGAATACTTCAACATGAGAATTTCAACGATTTTTCTAAATTCTTACTCAATACTAAATATCAAAATCTACCAAATATATGTATATATATAAGCAAGAAATAACATAGAGCATCTCTGTAACGATATATCCAAGCATCGTAAACTACTTGGACATAAATGACCTTTGTTTCATCCTAATTAGCAAGAATTTTACTTTACGCCTCTAAAATATCACCTAAAATATTTCTTAACCACAATAAATTAACATGACGGATAATGTTACTAAATTGTGTTTGTTTTTCAACAGTTATAGTAGTGTTTTCAAGTCGCCAAACATTAAGCATCGCGCATGATTTATGGGTGCGCGTGAAGTCCTTAAATGCATATGTGTTAAAGTAAAATCAATATTTCTTCATTTAAAAAACCATGACCTACCCAGGAGCCAAATAAATTATTTGTTGTTTTTAAATTACGTCGGGGGATTAACCTTCACTTAAGATCACAGTGCATGGACGTAAATAAATCATGTCGTGTTTTTATAAAGTTTTGAAATCAAAATATATTTTCTCTAGAGAACATGCAAAAGGCTTTGAGAAAAGTATTAGATAAAAGATCTATTTATTATGACCGTTATTAACAACTGTCCTGGTTTCTGGTTGGTTAAGAGTAAAACTACTTCCACTGACATTTGGAAAAACAAAATCGTGCATATGTAAATTTCCCCCCTAAATTTCCTAAAAACGGAAAATTCATCTTCTTGGTTCTAATTCCTTTTTTATTGCTGGGTATAACCGCTCCAAACTCAGTGTACCGGTGAGAAATAGTTTGGTTATGTTTCCTCGTAATTTATAATATTTACTTTATACCACTGACGAAGCTATCAGTATAACAGTGATCGTTAACTGAAATACTAAAGTCTTTCCAGTAGATTACAGTATAGCCCGGATTGAACCAGCTAAGCAGCTATCCATCCAGCCCAAAATATATCAGGATTCTTTTCAGCACAGAATCGACATTCTGCGCCCCCCAACACGGGCTATTAAACGCCATAGCAGGCGGAAGTTGGCACTTGTTAACGCTGACTCGATATAATGTTATCTGCATTTCGGATCACAATCAAGATTTAATCGCCACGACACACGGGGTGTACATACATATGCTTTAGGCATTACAAGACCATTTATAGATCAACACAGTCATATCATCCCGATGCATGTATACTGCCTGTTCTTAACATTAGCTGCCTCAAAGTGATCTGATATTACGCAGAGCTCCCAATACTGACAAACTATAATATCCTAACTGATGTTGTACAGGATACGTGTCATGAGCATTCCAGCACAGTTCGATCATACCAACTCTATAGAGGCGGTAAATAATCTTGGAGTAAGCCGCTCTATTAGTACTATTCACTATTAACTCCTTACAGCTAAGTCGAACCACAACTGCTTGTCTACTTGATTCAACATCGGAAACACGACAGTATTTATAAGCAGTCTAAGTGATGATTTATTAAAAGCAATGCGACTAAAAAAATCGTTTTAGTTCAAAGAAGCGTTTTGTTGACATTTGCAATCGTTCATTATATGAATGACTTGTGTCTGTCGTGTTTAATTTCAAAGTCAATAGATCTCAACTCAAGTCAACTTGATCAGTTTAAATCCGTGCTTTGATTTGAATTGCCCGTCATTTGCATTAATCATGCATCGTCATGGGCGCGGCACAGTATTCTAATAGTGAGTGGCGCATTATAGGAATTTCTTAAACTCATCATCAATGACTCATATGATACAAACACACAAGGAAATGCAACATTGAATCGAGTTTCTTTGAGACGCTATATCCACACTCAAACGGCTGAACCAATAAGCGTAGTTCAACCATGAACTATAACGATAGATAAAACCATAGATAAGCTTCTCAACTTTTGCCGGCATTGAAACTGCATTAAAACTAAATAGTATAGCGTTAAAATTTCTGCTTTACTTTAATTATAGTTCTGCTTCAAAAAAGCACTTGATGTGTTGATTATGCATGATGTAAGCTATAGAAAAACATCTAAAACTTCGTCAGCATTCCATTTTTTTTTCATTCCAGAATGCATTATTGTTTTTTCAATGTATTTAGCACACAAAAAGTTCCCTTGTCTCACCATAAATCGTACCATAACAGTGATACTTCAAGAATGAATAGCAACCTTGAATCAGTGGTACTCCAGAAATAATTTATATATCTTTATCATCTTTTATAGGTGAAAGTTTTGTACGTGAGAAATTTATTGCTGAGTACGACCGAGGAGACGATAGAAGGCATATTCTCCCAATATGGTGAGGTGGAGAGGGTGAAGAAACTAAGGGATTATTGTTTTGTTCATTTCAAGACAAGGGAAGAAGCTAGGAAGGCGATTAACGGCATGAAAGGTAGGACTGGATTATCTTTTGTTACGCATGTGTGGGAAATTCATTCAATTGGTTATACAGAAAGGCTACAAATTAAGCGCTCTTACGGGTTTCACTTCAATTGACAAAGGAAAGAGGTGCCCTTTGACTGACCGATTTACCTTTGACCCACTAAAATCGTAGCGCGTAGCCGGCTTAAATGCTGGTATAACTGCCGTGTTTTACAAAGTACAGCACTATACAACTCCACTCTAGGAATCTTGATCTTTCCACCATCTTTTTTAAATAACTAACAAAGGTCAGAGCTTCCAAGTTCACGAATTTCGTGTAAGGATATATGTTCTTTTCCCAAGAAAATAAGCCTTTGGCAATGCCTTAGGTGACGGTCTGAGGTATCACGAGGCGCTGAGTTATTCGTATCTCCAAGGAAATCTGCCTGCAATTTATTTCATTCTTCGGTTTATTTAAAAAATCGGTTGTAATTGCCAGTATCCAGTAATTCAAAATGATACAGCTACATGTATAAAGCATGATTCTCCTCCATGCAAACTCTGTTCGTTTCACATACGAATTTAGCAGTAGGGTAACACTTTTATGTTGGACATTTCAAAGAAGACTTATTGTTTGGGGTTGTTCAGTTCGAATCGATCCTGCCGCCAAAGAAAAATTTGCACGAACGATATTTTCCTAGAACATGCGGAAACGAACACCTTTTCTCTTCAGTGTTACAGTAACACTAAGTGGAAAACTGATGATAACAAGATATTTCGATGAATTCTTTAAGGTCATTGTTTATAATTCAAGCTGTGTTTTCAAGGCCTCCCGCTAGAGGAGCATGTTGTCCTTGTTTGAAAAGGGGTCGGGAACAGATAAGGTTGCGCCGATCAACCGAACCGTAAAAATTCCTCAGCGAATTATACGCAGCTGGTGTCTGATTTTCTTAAAGGCAAAATGTCAGAGTGTGTAAATCATATTTTTTACACAAATTGTTGCTATGTCTGTATCTTGCTGTGAACGACTGCAATGACATGGCTTATAGATTACGACCAATAACCGCTGTTAAGGAAACCCAGCAATTAACTTGTCACTGACACTCCACTCCTGCTCCGAGGTACATTTATTTCTTATTGATTGTGAATATATAGAAAAAAACTCGAGCAAAAGTCTTGTATGTATGATGATCTTAGCAGTTCCAACTCTTCAGCATTCACCATCTCCTATATTCGCAAACCAACTGAATTAACACTAGGTGTAAGTACTTACTAGCATAAAGTATATAGGAAAAGTTTTCAAAAAAGTGGATATCGTTTCACGATTCGAGATCATGGACGTAAACTAGGCGTAAACTGCGCAGTTATTTTCATCGAAACATCATATAACATTAGATGAAGATTGTGATTGACAAAACTAATTGAAATTATCTATTAGCAGACATTTCCTTATTCCCTTTTTACGAAAATTTAAACATCTCAAAATCATCCATCTTTCGAGCAACCAGTCCTAGGAGTCTCCTATAGGGGGCCTTTCTGGAGTGTTTTTTAGATTAGAAACACCGTATAGCAATCAAGTTGTATAGCTATCCAGCAGTTAATCAAAACAAACTCGTATTAGGATTAAGAGTATTTATCTTCGAGATCTTACAACACTTTTGAAATTACCGTCAAATCAGGATGAATCGCATCCCGCGTGTATATAGAATTTACCCTTTCAGATATTTTCTGAGAATAGAAACGGAATATATATAACCTTGCAACGGACATCCAGCAAAGTTCACATATATTGACCGAGAATTTGTTAAAGGGAGGTCAGAGGTCTGTGAAGGAACTCGAGTCTCAAAACCATACGATATATCAGTTGAGCAGGCATGTTTTCGCAAGAACGAACCAGCATGTAATGGTGATAAATTTACCATACAAAGATGCACAAGCAATTTCCTGTTTATACAGGATAGCAAAACTCAGACTAACGCAAGCAACGACTTTATCAAAACAACGTAACAATGTCCGATGGTTGACTCAGCTCCCGGGAGGAATAATTGTGTTGACGTTAGCAAGGCTGTCTGTAAATAAAACTGCAAATTGCCGTCACGACCCAGCGTGAAAGGCAAAATTTACATCAAGATTTCTGTTTATGAACTGTCGGAGACCATTCCGTAATACAAACACCCAACGTTTATCTTAATGCTTGCGAAAATGTTTTCCGGTCTGGCAAGAAAAGAGGAAACAATTTGTTTGGAAGTTGTCCTGCAGTGAAAAATGTGTTGGGTTTTAGCGCGTGCTCTGAGCTTATGTTAATGAATGCCAGCCTTTACTTTCTTGTTTTTATACGGGACCCACTTATAAGAATGACTTGACTCTTATACACTCAGACTATAGGAGAGCGCGAAGTGACTGAATATTTATTAAGTTAATAGTTATATTCCGAATACGTCTGAATAATAAAAAAAATTAGTATTGCTTAAACATATTATTTAAAAAGAGAGGAAAACTGTCTAATTGATAGAGCTATATATGCACGTACAAAGTAAACTTAGTATAGACGTGTTTCAGGACTACCTTTAAACAGCAGGAAATACGATTAATACGGTATAAACGATAGTGTCCTTGCTATCCAGCATGGAATGGAGTCTATCGAGGAAATTTCAAGGTGTTTCTCTACCAAAATGGATCACGCGAAGCAAATATTTTGTATTGATCTTTTTGAACTTGATGACCTCGAGTTCGACAGAAAAATGTTCAAACATTCCTCTTTTGATAGAAACCTGGAACAGGAACGGGCATGAAACAAATTCAAAATAAAAATAATCCTTTTATGGTCCTATAGCGGATGGCAGTTAACCTTGACACTTGATGTCGACCTCTTCTTTAAGTTATGACGACTTTACGAGTTTTTTCCGTGGCTAACGGAAAGCAGATGAAAGGAAAGTCGAGAATCAAGCAGGGTTTCTAGGAAACGATGAACATAAGCTGGATTATAGTTATTCCGTCAAAGTTGCCAGCAGTGCATGATCAGCCGGAATTTTCCAAGATAATATTTCCTACATGTTTTGCAGAATTTGCTGTTGTACCACTTTGGTTACAAATTGTTTAGAAAGTTGAACGCGAAATCCTTAATCCAGGCCATTAGAAATTTTATTTTATCTGTTCCAAATAATTATCTACTTTAGTAATAGAATAAGGTTCATGGATCTAGCTAAATGAACTTGGATTTAGATCATTCGCGATTGTAACTTTAGCGGATTAATTTGGCATGTAATGAAAATATCGGTAGGAATGTGTCCATTTTGTTGAATTTCAAATATTCCGTAATAACCTCAGTCCAAATCCTCTTAAAAATAATCCCTTTTGCATTTTGAGATATTTACAGGAACATACGTCAAAGTTTCGCAACTTGATGCGTACAAAAAATACATCTTTGATTTATTTAGTCTTGTTCCCATGGGTCAAATGTTGAAACTTGCATATATCAGCACCTAGATCAAGTATCTTCGCATTAAGCGGGCTATTAAACCAGATCAATGTATAATGTATTAACGTGCCTCTAATTCTATCTGCCAAGCTTTATTTGATATCAGCCAAGTTATATTTAATAAGCCATTTCGCAGGTGCCTTCGAAAGCGCACATTATGAATGTGGTTATTGATTTTTAAGTCCAATTATTGTATCAATCACATTAATTAAATCTAATTAAAGCGAGCTTTAACGATTCGACATGTGCAAAATTTCACACTCAACTAAAAATATTCGAAGTTTCGTAACGAAATTCTTCAATCCTTTATCTTCCAACGTCAACATACGTTTTTTATTGGCGCTGTGGCTCGTGATGAGGACTTTTGTATGAACGAGCCTAAAGCCCTTCGCTGACATTAACAAAGAAGAACAGGACAAAACCCATCTCATAAGAACTTAATCTATTAATTTAGTTTCACCCTACCGTTTACAAGTGGATTAGAGTGCGACCACTTAAAATTCCGTATGATTAGAAGATAAAAATACAATGCGGGCGTGCTGTAGTCACGAGAGTCGAGTGATAGCCTTAAACGAACATAAATGAATTAAACTGTATCGTTGAACTCTCGTAAAACGTTTCGTCTGGAAGACAAAATCTTAGACTAAGCTAGCGTGGCTTTCTTTTAGCACATGTTTAACCGAATACGGTATTTTCAAATGACTTCACTGACTGTAATAATCCAGAGTATAAACTCAATTAACGGTCTACATTATATTTCCCGCGACTGTTGACAAGTTCTCGAACGAACTTTGAACTAAACTCATTGCGCACTTCTAAATATCTTATTGTTACTGGTGAAGAAATGAAATGGCATATGGTAGCCGCATTTGAAACTTCTTGAGCGCACCATCATTCCGGCGCTGTTACAAGAGCGAGGCCAGACGATATTGTTTTCTGGATAACTCTAAAAGCTCGGAATGTCTTCTGTTTCACATTCCACAGAACACCCACGTTCCTGGACCGAGTCTTCTAGTATGTATCCACGAAATTATAATCAGATGGCAGCCCAATGCACGAGACTACCCAAGGTCTTCAAATTAGAGTCTGACAAGTGACAACAGCGCATTACAGGCCAGAAATCAGGCGGAAGACGCAGATACCCCGAGCACTGTGACGCACATCACGGCAACCCCAGATGAGAAAACGCATGTATCAGTATGTGATATCCTTTAGAACGTTCATCTTGCATTTTCAGGTCAACAGATTGAAAACAGCGATGTGGAGGTGACTCTGGCTAAACCCGTGGATAAAGAACAGCGCCAGCAACGGGCTATGAGTAAAGCAATTATGGCAGCAGGTTCATACAATTACCCAAACCCTCCTGATTACGTCATACCATACAATGGTCCTTCATACCCCTACACTGTCAATCAACCTCTGTACCCGTTCCCCACGCCGATGTCCAGGTAACTTTTGTTTATTAAACCATGTCTGGATTTTATTGATAACCCAGGATAGCTCTTGCAGTTTTAAATTTAATCATCAATTAAGATTACAATCAGAAACCTAATCTAAATGAAACTTCCCCCCCCCTGTTCTTCTAGTCCACAGCTGATCAAGCCGCGTGGTCGTGGAAGGACTGCAGCTGGAAGTCGTGCAGCTGGGGGTAGGAATTACTTGTTTCCATGCTACCACCCTGGCGCGCGGCCGTTCTATGTTCCATCGTACGAGGACTACACGAAGAAGAGGACGCCCGAGGTAGCGAATCTTAATATCTTGTCACTGATTTGTCGACTACAGTCACTACACCATATAGTAGCCCGAGTTTCATTGTCGAGATTTGACTTCAACTCTTGGACGAGAGATATACAGACCAAAATAAACTAGCGAGAAAGTTGATCTTACATTGTACATACATCATCAAAACGTGTTTTCAAAGAATTATGTTTCTCTTCTAGGACCATCTCTATGACCTTCTACCGGGAATGGAGTTGACACCAACCAACCCAATCACACTAAAGCCACAAAAATCCTCCACCCAGGTACAGTATAGCTCTTTTGTAAATAGCTCTCTTCACACGTCATTATTCCTCTGGATTTCCGAGGGGTGGGGTGGGAGACTTCGAAATTTGTTCACTTCTAAGTTGCAGCCTTGGTCAGGAAAAAAGGGTGATCAAATCGGGTTTCGTGAGTACTCAGCATATGAAGATCCCACAGACTGACGCATCACACTTTAGGAAAGAGATTTTAATTGTGCGATAATATTTCTTCCAATCTCTCAGGTGTTGGAAGATTTTTGCCTCAAGAACAACTGGGGCAATCCTGTGTACACACTCCACAGTACCCAAGCGCCAAGCACAGATATGCAATTATTCGTATACAAAGTTAACATACCAGCATTGCCAACGTTATATCAACCACAGAAACTGTGTCGAAGTGTGGAGGAAGCCAAGGCATACGCAGCTGAATACGTATTACAACAAATTGGAATTCCTTTTGACGGTACGTAGTACGGTAGTTCCGTAATGACCGGTAGGGAAGCTAAAGCTGAGAAGCAGAATAAAGCTAAAGAAGCCATGTTGAAATTGCAGGTCCAGAGTCTCCTGTATCTAGTGTTGCCGCGGTGGTTACAACTGCCTCACCTTACGTCACGAGACCAGTTGTACCAGGTAAACACATTTATCATAATGCATTACCTCGCCAGAACTTTAGCTCGTCTAACAACACAGCTGACACGCACGCAACCTGATCTGTTGTTGTTTATTTCTATCTAGTGACATACGCAGTGACCAACGGCCGGGCAGGAGAGTCCGCAGGCTACCCTGGATTCATGCCCCTGGCAAGCCCCACCTCACCAGTCCTAACAAAGGTGCCTGGGGCGTGGCCAGGCGGGGTGCCGCCCTCACCAGATCAGAACGGCGTCTACGGTGGTTTTGAAGGCTACGGAGATCCACAATACTCCGCTGGAATGTACGCGCAATATTGAGCAGGTCAGATCACGCATGCGTAGATGGCCAGGTAGATCACACCTTTACATATTTCACTTTATATATACCAGCATGTACTCCGTTATTTTCATATTTACTGTAAGCAAGTACCAAACGCAATCGGCCGAGATGTTTGCAGGTCTCAGTTAGACGTTTATTTGTCAGTCGATAGTGATTAAACCATGACAGTCCAGTTCGTCATTTCAAACAAGTCTCAGAATGAAAATTCTTGTCGGATCATGTCATACATCATTTTCTTTCATATCCATTCAAATAAAATATACTTCATCCTGGACTGCCCATTATTCGCTGACCGATATCGTCTGGTGGGGCCCGCGCGCTATGAATTTTCACCTCACAACAATTCTCGCCAAAAAAATATGCGCACGCAGAGTTGTAAAAAACACCGTTTAGGAATATTTATGAACTAATACCCGCAGGAGCGAGGTATAGTTTTGTGTCCGTGTTCCAATCAATTTTCAATCTTTGCAATAATATATCAATCAAATTACTGCCGAATTTCCCAAGTACAACAACACTGACTCACTGACACCCAGGAATAAAGCCTTAAACCACAAAAGGCAATTTTTACTTTTAAATGGATAAAACTGGTCCATATAACGTAATGTTTGGTAACCAAGCTCAGAGTAATCATGCTCAGAGTAATCATGCATCTGAACACGTGTCAAACTTTTTTCGGAAATGATACAATTCACCCATAGTGCTTTGGGAAATTCCGCACCAGACTTTGATTAGTGTTAATTTGCCCTGAAAACGTTTTCCGCGAGGGATTAATTTACTGCATTTTAAATGCTGTGATGATAGGATTCAATAGTCCAGAATAATGCATATTATATACTCATAATTAAATACGGCTTCTCTATAAGCCACGTAGTTTAAGCAATGTTTTGATTTAGTTAGTACATAGCACCGTCTCGAAGGGTGTCGTAAGGTAGCATGATTGTTTTACGGGTCTGGCCTGCTCAATGTGGCTGGACCTGTGTTTGTAAAGTTGTCATGCTATTTCCGCACCTATATTCCAACTGCTATATTTCAAACTTAAAGAGCGGTGCTGTATAAAAACCATTTGATTGCTCGTTAATTTTTGTCGTTAATTTTGTACCCGTTTGTCCTGTATAAAGTCATGTATACTATATTTAGGGAGCTGTATTTGTACGTTTTGTTACACGTGATAATATATTTAGCTACTTATTTACTATTATTTGTATATATATATAACCCAGATGTTTATTTTCCAGTATTGTAGCATATAAACTTTGACATAGAAGGGACATTGATTCGTATACGATAGCAAGTCTTTTATCATTCGAAGTTTAAGAGCTGCCTTAATTACACTACCTAACTAAAACTAAGAACCTCTAATATTCGATCATAATTAACATAAAATGCGATGTTGCAGCCACAATTTCCCTTCTACAATTTACTAACATGATCTTCCCTCATGGGCCGGGCCCGGAAAGATCGCCATCAATTTTGATTCTCATCAAAAGCAATCAAATATGTATATAGAGCCTTGGATGATGAAAAATGATCGCACATTTTTTAAGACTATGTGCACACGGTATTATTTTCGAGCGTTTTCACATTCGTTTTCACGCCAAAACGGTTTCAAACACCGTCAATTTTCAATAGAAGTTGAAGCTAATTTAACATATTGAGCATATTTTCCCCTGGACCGTGTGGACAGGGCGTCCAAGCGATAAACTAAATAAAAAGGTTTTTGAAAACGCTCGAAAACTACGCTCGTGTGCGCCTAAATTTGTACATTTCTTCACACTAATCTGTTATATAGCCAAACACAAAAAATTCAAGGTGCCAACTCGCAGTCAACTGCGTTCTAGTACCTTACAAGCACTCCTCCTCAACGATACATTGTTTTCAATAAAAAGCGATTCAATTTTCATCATTTGAGGCTTTACCAGCAATTTAGCCAAAGCCTGATTATGGTGAAGTATGTACCATCATTGATTAATCAATCTTTAGAATATCCTTGCTGGCTGGCTAGCTGGATGTAAGCTCAGGTTATTTATTAGAGTGTACAGTCAACGGAATGGATAGATCTATTTTTATGAACGAATTTAGAAATGCCATCATTGGGAATGTAAAATTGAAAACTATAATCTAAGTTATTGTTGCACTGTGACTCAATAAATCGAATGGGGAAAAATTATAGGAAGGTTTACATACCATGATTTGGCAGGAATAAGGATCATCTGATTTTTATTTGCGATGAAAAGGTCAAAGAACATCATTTGGTCATCTAGATAAACAATGCAGATCACAGTATGTAAACATACCTGACATCAATTTTATGGGGGTTTTTTCCAAGTGAATGGCTTAGAGCTAGGGAAAGCTATGGTACCATAGTTCTATCTTACAGGAATCTTTGCCATTTCACTCAAAGTTTAAAGAGTTTTTTGTTTATTTTGTTTCCTAAACCAACACCAATAGTCCAGGTATATTTTCACCTGTTTGTTTCTATGTAGTTTCAAAACATATATTTTTGTAGTTTTACTAGTCTCTTTAGAAGTCATTTTTAACACTTAGCTAAAATACTTTCTTATATATTTCTGGTTTGTTGACACATTCTAGTGTCAAGGAGAGGGGTGGTAACAGATGTTCATGAAGGCTAATGAATTAGAAGGGAGAAAAACATACAACATTTGAACTTCAATTCAATGCCAAATTCCATGCCTTCTTCATTGCCTTCAGGACAGATCCAACAGACATCTGTTATCAATGAAATGTATTATTGTTTTTCTGAATGTTTTTAATAAATTTATTTCCTCTGGAAGCAAACAAATTTGTCCTTTTTGTTGTCTCATTTCAAGTGGTAAATTGGGAAATTCTAAGTGTTGGAGAAGGTTGATTTCCTAGAGTTTGGCCACATACCTGGGGTTATACATTCAAGAGTGAATATCACTCCTGTCAAGTGTGAGCATAAGAAGTAAGGACAGGGCAGCATAAGAATATGAATAAGAATTAATAACAAAGTATTCTTGTGCTAAATTATGGCACAGTTAACTGCGATTAAGGTTATGTGCAAGTGAGGCATGCAAACAGTGCAAGCACGTACATAGCGCTCAATGCATATTAACGGAGGATCTAATGTGACTGTACATTCCCATATTACTTGTGCTGCCCACGTCCTCACCGTTTATAATTTTATCGCTGTTGAAAGCCACGCTTCAGGGTGCTGCCGGCTAGCTAGTGGCTACCATCTTCCCGAAGTAAACGTGGATTTTACAAAGCAGTCCAAATATGTCATTCTTGCTCAATATGTTTTCGCTTTCAAACGCTTGAAATTTTAGAACCCCTCACCGCCGAAGAGACAAAATATGCGGCTACACAGCACATGATTAAAAATTACTTAATTTACCTGAAATTTAACCATAAACGAAAGTTTCGCTATGATATACTAAGTATAAAATATTCCCGGCTGCCGTCGAAATTCGCTGCCAATCTGCCATGTGCTTTGGGATATTCACAAACTACAACATCGAATAAAACGAAATAAAAAACATGACATGCCTTTATAACAACTATATCTTCATAAAATAAAGATATTTGTACTATATGTTGATAAAAAGTTAAAAAGAATGATTCTTTACCTTTAAACTAACGGTTAATTTTGGGCTTTAAATTTTTAAAAGTAATTTGCTACACCTGGAAAGGCCAATGGGGAGCGCTCACTGACCTATGTGATTCAGGGTCACTGGATGCTCCTTATTAGTGAAAACAACCTACTGCTATGTTAGAGAGGATTAAGTAAAGAGAATCTTTTTATATGATAAAGAGCACATTGGATTATAACAGAGAAAAACCCTTGATAACACGGAGCCGGACCACGTGTTTACAAGAGGAATATCTTTGCATTAGAAAAGCCCCTCCTTTCAAGCCTTGCGTGTATTAAATTAGTCACCTACGAGAAAAAAAATTCAATTTCACAAAGCAGTTTCATAAAAATGTTTATTAGTTGTTAACGTGAAAAACTATTAACGTTCATTCACTGTGCTTAACAAGACTAATTCCTATAAATACAAGTAAATCAGTGGGCAGTTATATTAGACACTAAGTGAATCTAATCAGGCAATCTAAGTGGAAAGGTAATATACTGTATTCTTGAAAACTGTAACTTGTGATAGAATTAATAGTAAATAGCATGAGAAATTAGCATTGCAGCAAATACGAAGTATGCCTGGCCCCTGAATGAAAGCCTTTCAGAGTTGGCTTTGGTAGGTGGGGGAGCTGTAGTGGGAGCGGGGCCGCCACGGGCGTAGGGCTTTGTACAGTTCTGTTGTTTGCTTTCGGTGAGACAGAGGGCATGATCCATAACATGGAAGATGTAGTTCTGTTCCACCACGCCATGGAAGAGATGAGCAGAAGGTCCTGTTGCATAGATTCCTTAAAGAATAACAGAGGAATTGCAATGAGCACAGAGGAATTCCTTTCATGGAAAACTGATATCATTCCATACAAGATCTATGTTGATATATATCAGCTTGATCGTTAATCGATGAAGTAATTTAGTGGATCTGTAGGATGATAATAATTTAGTGGAGTTATTCAAACTGTAGATTGAGTATTGGACTTTCTTCATTTCATGAACGTTACAAAATATGCAACTTAACACCCCTCCCTCCTCTCCCCCAGGAGTCGAACCTACACCCTTGCCATTCCGTAAATTTGCGGAGAAGGCGTAAATTCACGCTGGGTGATAATGTTCGACGGTGTGCTCGAAATCTAGCCCTTTTCTAGACGCAATTCCGTTGGTTATAACCGACGTACCAACGTCTTCGCCTGCATGGTCCTCGCTACGGAAATAAATCAACGCCTGCTGGAGGAAATCGTCTGCGGTATAATCGACTCCGGTAAGATTCGCTCGGGACTGATTCTCAAACTTCAGTCCCCCAGGACCGTTAGCATAGGAGAGAGTCAGACCAGGTTTGCCATCCGGGAATTTTGTATCCTGAAAACCCAGGATGGGGTTGCCACGTTTCACTTTCTTCCCATAAAGGACAAATGAATGGGAATGGTCGGCCGTTACGATCACCAGAGTTTCATCTACAATATAAGAAAGAAAGTAAGGATTTCGAAGTCCTCCTGGATGGGTCTTTTTGCAGTCTAAATAAGCTACAGATGATACTAACTTTCATTGGTTACTTCCCTCGCTCTCTTCACAGTTTCGGCAAAAGCAGAGGCCTCGGAAAGGGATATCTTGGCCGCTCCCTCATGATGTGCCCAGTCGATTTCCCCACCTGAAAATGAATTCAAAATCAAGTCATTGAAAAAGAAACTACGAGGAACTAGTCTTCACCCTAGTCTACTGATTCCACTTATTACCTTCGACAAGAAGAAAGAAGCCTTTCGGGTTCTTCTTTAAAATTTCTAAAGCTTTTTCAACCATCTCTATCATCGTTGGTTCAAACGTTTTTTTCTTCTTCTTACGAAGAATGTCGTAAGTCATGCCACTTGATGAAAACAGTCCTGTAAGGGGAAAAAAGTTGAGTTGAGTTTTGGCCCTCATTACTACGAGTACTTTTGAGGAAATATCAACCAATCAAATGCGATTTCTCTTGCAGATTAATCTTGGAATCAGGTTTATATTTTGGTATAAAAGCAAATGAATTTCAGATTTCCTACGACGATGTTAATTTAGTAAGGTTATAATAATAAGAGTAAGAACCCAATATAAACACTTACCAAGCAAATGATCGACTTTGCTTGCATCAACATTATTTAGTTGGGTTCTATTAGTCACGTATGCAGAGTTGTTATATTTCTTCACCCATTCCTTTGTTAAATCTTTTCCATCCCGGCGGCATTTTGAATCGTTCAACAGTTGACCATCGGGTGCTACTGTTCCGCAGCTGTAGAAGCTTCTCCAACCACCTCCGAGAACGACGTCGATACCATCGCCGTAGGGATAGTTTATCAATTGTGTGCCTGGGAGAAGAGTAAAGGCAGAGTTGCAAAAAAGCTGCGGGTACGCGGGTACCACCCGGAGGAAGGTTTGCTTTGAATGAGGTTTGTGAGGAAGGTTCAAAGTTGAACACTCTAATTGATCACATGCATGTACCAAAAATTCAAATATTTCTTTACGCTCGTTGCCACTTGACTCGGTGGCGCTACGTCATTTTCTGAGTAAACTCTGAGTCATGGCCCTGTTACATGGTGCAATTTTTCTTACAACTTGCAATGCAATTCTTCTTTTGCGAGATGTAAACTTGTCAACTACCAAACTTCTGTCTTTATTACACTCCAAGGCGTTTCTCACACTTACATTTTGAAGACCCTTCACTCAAATTTGTATCTCTTAAAAGTAGAATTGCATTGCAAGTTGAAAGAAAAATTGCACCGTGTAACATGGCCTTAAAGAAAGGACTTCAGACGATGTTATCATCAAATCAATACACTACAGCATTGACGAAATTCGCATGCACATTTCAACCACCATCACACATTCTTGCCATAACTCACGCTATATGGATAAAACATTCGTACAGTCTTTCTTAGTTTTAGAGCCATTAGGAAATTGGAAAGGGGGGCGACCCCAACCTTTCCCATTTCTCTTGGCCCACACCTTCTTCAACCTCCACCTTGTCTTCATGATAGACACGTGCTCTACTCACTTATATCGACACAGTCCCCCTGTGCCGCTTGATCATTCTCCCAATTTCGCGACGCCGAGTGACTGTAGAAGGCTGCGGGTGTCGCATGCGTCACGCGTGTGTCCGTGATTAAACCAGTACTCATCCCTGCCTTTTCCGCATAGGTTAAGATTGACAAGACCTCGTTTCCAGCAGCGCTGGCGCAGTCCTCGAATACCGCTTTTTCGTTAAGACCCAGAATACCTAAAAACATTTAAGGAAACACACTTTTTTAATCAATTCCGGGCCTACGATAAGCTGTTCATACGAAGAATGTTAGGATACCGGGTCTTTTCTTGCACAAATTTGTGATTTTATCCAACTTTTACCGCTGTGAGAAGACTGAATACAACTTAGACACGCCGCAAATATATATTATACCTTCATCTGTTTTTACACCACAAGCAAAAGCTGTTGCAGTCCCGGCTGAATCAGGAATCTGAGCATCGACGTTATAGGTTTTTGATATTGCTGTATAAGGAAATTCTTCCCAACTCAAAACATTCTCTTCACCAGATATTCCTCGACTCTGACCATCAAATATTCTCGCCGCAGTCGTCGTACTGATTCCCATGCCGTCACCTGGATGATGGAAAGTATTTTTAAGCCGAACAATTACCGCGGCGGAAAAGGGGCTAAATTGCACTCATTTTGCAACTGAATTTTGCAGGAACCGCACGACATTGGTATGAAAATATCCAGTGTATTAAAATTAATGCTGGCGTACCTAAGAAAAAAATTACATTCTTCGCTGGGTTTGTGTTTGGTTTAACGCCTAAATTCTTCTTGATTAAATTATTTCCATCTTTGAACCACTGATTCTTCACCTGATCGTCGTAAATCTTGTCAGCGGGAACGCATGTAAAAACTACAATAGAAGTTATAGAAATTATTGAGCGTAGAGGTCGACACAGACCGCACACGATGCAGGAACGCGGCGGGAACGCGTTCAACATAGAAATCCTTGTCATGGAATCGTTATGTAGACATGTACCTCATGTCTTCACACAATGAATGTAGATAGAGTGCTTGGTATCGTTCAATCATTCAGAATTATTCGACCCTGATACATTAGTTATCTGCATTGAGCTTCTGTGTAGGAAACAAAGCCAAAGGCAGGAGGTTCGGCACATGCAGCGCTATTTTGAAGATTTAATTGTTGCTAAACGATGCTAATTATCTAGGAACGTTTATTTTGCACACAACAGCATTCCTAGATGACAGCGCCGTGGATGACAGATAAGGTGCTTTCTTGACAGGAATTGAGGTGCATATTCTATATATAGACAAAAAACCAACTGGAAAAACATCACTTCTTGACAGGCTAGGTGCATATTCTATAGACAAAAAGACCAACTCCAAAAAGATCTCTTCTGGATAAGCAATGTACATATATTGACGTAAATGGAAATTTGCTGTCAATATTGAAGACTTGAAAGAGACATCGCACGATTTTACAATTTACACCTGTATGATATTACATGCACGATGCTACGATCTATTTCTTTCAGCTGGTATACTGAATTATACTCTGAAAACAAACTTTCATTAACATATATTTAATAAGTTGTTAGTCAATCCAGGGGAAGTACTTCATTCTGATTCATGTTTGACTTTGCCGAAAAATGCTTTGTGGCCGGGACAGATACCGCGGTATTCAGCGTATCTCGATATGTAAACTAGCATTGTTCTCTTCAATGCTCAACTCTCTTCTCCTCGTTAGTTTTCGAAAAGTGCTAATAATCGGGCTCAATAGATATCAAAGCAATGATATAACATGTTGTTTTACATCTGTTATCGACTGTCAGCCGCTGATAGGTTCAAATAGGAAAGCCACGCATCTAGACTATATAATCTATACAGTCGATATTATAGAAGAACCATCGACATCGAAGAAGCTCGATCTCGTTGTATCATGTAATCCGAGAAAGAATATAAGAATATAATTGAGAATCATACTGCAGTATGATAAATCCCGAAGCCGGGATGTTCTTCACTACACCAATACCATCGATGGCCGATTGGCGCCTTATAGTTTTGAAAGCTTTTTTGAAAAAAATACTCATTGTAAAGCACTTCTATAAATGCACTGCTAAGCCTAGAGAGTGACTCGAAATAGCGACTTAATAGATATGATCATTTGTTTTTGAAAGATGCGTAAGGTATACGTGATACCGATCGATGGTGCCTTTGCCTGGATGCTTAAGCGTGGTGGCTCTTTGTATTAATAGGCCATTATTCATATGAAATTTGAAACTGCGGTGCTGCAGTGAAAATGCAGTGATAACTAGCTATGCAGGCTTAGCAAGAATGAATGCAATACTTCGGCTTAGCATAACAATCGTCTTCTTAACACGTTCAATAAACATATACACTTCATGCAATAAATGATATTTGTTCTGGATATTTCTATAAAGCAATTTGTCGGGCTGTGTAACGATGTATCCCCCAATCATAATTATAACCATTATCACCTATATAGTACGTTTTTGTTTTCCGTACGGGCGTCGCTATAAACTGCTAGCCGCGGCTTAAAGGACAAATAAGATGGCCGCACAAAACGACGGCGAATCAAGTCCGGAATTTAAAAAGTTAAATAAACTTACATCCCGCTACAGCTACAATATAGAACAACCAAAGTTCCATCCCTTTCTTCGATATAAAACTTCCTTCAGCTTTCTAGATCCGATCTTGATGGCTTGTCTTTTACCTAGAAGTAACGGCTTATAGTGGAGGTTTCGCTTAATCAGTGCACCGTTTTTTTACCAGCAGGTCGGCGGATTTAGTGATTATTCTATAAGGATCGCTATTAGTACTGATTGGTTGATGCTTATAGTTTGTCGTAGTATACGCAAATATTTGAAAGTTTTAGACTCATCTGCATTAAAAAGTATATTAACTACGATAATAAATGCACGGTTTTGCAGTAAACACAGCCTCCTCGGTCTGCGCTGCATGAATTTGGGAAATCAATAAAGGTCTTCCGCCAGCCAATGAATGAATATACGTCAAAACATACTTTGTCGCTAAGGTGAGTAATTAAGAACACGGATATCTTTTTTTTACTAGAAATACATGCATGCATGTAAACATGGCTCCGTGATGCAAATATATCTCCAACAGTGAAAGGTTATAAGGGAAATGCATGCAGTTCCTTTTCCGAATGTGACACAACTATTTCAGTTTTTGTTCAAACTACTCACTATACTCACTGCCAAAAGTAG
Source organism: Dendronephthya gigantea (assembly GCF_004324835.1). NCBI lineage: Eukaryota > Metazoa > Cnidaria > Anthozoa > Malacalcyonacea > Nephtheidae > Dendronephthya > Dendronephthya gigantea. Next base: position 2,585,356 of record NW_021163020.1, read on the forward strand.
TAAAAGCATTTGTACTCGTAAATATTGAATAATATGCACAAATTTATTTTCGTTATCGATCATAACGCTATATTTCCGGGTATGTTTTCTGGAAAACACATAATCCAGAGCTTTTGTAGCCATGCACCATTCATGCAACTCTGATCTATCCAAATATCGTATCCGACTTCATTGGGTAAAAAAATTTTGAAAAAGCTACAAAATTGAAGGATGATGAATCCAGAATGATGAATCCGAAATAACATGATCTAGAGTCAGATAACCTATTGCGCAATTGCAGCCTAACCATGCATTGAATTGCATTATACATTGTCACTCAAATCTTTGTTACTCAAAAGATTATAAATCTTTTCAGTTGCGTCAAGACGTTGACCTAACCCGGCTTTGTTTTTAGTAGGTATATTTGGCATATTCAGTGTGATTATCAGACCTGCCTCACCCCATTGCCTTTTCTTTTGCGTCCAGACCACGCAAGTTGCACGAGGAAGGCATGCGGCATTCACGCGCTATTTAATTAAAAAACCTTATTACTGATTATGACGTCGTAAACGTTTCTAGCGTTGAGAACTCACGTAAGGTAACTTTCGGAAGAAATTTTCTAGTCGGTTTTAGTTCGTGGAATTTGGTTCGTGGAATATGGAAAACGAGGTATATAAAATACGCTTTGTTGTAGGTTAACGCATAGAGATTATAAAGATTAGGGACCACCACACGCCCACGCCACTCGTCATTTACGTTCCCGTTTTCAATCCTATCGTTCGCCGCTTCCGGTCCTCAATAGTGAACTTAAGCAAGTGACGTTTTTAACAACAGAAACGGCATGAGTAACGTCAAAAGACTGGGTCAAGGATTGTGATTGGTGGAAAACAAAAACTTTACTTCCGGTCAACGTATACGTGTTGTCAAAAACGTCACTTGCTTAAGTTCACTAATGCCTATTGACAACTTCCTACGACAAGCCAAGCCAAAGCAGGAAATTACATGCAGGAAAACCGTACTATTTATCAATTATCTGCCCGAGTAAAACGATACAAATAATGTTTCTTGGATTTGATACAAATCATTCTCATACCCCTTTTACACCCAAAAAACTAACTGTGAACTGTGAAATAACCCCCGTGGATTTTGTACCTTCTCAGGTAGAACTCGGTGAAATTCCGAACATTGCCGTTCAACAGATACCAGATGTTCCTTCTTCCACCATCACGAAGCGCGCTTGGCCTACAGAACTTGTTGTTTCATTAGCATCTTCCTTGTTATGTTTCCCACCCCTTGGTATTTTAAACTTCATAAAATCTCGACAGGTACCGGTAACTTGTGAAAACCTTAATAAATGCAAAAATATATATAGTATGTAACTGCTAGCTATATCTTTGATATATATATGTTATTTACCAGATTGGTATAGGTCCGTATAGGGAAATATTTCCCAAGGTCTCAAAAACAGCCCGAGGCCGAAGGCCGAGGGACGTTTTTGTTCGGCCTCGGGCTGTTATTTTTTAGACCGAGGGAAATATTTTCCTGTACGGACCGACTAAACTGGTAAATAATAGATTTAATTTTTTCTTGCGGTTCGAATTCATAGCGTTGGCTCTGTGCTTTTAAATCTCGCGCGGTTCGTACGGCCTCATACGGACCGCTCACGTAGCCGATCAGATTGCAGGAAACGCTAAAATTTGAATTCGGACTGCAAGAAAAGAAAAAAGAATGTTTTATCAGTCATACTTTCTCACTAGCTAGAGGGCCACCGTTGAAACTGGGAGTAAGGTGATTTTTCACCGACACAAGTGCGCTAACACTACGATATATAGGCCGAAGTCAGACAGGTTCCTTTAGTTTGAATCAAAATTTTATTCACTCGCTATTTACTCCTAATCCCCAGTTCCCTGGCTTTCTAGCACCGCAGGAAATCGCCGTCCCAGGATGCAGATCGAATCCTGTCACGTGACAGTCGGCGAATCGCACTGATCTCGTGTTTCATGGGAGTGACTTTTATTGCCATGGTAACCATTGTCATGATGTTGCAGTTCCTGTATTTCCAAGCCCAGGCAAAAGAAATGAAATCCACATGGAGACGAGAATACTTCATAACCACACTAAACCTCACTGCTGGCTTGAGTGTGTTTCATTGAAATGACAGAAAATGTTCATTTCCGGGGGGAGAGGTTATTAGATCGTGAATATTAAAGTCATTTCCAACTGATCTGACTCTGAATCTGGATAGTAGTATTTTGTGCGTTTTAAAATATTGAGTTATATTATAAAAGAAATAGAAAACATTTTTCGTGTGTTTCTACACAGTTATAGAGACACTTGTGGGAGTTTGGAAGAACTCGAAATAACGTGACACTGATTATTTCTCGTTCTCCCAAACTCCCACGCGTGTTTCTATAACTCTATAACACGGAAAATGTTTTCTATTTCTTAAATGTTATTTATTTAATATTTATTTACCGAAACGCTTCCCGCCCACATCTCTGGCAACAGTATTGAATGCGTGTCAATGTGTAAATAAATTGCTATAGAAACTGACTTATATCTGTGTACATTTGGCAACTACACGGCAATAAACGCTCAAGTTGTTCCCGGTTGATGAAAACAGGCCTCAACAATGTTGCGCTGCACCCCATGAACAATTTTGTCAACCATGTTGTTCCACCTTGTTACGCTTAACAATATTGCACAACAAATCAATAGGATTAACTTGTGTTGTTCTCTTGCAAATTTGGAAGAGATTAGTTTGCCCGGCGAAGTCGAAGAGATCGTTTCGATTTCGTACAAAATTTGCTGTAATTTACACACCGGAATATCTCAGAATTCATCATAGCTAGATTTAAGTTTTTTTTATCACTATACACATATCATCACAATAGTATAGTGGAGAGTGGGAGCATGATAAAAATGGTCCTAACTGGAAATTGGTAATATAAAGATGGGGGAATTGCAGGTGGTCTTGCAGGTGGAGGTGGTCTACAGGACCTCTTGCAGAAAATTTTCGGTATTTTTGAGTCGCTATGAATTCATTTCCAGCATTTCGGGCCTTTGGGGGACAATTACTTATAAATCCATCTCGACAGAGTGAGGTCGGTTGAGAAAATACCATTTATCACTGCACATTTCTCATGTTATCACTGCACGTTCTACTTTTATCACGGCAAAAATTTGTTATCACTGCACACTAAAATTAGGTATGGAATTCATGATTATAACACTTACTGCAAAAATGAAAGATCCCCCAAATTCCCCCAAATTAAAATTGTAACCAAAAATAGCGAAATATAAACTCGAAATATAGTATTGCGACTCGACAGGTGAATTCAGTGAACTGTAATAAATAATAATAATGTAATAATAAATAATAATAATGTAATAATAGAAAAATAGAAAACATTTTCCGTGTTTCTATACAGTTATAGAAACACGCGTGGGAGTTTGGGAGAACGAGAAATAATCAGTGGGAAAACGAGCCCGTAGGGCGAGTTATTTCGCTATTTCGAGTTCTCCCAAACTACCACAGTTATAGTTATAGCCTTATATAATATTACGTGTTTCTATAACTGTATAGAAACACGGAATAGGTTTTCTATTTCTTAAATGTTATTTATTAGTTATTACAGTTCACTGGAGTATAATTTTACATGAAATGACGTAATGCTTATAATGCAAGTCGTTGATTGGCTAGAAGTGAACAGTGAACAGGACGATAGCAATATATCTGCTAGTATCGCATTAAATTTCATAATCGTTCGTTTATTAGGAACACGTACACAATTCCCAATTGATTCATTCAGGCTTCTAAATACTTGTCAGTCCAAAAGCTGACGAATAACTTTATTTTTGATCAAAGCAGAAGGGAAACTTTCAAACAGATTTTATGTAAACCTAAATATGTGATTCCGAAATTTGTTTTTCTATTTTCTTATCTTCTATATTGTTTCTCTACAAATTGAAGCTCTATTTTGTCGCTCCAGTTATATAGTTGAGAACTACCGTCCAGCTGTCCCCAGGCCCAGGCTCTAAAAGGTTGCGCACGTGAAAACGTACGTAGAGATTAAATTTGACTCAAAAATCTGCATATCCATGCACACGTAGCTATTATCCGGATTCGTTGCGTATTCTGGCGTCCACATGCACGAATCCGCGAAAACGTTACGACTACGGCTGGAATTATTTCACAGCATGTTGCTAATTACATATTACCGATAATGCCTGGGCCCGAATGCAGTTTCTAGTTGCTGGACACGTCTTGCGGAGGTAAGATATCGTGCGCGGTATTTTTTTCTGAAAGTTAACATGTCGAATCCCGTAGAAAGTTATTAAAAGTAAAAAAAAAACGAGTAAGCCCTTTTGTTGCTGATTTTTTCAGGTGTTTCCAGTTTTAACCGTTACCCTGCATTTCTATCACTGCATGGCTTTGCAATAGGCTGTTCTAGTGTCGCACGATTTCTTTATTATAGTCAGCCTGATAGTTTAGTTCATGATTTTCAATTCAATAAAGGCAATAATTCACGAAATGGTTTGGATCAATTTTCAATGTGCGTCTTGTGTGGGTTGATATAAAGTTTCAGCGATAACGTCCTCGTTTCCAATTAGTAGCGGTTACAGACGTCCACACGTATCCGTACTCGTCACGTTTTCAAAAGCTTCCACTCTGGAGAGCGTTTTCAAAAGTTTGCGGATGTCTCAACAATGTTGTTTTGCACCCCACGGACCTGGGTTTCATCATGTTACAGCTAAAGGCAGGAAAGGCATTGTTGCATGAGTAAAACTGTAAAAGTTCACCCAAGGTTGGCTCTAATCTTGTTCGTTTCAATCAACCGGCCGGTTGTGGGCGAGTTTTTCGTATTGGTTACTTTTGTTTTATTATCTTTGATGATTGTATATTCCCGCACTTGCACTATATACATCACGCAACCACTCACACATGTCGTAGTACTAATATTAGCAAATTACAAATACGTGATAATTCATTGAAAACTGCATCCCCGGTAACAATAACAACAACAATAACGATAACATTAAAAATTCACGATGTCGGCTTGGCTTTGAAGTGTATACTTCAATTACCTAAGACAATTTTTCAGCTTTTTCCAATACGCGAAAAGTTTAGAAATGTTGATAAAAATCTCATTGAACATAACATCCTATATGCATCATGCTGTTAGAATTGAGAAAAAGCCAAACGTAAATGATAACAACTGCAGCCTCTTAATTTTATACCGTGAACGGAAATGTATGCGAAGGCGTTTAGTATTTATTAAAATGGTGCTATAAAGGGATCTTTCCGCCACTGGTCCAATATTCTGAATGATAACTCGTAAGACATATCCTGTCGATTTTTAAATCCGCTTTGTCATTAAGCAAAGTTCTTCTTGTAGTGTATATTATGCACAGGCATAACAACCTTTGACAGGCAAAATACTAATGGCAACGTAGACAAATAACGGAAATTTTCGTCGAAATACAGACTAAGTCAACTCGCAAACAACAAGAAGAGAGGAGCGCCTGAATAAAAGCTTGTGTGTCGTAGTCTTGATGTTTATTAGAGAAATCAGGTAACGTCCTATTATTGTGAACGTTAAAGACGCTTATAGTTATCTGTCACTAGGCTGTGTAGCACTAAACTAACCGGCCTTATTTTAGACCGTTACTGGCGTTAGTATATGTATATTTAATCACAGCGACACACTGGGCTAAATTGCAGAATACCCGTCCACTAGTCATGGAAATGATGTAGCCACTATTTCACTGGATACGCGGATACGCAGTCGAAAATTGTAAAGCAATGAATAGGTCAGCGGTAATTCCATAGATTACGTAATATAAATGTAGGTATTACTTTAAGTGGATACGCGGATACGTTGGATACGCAGTCGGTTAATATTTTAAAGTTCATAGACCTTAAATCAAAGACGCTTCGTCGAGCATGCCGATTCCCGAGTAAAACTTAGACAATGTCAACAGATAAACAAACTCTGAATGATCATATATAAATTGGGAGTAAACGTCTTTACTTCTATTACAAACGCAAATTACTCATTTATATGTTTCGTCTATTGATGTTAAAGTTTCATGCAGTTCAGCCGCACGACTGCCATATGATACTCAAATAAACTTTATTTTAATAACTTAATTAATATTATGAAACTTATCAGACGCTCTCTGGCTGTAAACATTTATTTATTACAAATTGAACCTATACGGCTCATCACAAGACAATAACAACATTATAGTTTCTAACACCATTCTTACTTCATTCGCATCGCTATATTACAGTATGGATAATTCTTAAAAATTTCCATATATATTTTTTACATCTATAAGGAATTTCTCAAACAAGTCATTGCCTTTGTGTTCGTAACGCCACAAGAACTCAGCTAAGTGCGATGAGAACATGGATTTTCTTACGCCAAAATCAGGCATCTTTGCCTTCGCCTGTCGCCAATGACCTTCGATCTTGTTGGTGTGGTCGCCATCTGCATTTACGAATTCTTTAGAATGATTAACACACTTATGAACATACCCATGCTTCTCAAGATTCACATACGCCTTCAACAATCTGAGATGATTGTGCTACCTTCGGCTATGTGGCGCTGAATTAATGGCAATAAAGTTTTCTCGTCACGCTTTTCAACAGCGACCAAAAAACATCTGCGGGATTCTTCTTCGATTCCTCCGAATACCCATTGTCCTTCAACTTTATGTCCTCTATGGTACTTTCTTTTCCCAAACTTACTCTCGTCGATTTGAACACTCTTTCCTGCACCCCCGATCTTGTCATCTCGCTCTAGAAGTGTAACTTCGCAAGTCTCTGGGCAAAAGCTGTCCCAATCTGCTGCCGTATGCTCGCTAACGTTAACTTCGTGCCGAATGTCCTCTTGGCTTACCCCTCTGCACCACCAGTATGTTAACTTAACGATTTCTGCAAGAGTCAGGTTGCTTTTTTCGAACCAACTGTCTTTTCGAATCGATATTTCAACCCTGTGTCGTTTCCCTTTGATTTGCCTCCTGCATTCCCACTTGAAACCGTCCGATCTGTCATTTGCGATTACCAATTTCATGATCTCATTGCAATGTCCGCATTTCCTGCTCGTAGCTATAAGCTTTTCATCCATAAGCCAACCAATCAGTCGATCTTTATTGCACAAAACTTCTTCTTTGAGACGGTCGTAGGTCCATTTACTGTTTTTGTTTTTCCGATAGCTCTCGTAGCTTTTTCCCTCGTCAAGGTGTTGTGTAGCAGCATCGTGTGTTGCTAATGCAGTCCATTCAGTTTGTGACTGTGAACTTGTCCTACACGTTTTCTTTTTTTTCGCACAGACTTGAATTCCCTTATCCATGCATGTGCTTTAGTTTTTCGGTTCTTGTTGTATAGCCGCGAGTTTCTCTGTCCAACTGTTTTGCTTTTCAAATGGAAAAATATAAAATTCAAAGAGTGTCAGTTTACAACTGCTGTGCGTCTATTCGTTGCCCACAGCGGCCGCGATCTCAATGTCGCACCTCGCTGACTTAATAAATAAAGTCAGCGGCTTACGTCATCGTCTTCAAAAGTCTCCGTTCTCGAGTATCTGCACGATATGTACTCGTTTTCATTGCTATTTACTGTGAACAGCGTTTTCATGTGTCTGTGGTTAATAAGCTGAGCGTATTCGACCGTACGTTATTAATCTTAACTTATTAGACTATTAGTGTTAAAACACAAGGTTTAAAAACACAACATTATACTTCCTGTGTTGAGCGCGTTACAAATGACTTTGAAGTGAAGTTAAATGAATTGAAGACACAAGAGTAAAAGTTTGGTAATTCCTTATCTTGGGAAACAAGGTGAATTTCTTGAGAAAATTCTAAATAAAAAGCTACAACGGTTTTGACACAACCACTCAAGCTCATTGTTATGTATCTCGTAGTAACGTAGTTTATAACTTTACGTACGTGTCCAGCTTGTGCTAAGGGGTATGTAGGAAAAACGGAAAGGAATTTCGGTAAACGTTTTTCTGAACACTCGTACCCGCTCAAAAATGCCGTCGCCAAAAATGTCACAGAATGTGAACACGCAAATTGTATCCTATTATCTTTACGATAATATTAATGATGATGACACTAACGTTTCTGGCAAACCATTTTCGTATTCTGATCACTTACAGATCGACTAATACTAAACTCCTTCAATCTCTGCAAAATAATAACTCTTACATCTTACTATACCTACAAACTTTACATATAAAGTTTCGTAAGCCGGAACTTAACAATGGGCTCAAAGCATCGAAATAATTACTTGTGTTTCCGCGATAATTCTCGCTTCTACAGTTGATTACGTCATCTTCCTGTATAGAGATCCTAACAAGCATGTAAATAATTTAGTCTGGTTTCACATGATTCTAAAATAGAGTCGAAATATAACCAACTGAACAATTGCGTCTTTTTTTACTTTATATCTCTAAACTTATACTAAAAGAATTTTGTATCCGCGTATCCACTAAAAAATAAAGTTACCTCTAGCTTGAGAATCTGATCTCTTTAAACTAACTGTATGCCTCGTTCTTTATAACTTAAACGACTGCGTATCCACGTATCCGCGTATCCACTAAAAAAAAGCTACCTCTAGCTTGAGAATCTGATCTCTTTAAACAAACTGTATGCCTCGTTCTTTAATATTAAACGACTGCGTATCCACGTATCCGCGTATCCACTAAAAAATAAAGCTACCTCTAGCTTGAGAATCTGATCTCTTTAAACTACTGTATGCCTCGTTCTTTAAATATTAAACGACTGCGTATCCACGTATCCGCGTATCCACTAAAAAAAAAGCTACCTCTAGCTTGAGAATCTGATCTCTTTAAACAAACTGTATGCTCGTTCTTTAAATATTAAACGACTGCGTATCCACGTATCCGCGTATCCACTAAAAAATAAAGCTACCTCTAGCTTGAGAATCTGATCTCTTTAAACTATACTGTATGCCTCGTTCTTTAAAATATTAACGACTGCGTATCCACGTATCCGCGTATCCACTAAAAAATAAAGCTACCTCTAGCTTGAGAATCTGATCTCTTTAAACAAACTGTATGCCTCGTTCTTTAAAATATTAAACGACTGCGTATCCACGTATCCGCGTATCCACTAAAAATAAAGCTACCTCTAGCTTGAGAATCTGATCTCTTTAAACACTGTATGCCTCGTTCTTTAAAATATTAAACGATTGCGTTCCACGTATCCGCGTATCCACTAAAAAATAAAGCTCCCTCTAGCTTGAGAATCTGATCTCTTAAACTATACTGTTGCCTCGTTCTTTAAAATCTTAAACGACTGCGTATCCACGTATCCGCGTATCCACAAAAAATAAAGCTACCTCTAGCTTGAGAATCTGATCTCTTTAAATTATACTGTATGCCTCGTTCTTTAAAATATTAAACGACTGCATATCCACGTATCCGCGTATCTACTAATAAATAAAGCTACCTCTAGCTTGAGAATCTGATCTCTTTAAACAAACTGTATGCCTCGTTCTTTAAAATATTAAACGACTGCGTATCCACGTATCCGCGTATCCACTAAAAAATAAAGCTACCTCTAGCTTGAGAATCTGATCTCTTTAAACTATACTGTATGCCTCGTTCTTTAAAATCTTAAACGACTTCGTATCCACGTATCCGCGTATCCACTAAAAAATAAAGCTACCTCTAGCTTGAGAATCTGATCTCTTTAAACTATACTGTATGCCTCGTTCTTTAAAATCTTAAACGACTGCATATCCACGTATCCGCGTATCTACTAAAAAATAAAGCTACCTCTAGCTTGAGAATCTGATCTCTTTAAATTATACTGTATGCCTCGTTCTTTAAAATATTAAACGACTGCATATCCACGTATCCGCGTATCTACTAAAAAATAAAGCTACCTCTAGCTTGAGAATCTGATCTCTTTAAACAAACTGTATGCCTCGTTCTTTAAAATATTAAACGACTGCGTATCCACGTATCCGCGTATCCACTAAAAATAAAGCTACCTCTAGCTTGAGAATCTGATCTCTTTAAACTATACTGTATGCCTCGTTCTTTAAAATCTTAAATGACTGCGTATCCACGTATCCGCGTATCCACTTAAAACTAATACCTACGTTTATATTACGTCTGTCTTTTACGTCATGTATTTCTTATGCCTTACAATCATATGCATTAGCTGACTGCGTATCCACGTATCCGTTATATTTAAAAAGCGTGGCTTGAAAAATTGCGGGGTATTCTGCAATCGCTCCACACACTGCATGGATTGTATTACTACGCCTCTACGGCTAGTAAGTCATATCAGAAGTATTATCTAGTGTATATATAGTCCAGCCACGTTAATTCATTGTAAAGGCTGTTTTCCACTTACGCGTTTTTCATACGCACGCGTACACGCACGTAAAAGTCTAAATCCTTACACCTGTTACCTTTGAAAAAACGAAGTGAATAAATCGAAGGAACTTAGTTTTCTGCTTATTTTAGTATGCATTAGTTGACCTAGATGTTAAATAATAAAAAGTTCAAAGCATTTAAAATTTTCCGTACGTGTACGTGCGTATAAAAAACGCGCAAGTGGAAAGCAGCCTTGATAGCAGTAAACACAGATGAGATGGGAACGCACAAATTGTTCTCAGATGACTACAGTTCTGAACAACGTTAATCTCCACCCCACAAACGCGTGCTTGTCAGTAACGTTGTTTACAATACGAATGCTTGAAGCGCGTTGTTGTAACTTCCGTTGGCAACACTGGCGGTAGGGCGCAGCACAATTGATTTATCCACGATCATATGAGATTGGAATAGCACCGGTATATATGGTTGAATTATGCCTGATATATACGTAACCATTCTCACCCTGACTGACTTTTGGGGATGTTATAACTTATAAGAAACATAAGAGAATACGTGACTCTAGCTCTGAATGTTGTGGGCAATCAATGGGTGTCTAAAACCACATGTGTCAAGAGATTGACTTAGGTAGCATCGGATGAATGAAGTAGATGATACCATAGACACTTCGAGATTGACATGGAAACTTTGAAACGGATTTGAAGTAAATCATTTGGTTTTCGAGAGCTTATAGTCCACGTTTTATGCTTCAGTTTTCATCAACAAATTGTAATAACTTCAATCAACTGCATGATACTTGACTTACAGCTGTTTGTGAAAACTTCAATCCTAACTGTGTTTGTGAACTGAACGTCACGTCACGTACGTCACCAAGAAAAATTTGAAAGGCAGTGGAGACTCGATTTTTATTCTTTAGTCAACAACTTATTCTTTAGTCAACAACTGGCTCATGCAAGTTGGAGAATAAAATATAGATAGATAGATAGATAATTTTAATAGTTTCTCCCAGAAGGGTTTTTCAGAACCTATTTACATGCAATATTTAAGAAATAATTATATTATACTGGATAATTTACAATTAAAACTAAACTATGTTTAATAGAATGTTAAAAAGCTAATAGTATTTACAATGTCGATAACAGGCTAAAATGACAGTAAATGATCTTTCAAATGAGTTTTAAAAGTCTTAAGTGATGTACATTCCTTCAGTTTACTATCTAGGTTGTTCCAAATCACAGCTCCTCTATACGCAAATGACCGTTGACCTGTACTTGTTTTGAACCGGGGTATTTGTACTAAGTTGCAATACCTAGTTGACCTATTATGAATAGAAGTTCTCTTCTCGAACATATCACAGAGGTATTTTGGCGCTAAAGTGTTCATGCATTTATAAGTCATAACCGCATCACGGAAATAGAGCAATTTGTCGACAGTCAGCCACTCCAGATCTTTAAGTAATGGGGTTACATGATCATATTTCTTAGATCCTGTGATTATTTTACTTGCAAAATTTTGAACCGATTGAAGTTTCTTTATGTTAGCATTTGTTGTATTTGACCACACTGTGGAGCAATATAACATTTTATTGATCACTAACGAGGATATTATCATGGTGAGTGTGCTCTTATCGAAGTTGTTTTTAACTCGGTTTATCTGGCACAATTTGTGGAGGCAAGATGATACTACTTTAGAGATATGTTTGTCATAACTTAGGTGTTTGTCCATCAACATTCCTAGATCTTTCGCCCAATCTACTAAGCTGTACGAAATGCTGTAAGATCTTTCTTTCAAGTGCGATTTCAGTGCTATTTGCGGCTTAGCGATTTCCCATTAAGTTGTCGATTAATGTTTATTAAGTTGCCAAATAAGCGTCGTTCTCATCGAAAATCCTTCGAGTAAAATAAAAACAGGCTCATTTTCATGAAGCGGATTTATCTGCTTCTCGCATCTCGTGGATAAATTCCTTTGGATTCTTATAAGGTCTTTTAGATTAATAGTTTGAATTCCTTGAATCTTTGGGGCAAACATATGGAGCATCCCAAATTTGGTTCTGCACAGGAAAAGCTACACTCGAACCGTTTCAAAACGTCGTCAACCAAACCCAAGACCCATTCATAGAACTATTTCATACACGTGTAATATTAGTAAATGCTTTAGTAAATGCTCTTCCATTCAAAACAACCCAATCCCAGGGCTGTCGTTTAATCTCTTGAGGGCATACTAAAGCTTTGATGCAAGATCATATAAAATAAAACCGGATAAAATTTTGTGTGCTTAGAAAGGGGGGAGGGGGTGGTGGCATAAATTTAAATTCAATAGCTGGTTTGCAATTGCCGCCATATTGGTTGATTTTTCAAAACATGTGCACAAATATTTTTTTCGTTTCTGTATCTAAATACCCATCCAATAAATAATACGACAGAAATGATAAGCAGTTACAAAATAAACAAGGAAAAAGTAAATCAACGCAGTTTGTTCTCTTGAAAAGCAAAAGTAAACTTTGTAGAATCAACCAAGATGGCGCCGAATGACAGATTATGACGTCATATGCAAACGAAAGATATGCAAGGGGTGCACGCCCCCCCCCCCAGCTCCAGGCTGGTTACGCCCGCCATTGTAATATGTTGCCAATTTCCTCTTTATCATGTGAAGTACACAAGTTGCCATCATTATACGCCAAGCAACTGAATATAAAGAAGAAAATATAAATTGACAATTGACAGGATGCGAGAAATATTGGCCTTCAAATCAAGCACGCGTGCTTTAGGTTTTATAAAGAATCTTTGTGGCACAGGCGCTGATACAAAAATAAATTGAAATAAGCTCTTTTGCAAAGTAATTAAACAATACTAAATGTATCGGGCGCGACGCACTTAAAGACAGCACAGCATTTCTTCGAAACGTTTCGAGTGTATTCACTTACTTTCTTTTCAATGACAACTCAAAGCTAATCTAACGCTACCATGCAATGACGACGCATACGAGTGTAGAAAGCAATGTCTGAAGCATTAAATGCATGTGTTTTGCCTGGACGTAGGCCATATATAAGCTATAGAGCATAGACATTGAAATTTTGACGCTAAACGAGGAAATAAAAAGGAAACTTTCTTGATATGTAAACTCAATGATGCAACATAATTCTAAGTTGAGGAACTAATGCCAACAGAAGCTACTTAGCTTGTGGTTTGCCGTTGCCCACGACCTTTAAGCTTAAACACCGAAATATCGCTCTAACGGTGACCGGGCCTTTTTGTTAGTCGCCCCACTCGACAGTCATATGATAGTCCATATGCCTAGTAACCACTATACTTTTCTATGAACAATAAGTGCTCTCCAGCTGCCTCCTATGACCACTGTTTCCCAAAATGGCTCGACGATCCTACGCGCTCTGATATTATCGTAAACTTCATTGCTATCAAACATTTGTTGCTGCATGCAGACACATACACTTCTGACGGGCTATCGTTGTAATATAACGAATTTCTGCTTTTCCTACAGGTGTTACTGAAAGAGAACAAGTCATTTTTTTTAAAGACTAATTGCGTCGACTCAGCGTAATCAGGACTAAAAGCGAGCAACTCTTATCCAACTCAAAGACTTCAGCAAGCCTTTAGATGAGCGAAACGATCCTTATTCCAAAGTTTCAGAGAACTTCAAAGACGTTAACGAAGGTACTGTGAGAAAAGCGTCCAGGAGATTAACTGCGGGTTGAACGATGAAAGAAATAAGCAGGGCAGATTTTATGCCGATTGATGGAGCCATGTCTAGAACGTTGACCGCGGTCAACGGCTTCTCGTGTGCGTTTGGTAGTCTCGGTAATCTAGCTCTTATCGCGATCATCTTACTGCACAGACAACTTCACGGTGCTTCAGAGATATTACTGGTGTCTCTAGCCCTGGCTGATTTTATATCGTGCGGGGTGTACCTACCCCTGCTCATCGTAAGGTTGAACACCAACGAAAAGCTGCCCACGACGATGAACCAATCAAGACGCGCCATCGGTCAGTCTGCCATCGTGTGCGTAAGTTTAAATCTACTAATGCTGACCATTGATCGGCTCATATACTTCTACAGGCCTCTAAGGTACACACTTTGGTTGCGTAAGAGAGCGGTAACCATGGCAATTATCATAATTTATGGAATATCATTATTCGTTGGGTTCTACGCCTATTACGATATGATCAAATCGCAGTACCTAAAGATTGTTTTGGTGGCGTTACCAATGCTGATCTTTTTCATACTGCACTATGCGATATATCGCTTGGCGTCCATGCATCGCAGTCAAGTAGCCAACCAAGAACAATCGCTAAAGCATAACTATAGCATCACCAGCAACGCTATCGTCCAGGCAAAACGCAACGTGCGAACTGTAATGATATTTGGAATTCTATACCTGCTAACATGGCTACCGATGACCATATTCCAACTGTGGCGTTCCGTCACAAACTACCACGATCCGAAATCGTTTCAGAAGTATTTCTACATGCTTTTAACTATCCAGCAAACGAGCGCGTGTATAGATCCGTATTTGTGCTGTTACAGAAACAACAAAGTCAAAGCCGTTTTAATACGAAAACTTGTCGCAATAAGAAAGTGGGGGTTGGGGGATGCACCTGCCACCACGACATCCTCGTCACTGAGTGATGGGTTCAACCTACATTCTGGAAGGGACAAAAGAACTGTAGCAGTTGGTAAGGCTGCCGTTGTGTCCGAAAGTTCGGAGAACATGTTAAGTACTAAGGATTCTGTTACAAACCGCAACAGCGTTGACAGTTTGGACAAGACTATCACTATCAACTTGGCCAATGCAGTAATGCAGAACCCTCCCAATGAGTATGAAAGTTTTAAAAATATTAACAAGTTTAAAAGTTTAACTGAAAAATCAGCTTTTGGTAGAAATGAAGACACCACCAATTCGGACAGAAATGACGCGAACCTAAATGGTAATCGGCAAACCTGTTTGAATGTATTGGATGGGATTCATGAAATGAAGGATTCATCGAATTCTGAGGTTATATTAACTGTGTCTGCGGCTTTCTTAGAAAGTATGAATATTCCTGATGTTTTGAAGGAAGTGTTAAAAAAGGAATTTGGTAATATTATCGTTGACTCTCAGATAAACATAGGCGTGGCTGATATCGGTGACAAGAGCGGTGTAGCTGGAGCAGAAATCGAAGAATGATCATTGGCAATAGAAAAATGAATCATTGAGCAAAATGAAGAATGATCATTGACAATAGAACAAGAGACATTTTTGTTTGAAATTAGGACAATCTTGATTCTTGAGAAAGCTGGGTATTCAACTGTCGCCGTAAACTAAAAGTTCGTGTTTAGCGGATCCATATCGCTGTTGGCAAACACGCGTAGTCTAGTATCGTTTAGATCGCATAACTGTTAGATACAGCCAGTTAAAATTAACTGATATTGTCATATATCCCAAAAGTCGGTTCTTTTGTGGAAAAAATGACGGCGAAATTATCGGTATATCATTATTATGCTTGAAGCCCCCCTACTTCGAACTAACTCTCGAAATTTTGTGAATAGAACAGGGAATATTTATATGACGTTAATCATAATAGTATTTATTACGGCCAATTTTTATCGTGTATTGGCTCCCAATTGTTTTGCCCCCATCTAAGCTGCCTGCTTAATAGAATGAACAATATATATATAAGTATTTACAGAATCCACTACAATTCCACTATAATAAAATATCTATTTATTCTAGTAAATAAACTTTTTTCGTTCGTTGTAGCCTTACTGTAAAGTTATGCTTTTTAGAGTTATCCATGTTTCATATAAATATTGTGAAATAGACTTGTTTGAATGTAAATATGTAATTTAATTGTAATAATGTCTAGCATGTAAATATTGTATTACTATTTAATATTGTATTGTAAGCAAGGGACCCCATTGGAGCTCGAACTCTGTGGGGCCTTTTTGTTAAGAATGACGAGCCACTGTGACGACTGACGAACATTATAAATAAATAAAATAATAAAACTTACGGTCTTCAATACATGATTTAATCCAGACGGATTCCGATGAATTTCACAAGAACTAGTCCACTTTAAGTACTACCAAATCTACCAAGGAACTTTAATTTAAAAACGTTCGAAACCAATGTTGCAAAGTTCCCTTTAAATTTTAAAGTGTTCTTTAAATTAATTTGCTACTTTATTTTTTAAAATCTGCCGCCATTTTGAATTAAATGTCGTCATCGCGCGTGGCTCTCGCGGGATACGGCAACAAAAATTTAAAGATGGCGTCGACCTTAAGAGCGGTGGAATTTTATAGCGGTATAGGAGGAATGCATTACGCCTTAAAATGTAAGTTAGAAGCCGGTTTAAATGTTTAATGGTGTAAAAAGGGTTTACAACAGGAAACCTCGTAATATGATCGAGCATTAGTATGCTTCTGAAGTTGGCTGACCGCTGCTGGCCAATCTTAACCTCACTTTTGTCTTTGTCTTCGAGTTTAATTCATCCATTTTCATTTGCAGCTTGTGGTGTTGCTGTAAATGTCGTAGCCGCTATCGATATAAATACCATCGCTAATGAAGTCTACGCACACAACTTTCCTAACACAGTTCTATTAAATCGAAATATAGAGGTCAGAAATACCACTAGCGTAACTTAGTAAAAATATCTCTGGGCGAGTCAGCTATGGAATTTTCTTGATTGTCCTGACCCCTGAAGTATAGTTGGTCTGATCTTTCCTTCTAACTGACAAGACACCTTTTCTCTCCCATGAGAACATCACTGACCTTGTTAGTTCAAAACTTACGTACTTTTTAGGTCACACCGTCAGGCAGAAATGTTTTCCTCGAGATAAAATGCTTTTTTCTGACAAAAAATTATCGCGGGGAATAATACCGGTGTTCACACGCGGTCCATTATACATTACTGTTATTTCTATCAGATCAACCCACAACCACTATATATATAAACATGCATTCACACTGCAGGGAATCAAACTGGAAGAATTCAAGAAATTCGATGCGGACATTTTCACCATGTCACCTCCATGCCAGCCGTTCACAAGGTCAGAAAACGTTTGTGCAAGAGGTTGCAGTTTTCATAAAACAGTCTTGAGGTTTATACAACTTTCGTGAAAACTTTCAGTTCAGCTTTGGACATGAAATACGAACATTTGAATTGAGCAAAGAACGTTGAAATATGAACAAAGAATTGAGAATTTTCCATGGTCTATTTTTCCAAGGCAAGGCAATAAGAAGGCGTCGGATGACCCGAGAACCAAGAGTTTCTTACATATCATGAAAGTTCTTAGAAGGTACATAACTTCATGGCGTTTATCCATAATCCATTGAAACTTTGCAATGTGAATATTCTAACGGATATCGAAATATTATTATCTCAATCCAGTTTACCAAAACCTCCATCGTACATTCTGATGGAAAACGTGAAAGGCTTCGAGGTCTCTGAAACCAGGTAACGAAATGATTGTGAACATAATCAAAAATCAGGAAACTGCTTTAACTCAAAATTGATATCGGTTTCTAGAGAAGAATTTATAAGAACCTTACGTGAAACTAACTATGCTTTCCAGGTACGAGAATTTGATGTTACTTTGGTATTTCCTTGAGTAAACGCCGCGTAGGCGTTTATTCAAGGAATACACAAAATGTTCGGCATGCATGCACGGCTATTAATTCCATTCTTCTGTGTATTACAGGAATTTTTGTTGAGCCCAATGCAGGTAAACTGTTGTAGGTTACAGTACGCTGATAGTTTTTTTATGTTACTATATATGACATAAATATATGATGGTTTTTCTTCCTTTTCTACAGTTCGGAGTGCCGAATTCAAGACTAAGATACTTTCTGATTGCTGTGCACAAACCATTACAATTTCCTTTCAAAGAAAGTGATTCAGTATGTGGCATTGAAACTGATTTATTTCTTTATTACTAACTACCCTGCATATCATTTCGCTCATCCGCACTGAACAGAACTGTTCCGAAAGATCAGTTTTGGAATATCAGAGTCACTCGAATGCCTCACTTGAGTTTGTTGTGTTCAACCCTCTGAGAAAATAGGAGAAGCCTGAATGAAATTTCGCAACCTAAATCCCTAAAGATGGATTTGCGTAGGAAGGAATATTGGGTGACGCAAGAAACACAAGCAAATGCTTTTTCTTGAATTAGATAATGGAGCACCTTTCAACATCTCTCGGCTCGAGTTCCTTATCTTTTGACCCAACCTCTTCGTTGCTCATCAAAGACAATCCCAGGCTGCACTGCCCAGTTTGCAACCAACAATCTAATGAACTTTTAAGACACTCGATACCTTCATCAACTGAAACAACGAATTCGAAAATCCAGGATGCAAAAGAAGAGAATCCTTGCTCAACTTTAATCGACGTCAAGTGTGAACGAACAAGTTCTACAGAGAAAAAACGAGGATTAGAATCAACTTTACCGAGCGAGAAAGTCGATGAGGAATTATGCCATAACGATATGAACGATTGTGACCGAATGTGGGCTAGAATAAAAAATATCCAACACTTTTTAGAAGATAAGAGAGATCATTATGAAGAATTTTCATTGCCTGAAAATATTCTAAAAAAGAAAGTTCTTTTAATGGGTAAGAATCATGCATGTGAATGATGTGATTTATTTCATTATGCCCACCGCAGGAAATACTAATTGAATTAGGGGTGATCGAAGGATTGGAGTTAACCGTGCGTGCTCAATTATACGAAGGAAACAAACCAATTAACAAACTTTTTCTAGATATCGTTCAGACGAAGTGCAATCATTCCTGCTGTTTTACAAAAGGGTAATGCCTGTCAAAGCACAAAACATCGCCAAATTTTCAGTTTTTAATAGAAAGACTATGACATAACTTGTTAATTTAACTACAGTATATCATAGGTATGGTCATTACGCAGAGGGGACTGGATCCATATTACAGATGTCATTTTCAGATGTAACTGTAAGTGGTAATAAGTAAACGCTTGATTATAGCTTTTCATCATTGAAAAATCTGTATTGTGAATCGACTTTTTCACCGCTTGTTTCTAGCAGTCCAGCTCAATATTCGAGAGATACAAGGATGCCAGGGAGGAAGAGAGGATAAGAATTTTGGCTCCATTAGGTCTTAGATACTTCACACCAAGAGAGATAGCAAATATCCTTTGCTTTCCAGCCGAATTTGGTAAGATATATATGCTTTATAAATTACAATTGGTGTATTTTCACGTCTAATGATAGTCAGTGACGAATCAATCACGCTATAGAAGGGGTCGGTTGTACGAAGGCGAATAGCGCTATCCAGCGGATAGTGATTTTTCAATTAACTAAATTTCATGTTAGGCAAAGCCAGCCAAGGTAAAGCTAGCGGTATTTTTTTCTAAAAGAGTGAAGTGCAAGAATATTCTTTGTTTTACAGGCTTTCCTAAGAACGTGACTACGAGACAGAGATATCGTCTCCTTGGAAATAGTTTAAATATTTTAGTTGTCAAAGAACTTATGAAAAAAGTTTTCTTTGATGAATAAACGTGATAATTAACCAATATTATGCTCGCCTATGTATTCTTCAAATAGTTTGAAAAATTGATAAAATTTCAAGTATTCCCAAATAGATTTGGTTAAGAATCATATGTCACTGCATCTGTTGCTTCCTGCAAAATTAGTACCATTTATCTCCAGGTACAGCCTGGGGTAAAGAGCTACCCAAACACTGTCAGCAATACTTGCAATGGTATCATTGTTCGTCCAGTGAAACATAATTCCCGTCAAACAGAACGCAACCTCTGGAGATTCCCGGCTTCTTACGGACGCAATGCATACCTTGGGGAACATAAGACATGCTTTATGAATTACACTTGAACTCCACATGAATACCAAGGGAAAATCTGGTGTTTGGTAGCATCAAATAAAAGCAGTCTCGTGCCTGGAATTATAACCCAGTGAGATGATAAACAGGGTGATAATTTCATGTCCAGAATCCACGAATATAATCCTTGATTCTAATCCTTTAGTATAAGTAGTTGGGTTAGGGTCAGGTTAGGATTAAAAGTTAGGATTATATTCGTGGATTCTGGATTATATTCATGGCTTATTACCATAAACAGACAACCGTATATATACGACCTAGATATCGTATTTATCTGTTTGGAAATTCTTACCTTCAGTTCTTGCATTTATATGAAAACCAAACTTTAAAAATACAGGGACTTACATTTTCACTTTAAAGAGTCCTTTAGGAAATCCTTTTTGGACGTCTTGTTTTATCACATTAAGGCCCGCTTTTACAAAAAGTTTCTTTAATCTTTTGTCCGTCCTAAGAGCAGAGTTATACTAGTTACTCCAACTACTGGTGCATTTTATTGATCTCAATACTGAATATTCATATTGTCTTTTATATTACCTTGTGATGCTGCTATCTTCCCTGTCCGTCACAGACCTCTTAGATGCAACATTCTCTTTTAGACATATTAGGCCATTGGGAAGCAAGGCTGTTTGACATTTTTGTAGAAACTCCACTAAATCATCTGTAAAAGTTTATAGTGCAAAATATTGACTTGTGAAAGGTGTAATGTAAGGTTTAAAAATTATAATGGTGATCAGACCTTAATGGAGAAAATAGTGAATATTGGCTCATCTAAACTTTTATAACTTTCTCAAAATTATTACGCTTACTGAAGCCAATTAAACAATACAATTACCCACCATCAGTCAAATATAGTAGGACCCATTGAATCCAAATCAAACTGTAGCGTTTGGCTGCAGGTGTAAAATCCTGTAAAGTGAGACAGGCAAGAATTCCGTTACCCTGAAATCATCTAAGGCAATTTAATTCAGGAACTGAACTAGGCATGTGTAACATTTCCAGATTGTGTAAGTTGGACCTAATTTTCATACCTGCAGGCCACTGCAAAAGATTTCTCCAATTTTTTGATAGTTCTTCTCACCCTAAAAAGGTGACAGTCATAACACATCTAGTTTCAATACAGCAATGACAAATTATCTAAACTTGACATTCTTGTGATGCGAATGAGCAAATATATTTACCAGAAATGCTGGTGCTTGATCAACAAATGTTTTATCCTGTTCTACCATGTCAACTTTTTGGAACAATGGCAACAAAAAATGTTTAGTGACCCTGCCAATACCTGCTCCACAATCTACCAAAGAAATAGTAAATTTGTGAGCATGCTGACAAAGGAAAGATAATGCATGGTATGATATAGGTTTATGGTGCAAGGTATATGGATTATGGACGTACCAAACAAACATGTGAATATAATACCATCCATGTACTAGTACTAACCTAGAGCATAACTGTTGTTCAAAAACCCACCATTCTTCTAAAGGCAAATTGGGCAATAAATGATTATATTGAGCACATATTGGCAAAACAATATGCATGTTATCTAATATTGCATTACCTCTAAAAAATCATTGATAAATTCATTGGAACCATAAATGTCTGTTGGTGAAACATACGCATGACCACCAAGCATCCCATCTACTGTGGGCGAGACATTCTGGCCAAATGGAAGATTTACACATCAGTAAATGAAGACAGCTTTTTGATTTAAAAAAAGGGTATTTTTGGGCATGCTTTTTGGGAAAGAATTCTTAAATTATTCTGGGTGCTATGTCTGAGTCTAACTATGGTCTCTCTGCCTAGAGGGAATGACCACATCGTACTTGTACGAATTATAGTTCAAAGTGCCTTTTATTCAACCATACCTTCCAAAATTCTTGAGCATCTCCGTACCATTTTTCAGGATTTTCCATACTTCCTCTACTGTCATCATCCGCGGGCTCTGTTGCCATATTTATTTATTCCGTGCGGATAATTTGCTGCTGTAGAAATAAAGCGATAAAAACAACCACCGTTGGAGAAATACTGTCCGTTCGAGGTTAAAAACAAGCCAAAATACAAGTAGCTGATTACTAAAACAATTCGTTTTTTAATCAAAATTTATCAAAAAATCCCGCCATGTTTGTTTCTGCTCGCCCTAGGTCTATTTCGGCTATTTGTCGGAGTGCGCATAGTAATTCTCTGGAGAGTGAAATACTAGGTGGATTATGGCTTGTCTTCTTTTAAAAATAAAATTAAAAAAAATATCATTAAAATAATAGAAGATTATCAAAATAATCTTCTTAATCCAAAGACATGTTGTCGACAATATTTAACGGCAACATATTGCTACCATACTATCGTTTGCAACCCTTTATATCATATATTTTATATATACATCTAAAATTGCTATTTCTATAACTATAATGTCTCAATTTTGTACAACTACAAGAATAATTTATTTAATGGGCAATTCTTCTTGCATCTCGCTTAAAGCTGGCCTCACTGTAAAACCAGGATATGTAAATAACAAGCTTTATCAAAAGCATCGTCATTTGTCCAAATTCACTTGCGAAATTACACCACAAAGTCTGGTTGCCCATGACTTCCTTTTGTTCCAGTTCCTGCTGTTCAGATGCCTTTTTGGTCCAAAGGGACATTTACGACCACGTTTTAGATTAACAGGCGTAATACTAGTTTACAACCACTAAAGCTTTAGGGGGCGTCTAGCAGCGACACTTTATCGAAGACCTGTCTCACATGATTATCTTCCTACAAACTTCTCGACATACGTTGAAGGAAATATTCCTTCTCCGTCGATCCCCCGTCCAACCATCCATCCATTACCTTCGTCCTCGACCAATATTAGAATCTACACGGGGGGACGGCGAAACAGTTAAAAACAGATACAGCTATCATTCAAGCAATCATATTAGATCATTTGCTTGGTTTAGGCATTAGGTTCCCTTGAAATATAATGGTGGATATTATCAAGCAATGAAGTTTCTTCTTGTAATAACACTGCACGGTTTCAACAACAAGAGATTGCTCTTTCTAAACCTGATTCAGTTATGATTGCTGCTGTAGTAACACTGAATCAAATTATGCAAAGTTGACTTCTAGGGAGGAATGTGAGGGATTTACCCTGTAGCTATCCTATTCAAGCATTCCTAATTTGAAACATACCTGTCCTTCGGATATAGACAACTCGTCGTCCTCCTCGCCCACAAAGTCATACAAGCATTTGACGACGATATCTCCGTCTTTCATTTTCTGTGAAATGCAGTATATGAATTTAGATGAACTTCCGAGAAGCTTTCAGTAAATTGAGAAGAGTAGGAGAGGACAGAGGCTGAATTGATTGTTAGCAGCACTTACCAAGGCGTAAGACGCCGGGAAGAAGCCAGCTTTTCCTTTGTACGAACCCTGTGAAAATTCAACGTGCAATTTGAATTTGCCAAAGTGAATGAACACTATTTTATGCAGCACGCCTCAAAAACTCCGATTTACTGCAATATACTATTGGACTAACCTCCCACCAGTCAATTGATGAACTGTTTAATAATGTTACTCTTTGGCCAGTTCTGATTGTTAGGTCCCCTGGTGAATTACCATCGTAGTCGTAGAGAATAACACACTGTTCTGGTTTTTTCTTTAGAGCTGGTTTGGTCGGAATCTAAGACGAGTGGAGGAATTTGAACTTTTTGATACCAACATCAGCCCATAATGGCCGTAAATATATAAAATTGCATACCTCTGGAGGAGAAGGCACGATACTTGGTGATGAGCCTAAAGAATTGATTGAATACGAATGACTTTAGGTTGATAGTAGTAATGATGTAGGGAGTAGTGGTGGTCGGAGAGATAATTGTGGTGATGTAGGGATGATAGTAGTGGTATAAGGGTGGTGTAAGGATGATAGTTATAGTGATTGTGTGATAGTGATTGATAGCAAAGGGTTGTGTATTAAAATGGCTAAACCCTCGTTCGTACCATAACTGCCATTAACAAAGATGGCTCGTCCTTCAGCCGAACTACCGCTGTGCCGCCTTCTACGAGCTTTGGGCGCAGGTTTTGCAATATCAATATCTGAATAGACGTGACTGTCCTCGTCATCTTCCTCGCCATTGCAGGAAGTTCTCGAGTCGATAGATTTTGATCTGATTGCGAAAATTCTTGACTGCGGACGCTGAAAACAATAAAGAGGATTTAGACGGGTACGTTTAATGTGGTTTATGGTTCTAATGGGGCTTATTTATAACGGAACTTTGGAAAGAAAAGTGAATAAGAAAAACCGAGTAGTAATTCAACAAACATTCTCCTAGTTATCGTACCTGTTGTGGTGCTCCAGAACAATAAGGTACATTCATTTCACACCTCT
This sequence comes from Dendronephthya gigantea, assembly GCF_004324835.1. NCBI lineage: Eukaryota > Metazoa > Cnidaria > Anthozoa > Malacalcyonacea > Nephtheidae > Dendronephthya > Dendronephthya gigantea. The sequence continues at coordinate 2,609,927 of NW_021163020.1, forward strand.
GATGCACAATCAATTTACAAACTTTGCAGCGAACTGTTGGCTTGACGATTCCTGAAAATCAAATATCATCTCTGTGAGTTACATAAAACTTATGACCACTAAACAGTATTATAATATTTATTGATAGATGACCTATTGCATCAATAGATAGAGCAGCTATTGCCAGAGTTGGTGTTACTGAAGGGGTCCCATCTATTAGAACACTAGAAATTACCAATTAGAACGCCTTTGCAGTAAGCACACAAAGCTGGCTTTTTCGTGATATGGGTAACAAATTGGTGAGCAGCTTTTTCATTATTGTCTCTTTCAACTGTCGTATAACCATCGCTGTCGTTATCTTCAACATCTTGGCTCTCCATTGGACCCATGTCTTGTATCATGTCTTTCGTAAACAAATTTAACTGCAAAGTTTGATATAAGGTTTAGAACAGTACAAGCATTAAAAAACAATCTGTGTTTGAATTGAACCAGATTCTTCGATGATATTTGACAACGTAATCTACAGTTAGGCGTTGGTTATTTCGACCAGGATCATGTTCTTTGAATCCCGGCTAATCGAGATAATTATTCCAGCCCCAAAGACAGCAGCAAAACACTTATAAAAGGTTTAGACAATAGTAGGTGACACGGTACCTGTGCGGTGAGAACAGCGAGGTGCACTCGCTTTTGCTTCAATTCAAAATCACTTTTCATGATATCTTCAGACATTCCTTCTGCGTTTCCATACGAGGGATTGTCGAGATAACTAAATCATCAGAATGAATTATGATTATGAATTAAGGTCAAATACTTTAACATTTTCACTCATTTTAAGAACCACTGAGCCCATAAAATCTCCCGCCTTCGTTTGAAGAATGGTTATATCATTTCAATATTCAATAAGTTAGCTTGGTCTGTTCAATATTGTTTGACCTTTTTGGAAAATTGATGAAGATAGCCACTGCAGAACGCATAACGCGTGATCATATTTTTTGCCTCTGGCCGTCGTTTTAATGCCATCTATGGATAAATCTATCTAACAGACACCTCTTACCTATTTTTCAATTGTCTCAGTGATTTCAAAGCTGTTTGATCCTTATCGACTTGGTTTACAAAGTCTGACATCTAGACGGCAATCCAGAAAAAAAGGAGATATTTTGAATTGCGTTTCCGAAGGGGCGGATCATTGAAGCGCCGCCTGATAAACAGAGGCCATGGCATGAGACAGGATTAATCTCAGGGTTTCACCCACGTAAAACGGATGTCCGACACCCAAACCACCTACAAGCTTACTATCATCCGCTCCATGATTTAAAAGCAAATGAGATTTTTACGGTGTTGTTAAAAGTGTTTATAGATAAAGAGGGCTGAGACGATTTCTCGAGCACGACCAATGCATAAATTGATAGCTTTTGCATTACGTGAAAGCGGTCACGATAGTAGATAACTCAAATCTCCGTTATTTATCAAACCAAAAAACTTTTTAGGAATTTCCTTTTTTAAATTTCCATCATTAGACATTAATTATTTAATAGCAAAACTTGCGATGTTTACGAGAACAATGTATTAGTGGGTCACGGAATGTGAAATTGTACACTTTCGGCTTCGCAACTTCGGAACGAAGTCAACACATTTCGAGTTAACCCTCGCTGTAGTCGATGCCTGTGGACCGAGTTACATTTTTTGGATTTTTAATTGTACGAATGAAGCACAACCGTACCACTACCACAGACATTCGTAGGCGAAATCCCCTTGTTTGACCCAAAAGGTGGGCGGACGAGTAGGCGTTTGTGTTTAGACCCAGACTTTATGCAATAATGTCTTTAATAAGGAAGGGCAGAACTTTAAGTATTGTTTACCCTTTGATTCATCTGGTAATACTTTCTCTTCAAAGCTGGTTCCGTCAAAGGATTGAGCAACATTTTCACCCCTAGAACGTCCTGAAAAAAGCATATTTACTTCACTTTGAGATTAATTAATAATGAGGAGCTGACCATGTAATGTAGCAAATGCAAAGCTATCAGCACTGAATCTTAGTCTATATCAAATTTAGAAAACTGACATTAAATGTAATTTACCGAAGTGGTTGATTCGTCTGGGTTATCATGTGATTTTGTGGGAATTTTGACTTTTCCTGCTCCAAGCGACTGAACATACTGACATAGATCATGATTTACATCAACCAAACTGAACATTTCTTCCAAAGATTGTAGTTTCTGAATCCTGTTGCTCAGCTGAAAATTACCATAAACACCATTACAAATAGGTATGCTCATGTGGTTGTCTTGTTAGTGATAGTTTGAGACATTAAAGTAATGATGTAGGCTTGTTGTCTAGATTTTAGTATTTTCGTTCATTTTTCATGTAAGCACTAAATGTACCATACTTTTTCCTGGTGTGTTTGTGTCAGCTGTCTCATGAGAGTTGAATATGAACTGCCAACCTCATTCAAAATATCTTGTGCATCCTAGAAGAGAAATGTGCCTGTTTCAATCCTTAACTTGGACACCTAAGGCCTTTATTAATAACAAACAATTGATCAATTGACCAATTGATAACAAACAGTAAATGTTAACAATTAAAAACGAATGTTGGACACAACTTGGTACAATAATTGACATACAGTTAGCAACTCAGGAATCATTGTATCATACAAGGCTTCATTTGTTTTATTGAAACCAGAAAGTTGCCAGACATAATCATTGTGACAGTTGAAACAGATGGTAGACACATGTTGCTCCTATATAGGTGTTAAAAGTATGAAATTACTTTGAAGTGTAAGTATATACATGCTAAAAGTATAAAATTTGCAAAGGATGATATTACTACAATACATTATATTACCCACCCACAAGCTTTTTTATATAAAGACTACAATAGTCAAAGTAAGGATCATTAACCTATTATAATGACAAACCTTTTGTGGATCTTTAGAATATAATTTATATTTTCCCCATGAATCAGCATAATCTTTAAAACACTAAGTGAAAAAGTATTTCTAATTTTAGTACACTGCTAAAAGATTAAAGGAGACAAAAACATTTTCAATACTGTAATTTCTCTTTTTAAAAACAACAAAAACATCCTTTATTGCAAATGTGATATTGTACCTTTGTGAGAGCTTCTTCTTTTTTATCAACTTGGGCCTCAAGACTTTCACGATGAGAAAACACCTGAATATTTTAACACATAATTAGATTAGTTCAAACTCAGCACCTAGTGAGCTCATTCAAGTATGAAATTTTAAATTTAAGACAATGATGCATACCTTTTTAAGAAGAGTTTTTTTCTTTGAGGCACGATCAAATAAAGGCACACTGATGCTGTTGACAAGTTTCTGTGAAAGTTCCAATAATTCCTAGAAAAATAATGAATTGGAAGAAACTTTAATTTCATCTTTAAATCCATATTACTTAGATTACATATCTTAGATATTTGTAAAGTTAAAAAGGGTAAATAAATTCTTGCAATCCTCACCTTTGCTTCTTCCTCTGTATCAGTGAGTAAATCTTCCCATGTCTTTGATATACTACCCAATGCTCCTTGGCTACAACAGACAAACCAGAATTTGAATACAAGAGTTACAAGACCAGTAGGGCAATGAAAGTTTAATACATTGTATATCCCCTTCACTAAAAATCTACGCAAGGGGGATTTTCAAAATTTAACACTGTTTTTCAACTGTTAAGTTCTCATAAGCACTAGTGCAGGTACCATAATAGGTTTTGGTAATCAATCTCAACACTTGAACATCTTAACTACCTTTCCTTCTTTATTTCATTGCCTTTTTTTCGAAATGTCTCAACAGCAGCAAGAAGTTGTGTTGCAGCATGCTCTTTTATCAAGCATACTTTGTTTATAAACTCTGCAACTGGATAATGTAAACAGATGAATTTGTTAGCTTTGAATCAGTTAGGATGACGCTTTTATTGTAATTGAGACTAAAAATGAAACCTTGAGTCTTGACAGCTTAACATAAAGTCCCAAAATGCTCAATGAGTCTTTAAATTAATCCTGCTGTCAATTTAAGGTTCATGTCAGGCAAGGCTATATATAGTTTCTTTTCAATTTCCACTGGGACAATTTGTTAAATAAGATACACAAAATTTTGTTATGTATATATGCAGATAAGTTTGTCTACAGAAAGCCATGTTATTATCTAAATTTCCCTGATGAATTCAGAGGATAAAATGTTCTCAGAATAATAGCTATAATTTACAAAATATGCTACAATTGTTTGTTTTATTGTTTATAGGTATTCTCCATATGACACCAATAAAAACATCCACATGACTCCCTTCATAAAATATGTGAGTTGAAACATTGGAACCTCGGTTTCGATATTGTTTCTTTTAAAACTTAAACCTTTTTTGCTGTGTGCGAAAGATCAGCTAGTATCTAATATGTAAATACGCTGCCAGCCAACCACATGTTCAATTATTTCAATGGCTAAAAATCATCTGCTATATACTAGCTGAATATTAAATGTTCAGCTTAGACTGCTAGTGTATTAATATTTAATACAGCAAATGCTGTCTGAGCAATTTACTGCGATACTTTCCGATAATACAAGGCTGAAACCTCTACTAGCAATGCTCAACAATCGCATAAAGTACAAAGCTAATAAAACTATCAAAAACAGTCTGATCGATATATAGTTATATACACCTTGTTTTTAGTTTGGGCTTTTCGGGCAATAATACTGACCTGTACGTATTTGTTTTATCGTAGTAAAAACACTGCTCTTCAACGATTCGTTGAGGGATCGATGGGGCAAATCCCTGAGAGAAAACTCCGCCTCGTTCATAGCTTAAAAACTGTTTCTTTTCGTTTTGAAATACGTATTATTTACTCTTCAAATATTAAAACGATCCTGTATGTTGATTACTTCCTTAAGTATAATCCCTATAAGGAGAGGTTGACCATATATGGCCAAATATATTTTGGTTATGTATTAACTATTGTAGCAATTTGTTAAAACATGGAAAAATTTAACTTATTAATTGCGACGAAAACAATACAAAAATTCATATTTTGAACCAAGACCAATTGTTTGTTCAACATGAAAATTTATTGTATTATTTTACTACACTATATGCAGTAATCAAGGGGTTTTTCGTTTTAAAAGCCTCAATATATCGGTATTCATTTTCAATTTTCCGGATGCCCCTCATATCTGTAGCAATTTATGCGACATGATAAAATAGACAATAAAAATGAGCCAATATTGGATGATTTCCGAGCGTAGTCAGACATTTCCTGCGGACCCAAGTCACTTTCATTCAACAATAGTGACCATTAAATGTAAAGTTGCGAACCATATCATAAGGGCATTTTCCCTACATGCTACATTGAAAGGTGAAGCACTTTTTTATTAATAAATATGTCAAAATTATGACAGGTTTTTAAGTACTACTTGAAATCGTAAAGAAACACATTGTCTTTGAAACTGATATCACTGTTCAAAGATCTAAGATCATTTGGCAGAAATTCAAAAATATAACTTATTTGAATTTGCGGTTGATAACTGAAAAGGTTATGTCCAATCGTATAATGTAAACAAACGCTTTTCTTATAAGTTATAATTTGGACTGTTATATTTTCTGAAACGGGCTTGCGTTTAAATGAATCTGAGCAAGAGTCTGCATCCAGAAAAATCCAAAATATAGACAATTTTAAAATTTGCAGCAACTGGATTAATTTTTATAATAATTAGAACGGTAATTAGAACACAGACATAATGTTAGTAAATTTAATAATTAATCATTAATATTAATTGCATCGGAAAGACCCGACCGGTAGTTTTCTTCGTTTGAGAGATGTGAAATTTGAGACTTCAAAAGTTCATCAAGTGTTCGTTTTAAATTTTTCAAGTAATTTTTTTTGAAAAATATTTGCCGTGTGGACTTCATTTGATCTTCGGGAAATAATTTTGAGTTCGCCAAAACAGTTTTAACGAATCTTGCAAAAGACAAGCGCGTCAAATGGACATGCACTGTAACCGTTGTTTTATATATCGCTGTTGTTTATAAATATACCGTATTATAAATGCATTTGACAGTTTATGGTCACAATAAACAACTGTATCTATATATATATACATATGATTAGTAAATTGTACAGACAATCAGAAAGCTTTTAAAATGAAGGACATAGAACAGGGCTGGACCGACGATCCGTTTTTTAAACAAACAAAGTCCAAAGATATAATTTTGTTAGATTATGGGGAGACGCCGTATTTTTTGAGAGGAAATCCTTACATTACGTCTGGCTACCGAGCATATCTATCTTTTAGAAAATGTTTGACAAGGTGAGTGTTTAGTAGTTAGTACTGTGTGTTTATACATATACCTATATAATATGTTGCAAGGTTATACTCCAAGACATGGAAGCGAGGCTAATCAGACCAATCTTCCCTCTTCAAGAGAAATTAAGAATGAACTCCCAGAAAATTCATTTGTTTACTTTTACAGTTTATTTCAGTTAAACAATGAAACAATGAATATTTGGACTCACCTTCTTGGTTTCGTCATTTTCTTCATTCTTTTCATTTACTCCAATTCTGTGACAATCCCCAGTTCCCACGGAGGATATATTGATCATGCGGTATTCACATGTTTCCTGCTCTTCTATCAGGTAAACCTTTGCCATCAATTGTTCTGTTAGGTTCAGGTCAATGAGCATTTAGGGCATTCAGTGCCTTAACTGTGGGTCATTTCAGAAATATACTTTTTTTTGTAGTTTTGTATGCTGTGCTCAGCAGGTTACCACATGTTCAACTGTCATTCTGAGAAGATATATCATATTTGGCTATCTTTGGATCTAGCTGGGATATCATTAGCTCTCTGTGGATGTTATATACCCAGTGTATATTATGCTTTCTACTGTCAACCTGTAGGTTTTAAAAAATAACATCACTTAATTCCTTAATTTTATTCAATATATACCTTTGATATTCAATGCCAACAAAATTATACAAGTATTTATGTGAAGTTATATCCTATAGAATCTCCAAGCAATATACATGACCATAGTGGGAGCAATGTCCCTTGTTGCTTTATTGCTTCAATTTCATCCGCAATATTTCACTTCACTCTGGGCCAATAAAAGGTTAACATCCTTTGGAGTGATAGGAATGTTTGGAATGATACCATCACTTCACTGGATTTGCATACATGGTGGTTTTACACAGATTATTGTACAGGTAAAGTGTACATAGTACCATTGCCTGCTTCTGTCACCATCATACAAACTTAACAAGATCATCTACAGAAACTAGGTTTTTCTATTTTTAGGTATTTTTCCCTAAAGTTGTGACTATGTATATATTAGGTGGCCTAGCTATTGTAATCTATGCATTCAAGTTTCCTGAATGTGTTTTCCCAGGTAATTTAATGGCCATAAAACCAGATTTCAAAAGCCCTTGACAGTTTAGATTATTACTCTATTCCACTACTGACCTCTTTTTCACTCCTTAAATTTCAGGTCGTTTGAACTTCATTGGAGCTAGCCACCAATGTTGGCATATTATTATAGTCATAGCATTCTGTTGGTGGTATAAAGCCAGTGTCCAGTTCTTCAATTTTCGGCAAGAGTATGGTTGCATGGTAGAAAATGTAGACTTGTTTAGCATGAGAACCTTTACTTCAACAGAACATAGTCCATCATTGGTTTCTGTTAGTATAACCAGGTAACGCTGGTAAATAAATTAGTCCTGCAATGGTTGTTGTACATAGGTAGTAGTACTACTAAATAAAACAATTGAATGTTTCTGGAGTATTGAAAAATGATAGTATACTATACACTATAGTATTCTACAATATGCCACTACCAAAAAAACTTCAGAACAGGCAAGTTTCAATTGTATACTTCTATAATCTTGGAGCAAAATACAATTGTACATACAACTCACAATACTTAGTTATTGCGTTCATTTTTTAGGATCTGAGAACTATCTTTTTTTCTCGTTTATTGTGTATTTCTATATTGAATTCTCCAACACTGCGTCACATTAGTTGGAGAAAACTCATCTTGTTTGAGGGGACGTTTGTTGTTTCTATTTGTTCACATTTTGGCTTTGGATTTAGTGTTTCACTATGATTGTGTACTTAGTACTTGGTTTGCCGAATGATACAATGGTTTGCTACACGTTACCATACGTGGTTAGATCAATAACACCCTACTTCAATGATCTATAAATCTTTTGTCTTCTGGTCTTTGGCAGCGTCTTCGAAAACCTTGGAGAAAAAACAAATTTATGCGTTCAGGTCTATTTCAAAAATCCTATTTGGCAGATATCATATCGGGGATTATTTTCTCAAGGAGGCAGGATGAAACGTTTTCGAGCAATTTCACGCAAAAAGAGAGGATTCAAACACCATCAAAGATCGAGGCAATATATTATTATATATTAAATAAATTACTAATACAAAATAAAAACGATAACTTGGAAGAGAACAACCTAGTACAAAAAGCCTCCCTGTACACATTAATAACACATAGCTTGAAAGTCATTCATTACATTGGTAAACGTAAACCTATGGGTTTGGAATGTTTGGAATTTCATTAGTAATTTGACCTGGCGTCACGGCTATTGGAATTGCGTGTCTGATCTACCCGTTATTTCAAGAAATTGAAAATGTGTTCGCAAATATTTGCTCGTTGGAAGAAGATGAGAGCGCCTAAAATCGTGCACATGAGTTCTGTGCTTTTTTTCGTTCTTTGCATACTACAAGGCGTGTTTCTTTGCATCTATCCATGCAAATATCTCGACTACTGTTGGGTGTTTCTATTCCTCGTATGTTTTATTACCGCATCCTTCATGGCAATATATCTCCGGTTTCAGAAAACTATACGCGACCGCTTCAAATGGATTCAAGAAAACGGTTATCAATGGGATATGAAGAGTGCGCTATGGTGCGTTTGGCTTGTGTATAGTCTGGGTCTAATGGTGACCGTTGCCGTAATTTTCAATGGCGTGATAAAAGCTAATCACGAACAACCATGCGCTGATGCAAACGGCAATTTCTCAGAAATTTTCAAGGATGTGAAATTTTGTCGCACGAAAGATAAGGAATTACTTCTGAAGACTGGAAAGATCTGTGCATCCAATGAAACTAGCAAGATGTTCTGTTGGAAGAGTAGAAAGATCGGCTTACTTCCAACGGACGAGTTCTTTGGACCGAACATACTAAAAACAACCTTGTGCGCGACTCCAGTGTTAATGCTTCTACTCTTGAAATCTGCCAGAGCTCCGAAACGTGACAATAAAACGACGCAATCCCAAGATCAAACAGGTATATATAATCGTGGAAATTCCAAATAACTTATTCCTCTGGGCATGTATCCCGTCTACCTACCAGGGTATTTCATTGGGTTTAATGGTAATGCAATGCAAATTCCTTACAATATTCAATAAGATTTTTATAGTGCCCATGTAGCAATAATATTCAATAAGATTTTTATAGTGCCCATGTAGCAATAATATTCAATAAGATTTTTATAGTGCCCATGTAGCCTAATTTTTATGAAGAAAAGTATGTCAGTTTCTGTCCAATTCGTATTTCTGTTTTCATTATTATATACATTAAATGTAAGTGGTAATAATCATAGAATGCACCTATATCAAAATTGTACATCAATAAATGAATTGCATTACAATTGCAGGTGGTAATCAGAACGTCGAACCTGAAGACCCAATTGAAGACGAAGACCTGAAGGTTTTGTACTTCAGAGCGACTTTGAATCTCTTCGATGGAATAGAAATGCTTGAAGAACTCTTAGAACATGGAACACAAGGAATTGACGTTCCGTTACGCCTTGAAACAGCTATTTTGGTTTGCGTTTGTCTTTTTTATTTCCTTTCATTCCTCGAGCTTCTGCATTTAGCATTTCGATGCAAAGATGACGAAGCGAATGGAAACAGCAATACACAGAACGACGACGAAGAGAGAAGAAAGAAAATGTGGGGGGTAACTCACGTAGTAAACACGGTTTTTCAAATCGGCTTGAATTTATCATTCTTTATCCTACGTATGATCATGTGGCTGTCCTACAAGCGCGAGGCAGCAATTTTCATTGCTAAGAATTTAATCTCGATTGTGATGAATATTATGCCGTTTTTCGTTGCCAAAGGTTGGGTTGATGTCAAAGATGATGATAATGATGGCGACGTTAAAAAGGTGCATGCATGATGATTTTGACGATGATGACGTTGATCTTGGTGAGACTGATGATGGCGATGATGATGATGATGATGGTGGCAACGCTAACCTTAATGATATCGGTGTTATTATATAATGGTGTGTACCAAGTCTAGAAGTCACAGTATAGTAAACTAACTTTTTTTTCAATATAGTATGCATGCTATTCATAAAGGTAATCGTTTTCCCGTACATATTAGCCACTACATACAATATATTACATAGATTACATGTTTACACTAGCTGGACCGGATATTCGCGTAAAAGCGTTGGTTCAAAAAAGATGAACTTTCGATGGGGAATTTTGTGAAATATTTTGCAATGATGGCAACTATATTTGTTTGATTGTCGCGCATAGAAAAATATTTAGCTACTTTGGGAAACCAGCTATACCATAGTATTATTATAATAAATCATAAACAGTTTAGTTTACCTCGAGTAGATTCTTAGGTCCAATATGCGTCTTGAGAAAAGAATCAATGCCACCAGGTCCTTTTGTCGACTCGGAGGGCGGGGTATAGTTGAGATGAGGACTGCTGTTAGCCAGAGGTGGTGTTACACTACAGAATAAACAGAACAGTTCAGTTCTTTATACTTCTCTTTGGCATGCAGCTTGTGTCAAAAGCGTTCTACAAGACCATTGGAAGATGGTTTAAAATATTTTCTTTCAAACAAGAACGATTCTTTTCCCAAAATTTTTCTATCCATGTAAACTGGCCAATCTTTTACATACATACCTTCCACCGCTCTTCCTGTCCAACCAAGGGGAGTGTTTTGACAAACATGTGTGGAACGGAGAGCTTCCTTTCGGTGATTGAGAACCATCATCGCTATGTTACATCATCAATTAAAACGTTTTCAGGTTAGTCAGTTTTAGTCATCAAGAAATGATATATAGGGCAGCTTACACATGAAACAGGAGGAACAGTTACGAATGCTTAGACTTGTGTGTACAGAGATTTGTTCACTCTTTTGCATCCATCGATGAAGAGCATCGCACCTGATCTGATAAACATAATGTACCAACCTCTGTATGTAGGATCTTGATATGCTCCTGGGTGATAAACTGTTTTTCAGGCAAAAAGTTTCATCAACAGAACTGGAGAAAGACGTCATTCCAAACACACTATCTAAATGATTAAAAATCGCAAACTCCGAGTTCAAACACCGTTCAAAGACCGTTTAAACTAGCAGAGCTAAACGGGCTTTGCACAACCAGCTGAAACAAAAAGGTAGTATATTACTTTATAAATTTAATACCTTCTGAGGAGAGACTAGAATCGAACATGTTTTCATTTAGCAGTTCTGTTGTGCTGGATACGCGAAATTTATTGGAATCTATAAATAAAATGCAAAAAATATTCATCAATGACAATACTCACGATTCGAACACAGCGTCACGACAAAAAAATATGTGACTGCCTAGAGCTTTAAAACAATGAAATAACGTATAAATAGGTCGTTATGTGAAAAATGACGGAAACTTACTACAAAGCAGTTTGAAAGGCTTTATTACAAAAATTTGCAGAATCCAGAATATTATAAAGGTGAGTGGATAAATCATTCTTCTCAAGCCAGAACACTACGAGAGAAAAGGAAATTAAGTTTCTGGGGAATTAAGGAGGATTTATACAGGGTGTCCCAAAAAAAACGCAACCACTTAAATATGCAAGAATAATATTGTTCGGGTTTGCACCATAGTTCAGCTAAAATGACTTTTAGCATTGTAAATGAAGGATTAAGAGCCATTTTCAATTCCCAGAGGTGCTTATCTATTGCGCTTTAGAGCTGTATTAATGTTCTGCATATTTAAGTGGTTGCTTTTTTTTTGGGACACCCTGTAGTATAGAAAAGCCACAAATAGGACTATTAAAACTGACCACTGCATTGAATGTCTTCAAGCGTTTTCGTCTACTGTTTGCCTAAAGTGAGATCATGACATGGGATTTGTTTCATCAGTTATTTAAAAAACTTAAACAACAACTAAGAAGATACTGTGCATTTATAGAAACAGCTCAGAAAGTTGAGAAATACATCCCAGATTCTCTATATCATGTATTTGGTACCTTCATTACGCACGGTTCAGCAAGAATATCATCGACAGTTGGTCTTTATCAAAGAGAACAAAGTTTTTTCTACAATCGGCTTTTATTTGAAAACTTTGGACAGTTTACACAATAGAGAAGCGATCGATATTCAGCAATCAAAAGAATGTAACAATAACCTATTTTGAGATAACGGGCTCATCATTCTTCTTATAAGGCATGATAGTTCCGGCGACAGACCTGAAAATTTAAACAGGAAAAAAATGGTTTCGATGAGGCTGTTTTTGTCTTTAAAATGAGGGATGCTACTAATTTCTAAAACGCCAAGATCGACTCGAGCTCTGGAGAAGAGATTCTTTACAGAGTCTTTACATGAAACCAGCATATGTGTACCTTGTAAGAAGGCGTTGGGGATCTGTTGGTGTCTCAACTGTTGCCAGGTATCCCCACCACGAGGAAGATCCAAATCACAAGCAACCTCCAAGATACTGATGCCCAGACTGAAGATATCAGCTGCTTTAGAAAATCTTCCTTCCAGAAGTTCAGGAGCGAGATACTTAGGATCACCCTCTTGCGCTTCGTTAAAATGACGCTAAAATATTGCGAGGAACTTCAGGTTATCACTGCAACTTCATGTACTTTCTCAACTGAAACAGTGATGGAAGTCTACTAACCATAAACCACTACACCCTTCCCAAAACAATACAATAACTAGGGGGTTGTAGGAAAGCTATGTATGTCCACCGGACAGTGGTTTTTTTCAGTCGTTCCAAAAATTACCCGTTATTGAGGGTAAAAACGAACTTAATTAAACCTTAGCATTTCTAAGTTGAGAATTCTCTTTGATAACTGTGAGCTGTGAACCTGTAGTTTAATTGCTTTTCAGACATTTTACAGCAGTTGAAAAAATCACTATCTGGTACCGCTGGATAGCATTCGTGCAACTGCCCGTCGCCGGGTGCTGTTACCCACATATTTAGAACATCCTCACCCCCAGGGTAATTAATCATGAAATACAGCTAAAGAATACTACTTCCACATTTGAGAAAAAATTCTTCAGACTTGAACTGGGGCAATCAGGTCGTACCATACTCACCCCAGAAATGTCAAGTACTAGACCAAAGTCAGCAATTTTATACAGTCCATCTAAGCCAATCAAAACGTTTGATGGTTTTATATCCATATGTATCATATTATTGTCATGGAGATGTTTCAGGCCCTGAGAAAAAACAATATGTATAAGTAGGCACACCTGTGCTAAATATATAAGACAGGTGGTATGTCATGCATACATTGGAAAATAAGTTACATGTGGCACACTTTACCTGGGTTAAGTCAACCAGGATATCCCAAACATTTTTTTCATTTATATTATTATTTTCACAAAAATCTGTTAAACTGAAACATAATAATTGTGATTTGAGTGGTTCAACATTACTTAAGCTTTATATGGATTATTTTCTATGATAATCTCAATGTAACAATTAGAAAATCTAATTTCTCACTTCATGTTACAAAGTTCTGTTTGAATATAGAGTTGCTGTCTGAAAAGATAAAAAATGTTTTTAGGCTAACACTTAACATGTAATAGTGTAATGTAATTTGCTTTAATTTTGTAAATAAAAATTGGTACCTCTCTTCCCAGGCCTTTATCAACTTCACACAATTAGAATGCTGTCGTAATCTCTCATGTCTCTTTACTTCATCCAGTCTTTGTTGTCTGAAAGCATTCAATTTATTATAGAAACTGAACGTCCTATAGTGTAGCTGTGTGGTGACTTTGATGGGACATGTTTTGTCCATATTCGCCCCCAAGGTTGATCAAAGTAAATGCAGCTAGCATATATTGCAGTCAAACAAGTACCTGTCAAACTCTCCTCGGAACCTAACTCTTGATTTCTTCACGGCATACAAACATCCATCCTCTTTACTTTCAACTTTAAATACCTGGGTATTGGATATGCACAGGTTAAGTGGTCCAAATAAAATATAAAAAGTTCATTTTCAGGAATCCAACTTACTTCTCCAAATGATCCTTGACCAAGTTTACCAACAATTTTGAAGCACTGCATTGATTGAAGATTACGTAAAATAATAGCTTAATACAACATGTATACAGAATGGCTTGGTAAATCATTGAAATATTTAATGCCTGGCTTTATTACACAGACCAGTCACTGACACATACCTGTTCAAAATATGGAACATGAGAGGTTGAATTGTAAAAAGGACTCTGTAAAGCTACAATAACGTCAAGGAACCAAAGACCAAAATAACTCTTCAGTTCATTGTCATTTTGAACATTGCTTCACTGGACTTTATAAGTACATAAGGGATATATTGTTTATATCCTAGTCCCATCTATAAAGACTATAATGGTATTACAAAAGACGTTTATGATTTTTATCTTAAAGTAAATAGTATTATTGCTGAAAAATATCCGCACAAGGATATTTTCCAAGCTAATAATATATACATACACTACACACACATACACCCTTTGGCATATCAGAAGCTAAACCATATTATTTCGGCCAATATATTAACTTTGTAGAAAAATATTAATAGTAAATGTAACAAAATTGTGACTACTACTTGATCACATTTCATCTTGAAAATAAACTCAAAAATCTTCAAATATTCACAAAAGGATACTGTCTTGCTTTCCCCCAAAGCTTACTCGTTGTGGCCCTTCAGAATATTTTCGCGTGTGTTTAAAAATCCGGCTAACTGGCGGTGCAGATTTAACAGGTGGTCGAGGTGGCTCGTGAAACTCGTCCAGACGACTGCGAATTTTCGCGCTTTTGTGGCTAAAAACTCCTTCATTCATGAACACCGGTGTTGGTATAGGACTCTTTAGACTCTCACTCATCTTTTTAATAAGTTTCCAGTTTCAAATAGTCGAAATTCTGTTTAAATTTTAAAGGAAGCGAATACCAGATCCTTGTTTGTTTTTCTTCAAAATATTCTGTCAACTCATTGTCTCGAATTTGGCGCCAAACCTCGTTTCCACTGCGCAATTACTTCCGGTGTGATGTGTGAACCGCGGGAGAATATTCCTGTCGAATAGACGGGGTTTTTGTTCCCCTGGGCTTTCTGCTCCGGGGTGCAAACACCGACCCGTATGTGTATGATTGAAAGTTGGAGCAGCATGTACAGAACTTGAGCCAAAATTTAATAGTTCAAAAAGAATATTTTAACCTTTCACAAAACAATGAATATGTACTGTTGTCTCTTTGCTATGTATACCTTCAACTTTTTGCTGTCATATTGTACACCACTGACCATGGGCTGGCATTATAATAATCAAACATTCATGCAGTTTATCCATTTACAATTTATCCATAAACCACCCAGTATATTCATATTGTATTCTTTCATATCTAAAAACTCTCCCTTCCCTCCCTGCTTGATAATTTCATGAATGTCTAACTCATTCTTACTATTTCCTCTAAAATCTTTTAAATGACTAAACTATTTTATACTGAGGCTCAATTTAATATTAGTCACATATTATACAGAATATTTATTTAGGCTTGTGAAGACCTCTTCAAATTTGTCCAATGGGCACAAGATATTTTGCAAACCTGCATGACCATAACATTACTGAATCTTGGCTGGTAGAAATTGTCAGCTGTTATCTCATCCTTCTAAGATCCCATCTTTCTAAGAAGGCTGAAGCTGCGTTGCCATTTGTTAGAGCTCGAATTTTTAAATATACTTTTCATCTTTCAGTCATATTTGCATAATAAAAATCCCAACTCAAGGAAGCGTATCCATCATTACGACCTCATTCCCAGTTAATATGAAATTAAGCTGATCATTGTTAAGATGCCATTGAATTAGGAAGACCTGCAAATTAGACAAATTTAATATATATATAACAGATAAAACATAGGTGAAGGCTATATTACAATTTTTTTGCAACAGACATATGAATGTACGATTTACAGAAAATTGTAACTGTGGGAATATTTCTGTGAATTTTGTCATGTCGACAGTATGAGCAAACACAATATTGCTCCATGAAAAACAACCTCCGCTTACACAATTAAAATATTACACAAGGTGGGAGAAAGCAGTGAAAATATTATACAGAAGTTCTCTGATTGCTCCTCCTAGTATCTTACTTGAGTTGAGACTCCTAGCCACTCTAAGATGGGGCCTCCCTCCTTCAACGGGCAGAAAGTTTTCACCGACAATAACTTGAGTTGTATATTTATGTCCAATTATTATTTGATCTTGTTCAAATGACAAAACTATAGGAAGCCAAATAAAAATCCTTATTAACTCACCAAGACATTCCATTCTTTGCACCTATAAGTGTCCACAGTACAACAGAATGGAATACTCAAACACAGTTTACACAAATCCCTTGAAAATCTTTATATTTACTGGGGACTCAGTTTGCCTATTGTTTTTGAATGGAACTTTGAGTATAGTTGACATAGCATACCTGCATTCACTTCATGAAAAGCAAAATGGAGATAGAGTAAAAATAACATGTGAATTGCAGCCACAATGCCACCAGCAATCAGGCCCTGTTTCTTCTGCCATGTTCTGCTGACAAATACACTCACCTACGGATCAAATCATGTTATCTCTTCATAACTAATAATCATTAGGATGCAGTTAATAGGCTAAGTTCATGACTTTTTTTATCAAAAGCATATTTTTACTTACCATTCTTAGAGAAGGCAAACCACCAAAGATTACCCACAAAAGATAGAAGGAAATATGTGTATCATGCTGGATAAATGTTGTGATAAATAAACAGATACATGGTCCAGATAGTGCATAACCCTGAAAGTGAGTATTTACGGGATTTAAAATGTAAGGGTCAGTTAGAAACAATAAATTAAAATTTAAAAAAGGTCAGTCAGAACCAATAAATAGCAACCATACCGTAAGCGAGAGAATCTGTAATGAAGTAAGATGTGTGTTGCAAACGTGAGCGACAATCTTAAAAATACATGAAGCACCAAGCCAGTAGCCAAAACAAGCAATAAACGCTGTTCCAATCAAAGTTCCCTCTTGCTGAAATTTTAAAGGATGTAAGCAGTGTATAGAAAATCCTAGTAGTGAAATTTGAAAATATATTCAAGCAAATTAAATTATAGAAAAGATCATTGTTCCAAGATTTAAACTCACCACTGTGTGGCCAGATGATTTCATTGAAAACAGAAGAATAGCAATCAGAGTAAAAACCAACATCAATGGACCATAAAGCTCACCATTTACAGTCTGGACAAGAGGGAAATTATATATACATAAATTATAGCTTGAAAGATATATTACTTATAAAAATCACAGCACCATATTATACAAGTGTTTTTTTAATAGACAGCCTAATCAGGTGAAGTAGGTGTGGACTATCATTAGATGAAAAAAATGTTAAAAATCATTATATGAATGTAAAAGTGTATCTTACTACAGGAGATGTCTGTTTGGGAACTTGTGGCATCATTGATGCAATTAACCTAGAGAATGCGAATAAATGTTCAGAAACTAAAAGTTCCGAATTTGAAAGATGATTAACTGGATGATGAAAGAAAAGTTATTTCTTTAGCATACCTTTCTCTTACTTCATGAGGTTCAACATGAAAATAAGGACGTAGAATGTCAATATTTGCGTAGAGATCAAAAGCTCGTTTGGCTGTCTGTTTACTAGCATTCCAGACCTGTATATATAGAGAAGTAAATACAAGAATATAACTACACCACTATAACTAACGGAAATGTAAACATTTGAAATAAAAGTTACAAACAGATCAGCTGAAATACAGTCTGATCAATATATAATTTGTAGTAATCATGATGACGGGAGACATACATATCCACCAACTTCCTCCGCCATATGGTCCCTCATTCGGTTAATAAATTCATTTTCAGACATTGATGACTGTGGTCTTGCTTGCTCATCAGAGCTAAGAATTTCATAAAGGGATGGTGTTACTGTGTTAATATTTTTATGGAAATTGTTTGTGATTGATAGATAAATTGATTTACATTGATGGCTTGATACAACAAATACTTATAATCAGGCATACATCAATGTAACAATTAGATATTAATCTACTAAGAGAATGCAACCAACAACACAATTATGACACAAAGCTGCAAATCATTACCTTTCAATGTCGATAACTGTTTCAGACTGCAGCTCATCAGTATCACCCATATCCACCACTGAAGAGGAATCCTTAGAACACGCATTGACTAATGATTATTATATTTGACACGTATTTCAGGGTTTTAGTGCCCAAAATGTAATCCTTCATAAACACTGCCATGCCATGTTTTATTCACAAATAATAAATCATTTGTATACAAATCAAAATTGAACAATTAAACTGCATCAACATATATAATTTCATAGTAAGTGCTAATTTATACATTTAATATATTTAAATCCCCTTTCTAGTATAAATACATATAAGAAATTGATAAAAAAATAACATCGCTTGACAGGCTAAAACTAACCTGAACCAAATACCAACTGGATGAATTCTGACTGCCACTATTTGAGCTCTTATCAGAGCCGTTTCTTTCATCGATACTTTGCCATTCGTCGAAACCATTGCCAGTGGGAGGCAGTGCTTCGTTATTCGTAGCCATGTTTTTTGTTTTGATTCTTTGCCACGTCAAAATACGGCAATCCTTGTCGCGATAAAAACGACGTTGTGAGCCCTCATCCAGTGTTTCCCACAGAGATCAACTTGACAGTTACGTTCTCAATCCAGGTACGCCATACGCGAGAGATCAGGTTTGATAGTTATTATCACTTTATCAGTGGTTATTTTTAAATACGAAAACTCGTGTGCATGAAATTGTCCCCTTTAAGTACATTTTATTACTAAAATTGACGAGAATTTAGCATGTTTTGTATACAGTGCAAAAGAAAACGGTTGGAAGTGAAGCAACTTTGATTTCCGGTTAATATGGTGGCGTAAGCGTTGCTAAGTTACGAAGATTTAAATACAATGTACAAAAAAACAATATAAAAGTAACAATTATTATTATTATGTCGAATGGCATTTAAATCAAAATCAAATTGATTCGGCACCGTGGTGTTTAAACCTATTAATAATAAATGGCTGGATTAGCAGATCTACAGAAGCTATCAATATCAGACGAACTAATTAATAGTGGAATTTCAGAGGATATAGGGGAGATTTGGCGAAGTGGTTATACTAACCAAAATGAAGAAAAACATGATCAATGTACCCTGGCTTTGCATGAAGCATGTCAGAGTGGGGATGTATCGGAAGTTAGGGATATTCTTAGCGAAGGAAGAGCAGATTTGAATGCATTAATTGCAGGTCATAGGGCTTTGAGGACAGCCTTGCATAAAGCATCATCCTATGGTCATACTGATGTAGTTAGATTATTATTAAAGGTTGGTTGAATTGCTTCAACATCATTGCTGAGGGTGTCTGGTTTAAATTGGAACCACTGCTGGAAGATAAATCTCCACATGATTTTTCTTAATATCTAGGCTGGTGCTGAGCCGGACAAGGCTAGTAGTGTTCAGCGAACTGCGCTGCATGAAGCATGCATGGGTGGTCATGTAGAGACATTATTGCAGTTAGTGAAATATACTAAAGACATTGATCACCAAGACTCCCATGGACAGACGGCAGCACACAGTGCAGCCTATCATGGTGAAACAAAGTGTTTGAAAGTACTTATTGATAATGGTTGTGATATAAACTTTCAAGATGCTGAAATGTGCACACCAGCTCATCTTGCTGTGAAAAAAAAACATTTTGAAACACTACAGTAAGTAAATATTATTCCCAACACCTGTATGACATACAGGTGTAATCATATATACTCAATATCAGAAAATAAGTCCTGACTAGTTGTTTGTTAGATAGTCAATATTTTATATCCCCTATCGCACAGGCACGCGCTGCCCGACACAAGAAGCTTGCTTATAACAACAACAGAGGGCCTGCTACGCAGGCTATATTTTATCACTCTGTTATTATCTACTTTAGATGTTTACTGGAGACAGACAAAATGGACATTCTAAAAGCAGACAAGCAAAGCAGGACCTCAGTTCACTATGCAGCAATCTATGGCAGCATAAATTGCCTGAAAGTTTTTAGGAAATTTAAAGTTGACTTGAAAGCAACTGATAATAATGGTGCAACAACTGCACACCATGCTGCTGCTGGAGGCCACTTGGAGTGCTTGCAATTTCTCACAAAAGTTGGGATTACAATTGATTGGAAGGATAGCTTTGGAAAGACAAGTGCTCATTATGTAAGAATATCAAATGATTCCAATAATGAATGTTATATCAATGCATAATTGCTGTGAAATCATGTGTTTGGTATACATTAACCAACAAATCAAGACCAAACCTACCTTGTCTAACAATTTATATCATTATATATCAACATGCATGGTCACTTTATGTTTCAGGCTGCTCAAAGAGGATCATCAGAATGTCTACACTGGTTACTAGAACAAGGAGCAAACTCAAGTTCTGTTGATGGTGAGGTTGACTTTAGTCCTCACAACACTTGCCAACATGATTAGGAACTGTGAAGTGCTAGGCAACCAACCATATTTGGACAGTTAAATTTCATTAAAGCTATTGCAGTTAATTATTAATATAGTGTGTTATTAATATTTTTAGGTATGGGCAACACTCCAGCCCATTGTGCAGCACCAGGACATATGGCAGCAATGAACTGTCTGATAAATCATGGTACTGATACCACAGTAACAAACCATCAGGGTGACACACCAGATATGTTGTCCAGAAAACATGGTCACACACAGGCTTACCAAAAAGCAGGTAATGACATGGAGACAGTATTCATATTCACCATGGCATTTTTTTCTTCCAAATTTCACTCCAAAACAACTGCTAACTCCATTCCTCATTATATAACAATAGCAACTGCAAACTTTATTCCTCTCTTTTAACAAGCCAACTGTTTTATGGTAACCTGTATCCTTGACTTTATTTTTAGTCAACAGTGAAATAAAGTGTCCATATTGTGTGAAGCAAAAAGCACAAGCAGAATATGACTTGAAGCATCAGCCTTCTGAAGTTGAAAAGAACATTAAGCTCGAAGAAAGAGTTATATTCAAAACACCTGTAAAAACAAGGTGGTCTTTGCATTTGTCTTCTTCTAAATTAAAGCTCTGTAAGATGTGTAAGAGATGGAATAGGAATTCAGATAAATTGTTCTTTTAATAATCTCTTAACTTGAAGCATGTGAAATTGTATCAATTAAACCATGCATTCACTTGCAACTCTTTGTGACTAAATATTTTGTTTTCAGATCATCATCATCACATGCCAGTGATGCCACAAGTCAACAGAAAGGCCAGCCAAAGCAATCAAAAAGCCAAACCTCAATTAAAGCTACAGGCAGTAAAAGAGACCTCTCTTCCCAATATTATGGTGACCATTTGTTTACATTAAATGGAAAATAACCATTGGTTACAGTCTACAAACAGCTTTCCAGTTATGTATCAGAATTAAAAAAGTGGTTTTTAAAGGTACAAAAGCTGCATAATTATAGCTTAATATAAGATCCATACAAGGCAAGTATAAACATGACAAAAAATCCTATGATTAAGGCAAAATTTACAACTAAAAGCATCTTGACTGACTTGGATTTGGAGTTTCCACTTAATGCATGTGCCATATTGAGAGCCTCTGGCAACTAGATGAAAAAAATATTTATGAATTGTTTTTACTTCGGTTGGTATAGTTGGTGGGGTGGCGATGAACCAGTTGGCAAAATTGGAAGCTAAATTTAAAATAGCTAATATAGCTAGCACACACCACACTTACCATATCAACTAAAGAAATGTATATAAACATGCCTCCAGCAATACCAAAAATATATTTCACAGCATGAGTAGCATATCCCAATACAAGTCCCATCACCAGGCCGATGTAACAGAGACAAGCTGATAAGAAGTTTGCTAACATGGCTTTCTTGTAGCTCAGACCAGAATTCAGTAAAATTGCAAAATCACCTGGAAAAAGTAAAATGAGTTCATAGACAAGAAAGGCAAAGTTTGGAACCTAGGATAGCATTGTTCATAGCAATTTTTTAAGGTCATTTTTGGTGACTAGAGCTATAGTCCAAAGGCTAATGTTTACTTAATGACAATTTAATTGAGCCTATTTAAACAACAACATAAACTAATCTGAAGACCATTGATAAAGAGATAGACTTACCCAATTCATGTGGCAGTTCTTCGCAAATAACAGCAAGGGAAGTGCTTATACCAGTCACAACTGAACCACTGAAAGATGCCCCAATTGCAAGGCCATCCATGAAATTATGTAGTCCATCTCCAATAATTATCATCCATGCAACAGTTGCTATTGCTGGTTTCCCAGTTTTTTCAGAGTTATTTGTCTCCTCTATCAAAACATGAGCTGCTTGACTTTGGCTGCTTTCCTTCATTCCTTCAACAGTAGGAAATATGGGGGTACCATAGTGGTGGCCTTGCCCGTGTCGATTTAGACCACTGCTTATACCAATTGAATGCAATTCACTATCATTTAAAGCAGGCTTTTCATCACTGGGTACAGCCTCAACCCCTGATGCAACATGCTAGAATAAAAATCAATTGTAATTTTACATACCTTATATATTCAGGAACAATTAATTAATAAGCACTGGTGTTTATTGGCCGGATCTCTCCTATAACCTATTTAGAACTTGTGATTGTAAGCTATCAAGCAAAAAGTTAGTATCACTATTCACCTTCATCTTTCTTATGTCTTTAAATTTGATAAACAGTTTCATTGAACATTCAAGGATAAGAAACAAGTATAACCCAACAAATATCATAGCACATTTCCACAGATGACTTTTGTCGTTTTTATAAAAAGGAAAACCCAATGCCTGAAAAAATTTCACAGAGAAAATGTGTTAATGTAAGCCTAATGAGATACATATATTATCCAGGCATGAGAAATGAAACAAATTTATGTTTGACAGCAAGTGTCATTATGCTTGCCTTTGGTATGAGATGAAAGAAACCACTACCACCCAAAACACCAACAGCCAATGACACCATAAACATCAATGTCTTTTTATAAAAAGGTTTCCCCATCATAGGTATAACAATTGCTCCAATTAAAGAGCCAAAACTTATGATTGTCACAAAAAGAAAACCGAATCCCCATGCTGCATAAACATAAAGAAAACTGGTAATGTAAAAGATCATTCTGGTACACATGTGACTGTAATCATATAATAAAGTAGGTAAATTAAGTGACAGCTGTGTTTCATCCAATTAATATGGGATGAATCAAAGCATGTTCTTTTCTTTATGTTGCAATTGACGGTGTTTCAATGCACAAGCTGGTGCATTTAATAAGTATACAAGAGTATAAAACACCCAAAAGTACCTCTGGTAGGATTTTCTTTCCCAGTATCCTCCTCTTTTTCTACAACTTCTGTCTCTTTGGCATGACACTGCTTTTTAGTCAATTGGTACAATACAGCAGGACATAGTTCCAATAAGTCTGTCCTGTTGATGGTACCATCATTCTGTGAGTACACACCATAGAAATGTTGACTTGTATAACACACCTAAGCAGATGGCAATTAAAATTGACCTTCAACCTTATCTAATTTTTATGACCTCAATATTTTTCATAGTATGATTGCTCATTGATTGATATGATTGTCCGTGCTGAGTATTCCCTAAGGATGATATATTCCCATTTCCCAAGGCCTCGCCCAATCATCACATAGTACAAATGTTTTTTGATGGAACAATAACAATTTGGAACAAGGAATCAAGGAACCAGGAACAAGGGACCAGGAAAGTGCAATTTACTTTTCCTTACTAAAATATAAACAATAGAAACTTCGTACAAAGTAAACATTTTGAAAAATATAATATAATAGAATATAATATAATAGCCTTTCATAACTGAATTGGAGTGAAAAACTGCACGATGTGTTCAAATGAAGCGGAATATATGTACATTGATTGATTTGTACAGGAAATGCCATTCAATGTAAAGATATTCACACACGTTTTAAATGAAATATGTTTGAAAATATACCGTCGAACAGGGATTTCTACTGCTTATAATTTTCCGCTCCTACGACAATCGAAAAAAGATATAACACTCGTACAAGTTTGAAAACGAGGTAGTCTTAACTCACTTTTCCAAAACGCGTATAAATGATGATGGATTCAGACACAAACTAACCACACAGTCCCTTTCTTTAGCAAATGAGAGGAGTTTATTTCCATGTATAAAATAGTTCGGTTAGTTCGGCCAGGGTTTCCACTTTGATGGAAATTTCCATATTTCATGGAAATTTTATTATTTTGCCGAATGAAAAGGAATTTTTCATGGAAATGAAAAACCTATGGAAATTCTATGGAAATTTCAATATTTTCTTTCCCCATTTAAACTGACTTAAACTCATAGAGCTTAGTGTTTAAAATTCAATATTTCTAAGGACATAAAGGGACTTTTGGGGATTGCCAAAATAAGATCAAGCGTTAAGCCATTATGTTTTGTAACTTGTGAGTCTGTAGTCTGTAGTCAAAGGTGGATTTACATAAATAGCTTTATGTACGAAGCTGATCGGCAGTCAAGCGATGATCATTCCAGTGATAAAGAATCCCAGAGGATTACACAAAATGTTAAAAAAAATACGAGAAGAAGTTAGTTTTGCGATAGTTGGCTAAATTGGATAGATAGTTGGATAAATTTTCCTTCTTTAAAGAAGGAAAATTTAAAGATTGGATTGAAGCATGTTGAGCATAAGCAACTTGTTCTTGAATCTTGATAGTTGAAAAGTTGATTAGAATACTATTGATATTGATAATCTGATATTATAAACTGAAAGAAAACAATTTTAATGCTTTAAATACTGTGTTTTCTTGATTTAGTTTTCGTCGAAATTTTATGGAAATTTAAACATCTTGTATATGGAATTTTTGTTAAATTTATGGAAATTTCAGCTTAACTAAATGGAAATTTCAAATTTGAAAGTGGAAGCACTGAGTTCGGCTCAATTTTGTAATTTCGGGGGGGCGAATGCGGAATGTCTCTAGTCACTTGCTTTTTTAATCAGATCAGAAGAGAGACATCTGTGTATAAAAATCTGTGACTGAGCTATATATTGTACTCACTGACTGTACTGAGGAATTATAGTATAACTCGGTGAGCGTTCCAGTCTTATTTGAGTTCAACTGCTCTCGACCAAAAAAACGCTACGAACACCCTCTGGAACACCAAACTAAACTAAGGTGACTAAGGGTGTCCCCCAAAAACCTCCAAAGTATTGAAGTCACCTATTGTTAAAATTTGCATGACCTGTTCGCGAATATTTTCTCGTGGTGATTAACGCAGCTTATAAAATGCTAAGATTTTATTGAGGCTGGATCCGCCGCGCCTTCTGAATAACCAGCACCAAAAGGAATAAAATATATATTGAAAACACAGTCATCACCACAATTTTCGAACTCCGCGCCTCGCTCAGTTCGCTGCGGTAACGGCGTAACGCAACAATTAATATCTCGAGGTTCATTATATACTTCATCCGACAATTTGAAATTTTACCTGGGGATCATTTGAACCTTTCCCCTGTGAAAGTCTGTCATTCAAAACAGCCAAACGAACACTTCTAAACAAAGCCTCCATGTCCGTAAGATTCATTTTGTTGTCATTGCCAAATGCTTCTAAAATTTCTTCAGCTGGATCTAGCAATGGCGTGCTTCGAACGACAATCTTGTGGTCAGTCTTTTCGATTTCTACGTGAATCACCTGTGCTTGTGCAGACAAAATTGCTACGCAAAAACACTGCAGTAAGACGAAATATATAAACATATTTCGGCTTTAAATGACAAAAATTAATTTTAAAAAATGAGCGACCAAACCAGTGAGCTCTATATATATATGGAGCAGTAAATTGTGGTTGCACTTGGTTGCTAAAGGCACAGAGCTAAAGGTGAAGCCAAAGATGGCGGAAATTGAAGGAGCTATTGGTGGTGGGGCCATGGGGTGCGCACCAGTGATGCGCACTCGAACATCCATCAACACTGCTTAGCAAAAGTAGGTGACTTCCGATAATTTTCCGACTGCCGAAGTTTAATCGCGATCTGTCGCATGGAACGCGAAGCCACGCATGATCAATCTTGCACCATGATTTTAATTATAATTAATTATTTATAATTAATTAAAATTACTTTAGGAATTTTACTTGTGTCCATTTCATCAAAGTAAGGATGGCTTTGTTCAAATATTCAATGTGTAATACAATCCCCCCATGTCGTTATCCTTTAATCACTGGACCTAAATTAAGAGAGTTGCTTATCAAAATCTTTACGCCTTTTAGGTCGCGGAGAAAACGGTATGGCGACAAAAGACGATGTCAAAAAAACTGAGATTATATAAAAGAAGGTGGCAGTGGAGAACGTTGAGTCCATATTCAGTTACCTTGTCTTTCTGGGAGCTAAAAATCTTTAAATCTATGTACAATACAAGCTTATATTGTGTTTCGTACTGTTTTATAATAGGCTGGTGGACTTCATCAAGGAGTCGATAAGACGCTTGTCACCAAGATCCAAGAATTGGTCATTGCTGGGACTCGCTCGGTTAAGGAAGTGAGGAGGCATCTTAAGGTCGACGTTGAACAAGAGCTCTAAAAAGGGACAAAGGCGCCTCCTAAATCCAATTAGAGATTTTATCCTTCCAAAACGACCGTACGCAGCCATATTTACAAGGCAGTCGTCATAGAAAGATTTTCAAAATTCGATCACGAAAATCTTCAAAAGATCGAGTGCTTGCAATTGAAATGCCCTGATGGGATGTTTTTCTTCCGTACGCTCGTCAAATATTCAAAAGAGTCGTCTTCCGTCGAAGAAAATAATGAGGATATTGACAACGATAAAAATGACGATGATGATGCAACGCAGTTTTACCGAATACGAAAAACGGACTGTTATTCGTGAATCAGACCGAGAATAAGAGGCGGCTCCACTTACTCTTCTAGATGCCACATACAAAACGACAAAATTTCAAATATTGTTGGATATATGTGGAGCTTACTGAAGAAACCATTTGGCGTGAGCAAAGCTCAAAATCCGCCGTCTTTTTGGCGACACGGTCTGGCCGAGAGCAAGTCTATGGTGGCTGACGGCTATTATCAGATTTTTTTATGGAAAAGATACTAATGCACAAACTAAGATAAAAAACAACAAATAAGATTTAATTTTTGACCAAAATTAATAAAAGTAAACAAAATGAAATTTGAAATAATGTTCCCTGTCGAATTTCGGAAGTAAATCGCTGCGCGGCTTTCATGCCGACAGGACACCTCACCTACCCACATGTACGCATTGCGTACCTATTTTTCTATACTATTCGACGAGAAACACTTGCTGGAGCAATGCGTGGGACTTCGTGGACTGCGCGGAGTGGCATCCATTGATTTGATCATTGCAATCTATAAACAGCTTTCCAGTTTATTTGGTTGATGTTTAATCTCCATTCAAATTTATTTCAAATATTAGTACACTTTATGAATGTCAGAATTAAAAAAGTTGTTAGAATTTTAACTTGACCAGTCTGTAACACCAAAATCATTTCAAATCCACAAACTTTCCACCTTGAATGTAGAAAAACTGCACAAATTATAATAATTATAAACATCTTAGTGCAGTATAAAATATTTACACAGAACAATACACATACCTACAGTATTAGCATCACAGAATGCCTGACAGTAGAATTTTAAAACATGTATATCAAGAAGGGCCTTTGATTTTCAAGCTGAAACTATTTTCAACCTTTCCTCATCACAAGTACAGAAGTTCGAAATTCCACCAAAAAACAAGTTTCATCTACCATCAAACTGACGGTAATGACGGCCTAATATGTATGGGTTGGGTACACCCCTAGTTTTTCATCAGTTTGATTGGCAAAAATTAGCCAAACAACAATTGCCTATAGCTCAATTGAAGTTCCATACAAGGCAATAATAAGCATGACACAGAATCCTAAAGTTATGGCAAAATTTACAATTAACAACATCTTGATTGACTTAGATTTGGAATTTCCACTCAATGCATGTGCCATTTCGAGAGCTTCTGGCAACTAGATGAAGAAATAATGATCAATTGTTTTAACTTAGGCTGGTATTGTCAATGTGGTGGTGATGAACTGGCAAAATTGGAAGATGAACATAGACTTACCATATCAACTAAAGAGATGTATATAAACATGCCTCCTGCAATACCATAAATATATTTCACAGCATGAGTAGCATATCCCAATACAAGACCAATCACCAGGCCAACATAACAAAGACAAGCTGATAAAAAGTTTGCTAACATAGCTTGCTTATAGTTTAGACCAGATTTCAGTAAAATTGCAAAATCACCTAGAAAAAATAAAATGAAGTTAATGGACAAGAAATATGCAGTCTTGGAATCTAAAATAGCATAGTTCATAGCAAATTTATTAAGGTGATTTGGCAACCCTCAGACTGCAAGGTTTATTTGATCTTATAAATAGTTTTTGCATGTTGACCAGGGCTATTTCAAAGGGCAATGATTACTGTATGACAATATAAGTGGGCCCATGTAAACAACAACATAAACTAATCTGAAGGCCGTTGATAAAGAGAACGTGTATAGACTTACCCAATTCATGCGGCAGTTCTTCACAAATAACAGCAAGGGAAGTGCTAATACCAATCACAACAGAACCACTAAAAGATGCCCCAATTGCGAGTCCATCAATAAAATTATGTAGTCCATCTCCAATAATTATCATCCATGCAACAGTTGCTATTGCTGGTTTCTCAGTTTTCCCAGAGTTTTTTATCTCCTCTGTTGAAACATTGGCCAGCTCAGTTTGGCTGCTTTCGTTCATTAGGACAGTGGATTGTCTTTTTATCTCAACAGTAGGAAATATAGGCCCACCATTGTGGTGACTATGTCCATGCCCATTTAGACCACTGTTTATACCAATGGAATGCAATTCACTATCATTTAAAGCAGGCTTTTCATCACTGGGTACAGTCTCAATCTCTGATGCAGCATGCTAAAATAAAAATTATAGTTTTACATAACTTATATATTTGGGAACAATTATTTAATAAGCAGTAGTGTTTATTGGATCCCTGCTATAAACCTGTTTAGAACTTGTGATTGTAAGCTAACAAGCAAAATGTTAGTATCACTATTCACCTTCATCTTTCTTATGTCTTTAAATCTGATGAAAAGTTTCATTGAACACTCAAGGATAAGAAACAAGTATAATCCAGCAAATATCATGGCACATTTCCACAGATAACTGTTGTCATTGTCATCAAAAGGAAAGCCCAACGCCTGAAAAAGTTACACAGAGGAAATGTGACATCCAGGCACGAGAAGTTAAAAAAATTCATGTTTTACAGTCTTACACTTGGTATGAGATGGAAGATACCACTACCACCCAAAACACCAACAGCCAATGACACCATACACATCAATGTCTTTTTATAAAAGGGTTTGCCCATCATAGGGACAACAAATGCTCCAATTAAAGAGCCAAAACTGATAATTGTCACAAAAAGAAATCCGAATCCCCATGCTAGATAAAAATAGAGAATAATGTAAAAAATCACTCTGACACACACTGTAATTATATAACAAAGTGGGTAAAGAAGGTTTTTGTTTCACCCAATCAATACGGCATGAATCAAAGCATGTCCTCTCTCAGCAACAGATCATGTTGCAATCAACATAGTGCAACAGATACTGTCACAATTGACAAGCTGATGCATTAATACAAATATGTCTAAATGTTAGACTATCAAGGTGATATAAAACCCTAAAAAGCATACCTCTGGTAGGATTTTCTTTCCCAGTATCTTCCTCTTTTTCTACAACTTCTGTCTCTTTAGCGTGACACGGTTTTTTAGTCAATTGGTACAATACAGCAGGACATAGTTCCAATAAGTCTGTCCTGTTGATGGTACCATCATTCCGTGAGTACATACCATAGAAATGTTGACTTGTAAAACACACCTAAGCAGATAGCGAGGAACAGTGTTATCTTGTACATCCCCAGAGCCTTCTCACAACTGGCTGGCCTAAGGCTAAGTAAATTCTTGCCAATACTACTTATATATTATTACTATAATTGACCTTCATCCTTATCTCATCTGTGTCTTTCTCATTTTTAAGAATAATTATAAATACTCAAGTTGCCACGTTAAATTTTTCACCTAAATTTGAACATGTGAACATGCAGGAAGGCACACTTTTAATATACTGGAAGATGACAAATATTTCAATTTGTCCTTGTAAAAAAAATTGGCAACAATGTCTGCATGGCCACTTAAAAATTGGAATACATACATGTACATTATCTTAACGGGCTAAATAAAACAGCACTACCATTTATTCAATACCATTTATTTACCAAAGTTTTATAGTAAACATTTACATTCCTTTCAGATCTATTAAATTAATTTAGCAATAAACATACATATATATTTCTATAGGAAAACTTACTTGTGGATCACTTGCACCTTTCCCCTGTGAATCTTTGTCATTCAAAACAGCCAAACGAATACTCCTAAACAAAGCCTCCATGTCTGTAAGATTAATTTTGTTGTCATTGCCAAATGCTTCTAAAATTTCTTCAGCTGGATCTAGCGATGGCGTGCTTCGAACGACAATTTTGTGATTCTTTTCGACTTCCACGTGAATCACCTGTGCTTGTGTTAGTTGTGTAGACAAAGTCGCTACGCAAAAACACTGCAGTAAGCTGAATATAAACATATTTCGGCTTTAAATGACAACTAAAATGTATCACAAAACGTTTAAATGAACGAGCAAATACTTCTTTTCTATATATGCAGTGATATACCGTTGTTTTTGAATTTTAATAAACGATTGCCACGAATACACATTCACTTCACGTGTGACCGGGACTCTGGGAGACTGGAAGATTGGCGTTGGGCCATATACAACAACAACAGTTATTGGAGATTCCATAAATTCCATAGTAATTATGTATTTGTATTTCAATTTCCGGGAAAACACCCCCGCACTTGTCAGTGCTAGGTCACCCCAGTTCTAAACCTTAACCAATGATTTGCACTGCAAAGTACCACCTAGGAAATCCATACAAAATTTACCACACTTTTAACAAACCTGACAGGTGCTTATTCTCAAGACAAAAACTAACTACCTTCAATATACCATGCTATCTTAATATAACAGGCTATCCTCAATATACCAGACTAATGTACCATAAACTGGATTGATTGCAGTTATTGGTAAATTTTGAGTGTCTTCTCTAGCCTGTAATAACTTTTGGACAATATCATGTTTCCTTTGCCCTAGTATAAGCACTGCAATATTTTTACTTTGGTTGAGTAATGATAATGTCATTGTCATCCTGGTATAGCCTCCGAATGAGGTTGTCAACTCAACCCAATTAGTACTTGTTAGTAACTTGATACCTGGGAATAATGATGCAGTATGTCCATCATTACCAACACCTAACACAACAAAATCTAATGAGCCATTAACAAGGTGATATCTCAGGAGTTTTTCATACTGTTTTTCACCCAAGTTACTTGAATGGCAATACTGTCCAGCATTATCAACAGGCATTGAATGGATATTCCAATAGGGAATATGGATGTGTTTGAGAAAGTACTCATACATATTTTGAAAATTTGATTCTTTATGGTTTAGACTAACACATCGTTCATCAACCAACCAAACATGTACCTTGTCCCAAGAGAAATATTTCATATATGCCAATGCATGAAAAAGATGCTTAGCAGTTGAACCACCTGATAAAGCCAAATTAAATGTGCCACCAGATTCGACCCTCACTTGTATTGCACTTGCTATATCTTTTGCAAGTTGTTGAACAACATTTGTTAAATGCCCCGAAACTAGTTTATTGCCACGGAAACTATGTGATTGATCATCTTCCATTTCCATCCTTAAATACTTTGTATCCCCTGACATCTGGCAATCACTTCTAGCTTCTGAAACAAACTTTATTTTTCCTTTCACAAGTTCAAAATCCAAACTTTCAATGTCCTCTTTAGTATATAATCTAGGTTGAATATATGTGGATGCCTTGATTAATGGGTCCCAAATTTTCCATGATAGCAATAAATCTTCAATGCTTACAAACATATCCCTATTTCCAAGAAAAAGCTCCTGAATTAGTGAACTGTAAGCATCACGGTCAGTATGAGGTGGTTTCATAATTATATAATCACTTTTAAGATTTGGTGGAATTTCTGTCTGAAAAAGTACATTCTTCCAATTTTTGCCAAATTTCATATTTGACATTGCACT
The DNA here is from genome assembly GCF_004324835.1 of Dendronephthya gigantea. Lineage (NCBI taxonomy): Eukaryota > Metazoa > Cnidaria > Anthozoa > Malacalcyonacea > Nephtheidae > Dendronephthya > Dendronephthya gigantea. The sequence goes on from NW_021163020.1 coordinate 2,642,493, forward strand.
TGAAAACATTGTTACTGGATAGTCAATATGTTCACCTTGAATGTAAAAAGTTAGCTCTCTTGGTTTACAATTTTCAGGCTCATTGTCCAAGTTGTTTTCTATACAGAATTTCTGCTGTTTAAATTTGACTTGTACATAAGCAAGTCTGGTATCTAAACTTTTTCCTGAAACTAGGACAAATGGTACTCCAGCCCAACGCTGGTTTTGAATATTCATCACAACTGCAGAGAACGTAGGTGTATTCCTATCATATTCAACGCTAGGAACCTCGTTCTTCAGCTGGGTATTATAACCTTTATACTGCCCAAATACTGCATCATGTATAGTAACTGCTTTTACAGCTTCCAACAATCTTAATTTCTCAGAATTTCCTGATAATTTTGGAAAATTTTTCTCATCACTCTTAAATGTGTTCTCAGGATATTTCTTAGAATTTGGAAATGATTTCTCAGAATTATCCTGAGACATTTCCAAAGCAACCAAAACAAGAATTTCAGTTAAATGGTTTTGAAAAACATCTCTTATCACACCATATTGATCATAGAAGCTCATCCTACCCTTTGCATCCAAGCGTTCCTTCACGACAATATTCACCTGTTCAATATAATCTCGATTCCACATGGTGTCGAAAAAAATTCCAGATTTTCTTTCTTGAATTCCATGATTTGCGCTACACCAGCTTTTCCTAAATAATGATCAATTCTGTATATCTCGACTTCTTTCCAATATTTTGACATTTTCTCAGAAAGCTCAGTTGCAGTCTTCAGGTCGCTCCCAAACGGTTTCTCCAAGACGACACGAATCCACGTATTTGGTGACTTTGGCCGACAGTTTTCCGCAATGTTCTTGCTGATTTCTGCATATGCAAAAGGCGGTACAGAAAGATAATATATGCGCCCTACTTCAATTTCTTCCTCGGTTAAGCTGCTTTGCAAAAAATTCTGAAACTTTTCAAAGTCAACCGAATGCTTTAACCTGTAGTACATACATACTTTCATAAACTCAATCTTTTGTTTTTCGCACTCAACATTAGAACATCGAATAGAAGTGTTTAAAATGTCAACAAGAGCCTTGCTTCCCGTTTCAGCGTCCACCCTCGTAGCGCCATAAAACCGTAGCATTGTGTTCTCGGAATTGCCTCTCACAGATAAATAAAGGTTAAAAAATCCGTTCCATAGATATCGCTTTGCTAAATCGCCGGTTGCGCCAAAAAGTATAATGTTTACGCGATGTTTGGGTTTACTTTGAACTTGATTTTGTGAAGTGAAATGGCTGAAATATAACGCAAAGAATAGTGTGTGCCATTGTAACAATTTTGTCGCCATTTTGAATTTCACCCAAAAAATACGTCATGTAAAAACATGTTTTAAAATCTGAAACACTGAAACTGTACATGCGATGCCTGAAAAAACCATGAAACTGTTTGTTTCAATACACTCTTTCTGTTTTATATTTCTGTCTGTTTTAACATTTTCTGCCTGTTTTAACCTGTTTCAATGAAGATGAAATGATAGAATGAACGAATGAAAAAACTGATAACAAATATTGCACGCTCTAGAATATCGCCTCTCTCTATCGGAGTTTGTTAGAAATTGAAAGGGTTTGGTTACCAAATCCTCTCAATTTCTTTTACAGATGAGGTCTAGCGAGGTGATACGAAATTTTTTTCAGGTTGTCAGACAAGAGCCATGGCTTCTTGCTTAGCTACCCAAACACTAGTCCCTGCAGGCAAGTTCCATTTCAATCTCTTCCAACCACAGGAGGACGCTAATCAATTATTCACGCGCACTTGTCTTTAACCTGGACGCGCTTGGACTCACGAAGATGACTTCAAAACATCGATATCGTTTAAACATGGATTAACGGAGAATTGCAAGAAAAAACTAAGAGTTATACACTACAGGTATGTAAAAATCATTTGAAGAAATGGAATGTCTAGATTTTGAAAGATCGTAAATATATCATCTTAGGACAATGTGATAGTTTTTCTTATTTCAAGCCGATATTCAACCGCTAGGTAAACGAGACTATCACATATGATTTCACGAACATGCATGACACCATTTCAAAAGCCGGACAGTAGACTGGTCTTTACGTGTACGTTAATCGTAAATCAGAAGAGATTTAGAGCCAGAGCGAAACATCCACGCGTTCCGTTTCATTTTGTAAGACACGTCTATTGTTAAATGAAGATGATAGTTAACAAGTGTGAACAAGAAAGCGCTTCGAAAAGAATGAAGAAATCTCATCAGCTCCTTTTGTGCTATGTCAAGGGTGATTAATCTAGGTACTTGCTGAGTCTGATTGAGGTGTGTCATTCTCGTTCGCCAGGCTATAGCTTAGGTTCTCGACAAACTGGGAAACACTTGCTAAAGGTTTATTGTTTCCAGTAAAATTTAGGTGAAATAGGACATTGTTTCTAAAGTAGGCAAACAAGAAAACAGTGTTTCCAGCCATTCTGATTAAAGCTGAGAAAAAAATGTCAGTGATCCAGGCAAGCTGATACACGAGAAATTATTTTTGAGATGCAAACTGAAAACTGATTATTCACAAAAGTGATTTGTCTTGAATAGCAATGTGCGGTATCAAAGGTTATACCACAAACAAAATCAACCTGTTGCTCTATCGCTTAACATAGCAACGATAATAGTCTATCGTCTCAGTACAGTGTGTTTGCGTTAGACTCCAACAACAGTTTAATAATACACGCATGTGAAACCAACACTAAGAAGACTCCATCAGTTATAATTCGTCGTTCTATAGACGTTTCGTCTAACATTTCTTAATTTTTCTCCAAACTGATAAAGAAGTGTTACAAATATTGTCTTCCCGCATCCATATCCGGGTTGAAATTACTACGAAAAACTAGCTTGTCTAATTAAAAAGGCTAGAAAGTTAACTCGACTACGCGAGTATCACTACTAGGCGAGTTTGCACGGAATTCAACTAATTCTTTTTATAAAAGACTGTCAACAACTTCACCGCAAAAGTATGAAGCAAACAGGTACCGGAGACCTAAAGTTCTTCATAGGACTAAAACATGTTGTTGATGTAAATCTGAAATGCTGGAAAACTTGAAGAACTGCATAAACTGTATGTTCCAATTCAATAGAGTTACTTCAGCCTTAGAATCTGATCAGAAATAACACTGAGACTGTAAGGGAATTGGTCTCGCATGTCAGGGATAACAATAGTCAACAGCAATATACGTATATGAAAACATGAGAAAACAAAATAATTATTTTTTCCCCATAGATTTGTATACGTATATCAATATATCAGGGTAGAAAAAATATTCTAACTGAAGCTTCAAGAAGAACAACTACGTTTAACCCCAATGGATATATCCATAAATTACATTAAGTTGAAAGAAAGGTTATAAGTTATGTACATTACGTTTAACTTTGAAGTTTCCATATCAAAGACAATTTTTCCTCTAGGAACTGCACAGGAACGAGGAACTGCAAAGGAACAAGAAAAAGACACATATTAGTGATATTACGAGTGTGGTTTCTTTAGTGAAGCCGGGGGTATCCTGCATCCCCCAAGATGTCCGATACAGATTCAGAATACGAATCCAGTGACAACGAGTTGATTGAGCCTTTATTGCGTGAAAACAAAAGATTGAGATGGACTTTGGCGAAATATCAGAAGAAAAACTCGCTGCTTAAAGATGTCTTGTCTGATAAAGATATTAAGATATCTGAGCTTCAAAAACGCGATGAGGAGAGGTAATGTTTAGATCAGTTTAATCATGATAATCCTTCATTTCCTTGACATTTTAAAATAAAAAGTGTGTCTAGAACGCGGATCTTTACGAAGAATTTTCCCCACGCAAAACAGTCAGCCCATATCATACAGGTGCAATTACTTTTGTTAGTGCTGTTCTAAGAAGATAAGTTCGTTTTACACAAAACCCGGCCTCTGATACTTTTTAATATATAGCATTCCAAAGGGTATTTGATACATTGAAGAAGGATGAGAAAAGATTCCACTAGCAAGTAGCAAATTCAAAAGTGCTCATCTGAAATTTTCCATGCACCGTACACAAAACTTTGCGTAAAATTTATAGCTGGCTGCTCATGCGATTTCACGGAAGGCTCCACGACCACACCCTGGATGCCGGGCACTCGAACATTTCTGCTAATAGATAACCGCTTTATACTAATCCAATAGGGACGAGTTGGTATCGAGGCAGGAAGATACCATACGGAACCTCATCCGACAGATGAACGAACAAACGGCCGAGCTGAATTTCCTGTCTGCCAAGTTGAAGGACGCTTCAAACGAGAGCGGTGGCGACGTGAAACCCGCGCATGACGTCATATCCCCGCGGGACACGGAATTGCAGTCCCTCAAGGCGACGATTGATATCCAAAGCAGAAGAAATAATGAACTGAGTGACGAGTTACAGCAGGAGAGGAAAAAACGAGAAAAATTGGAAACGGACATCGACATGTGGAGGTTCAACCTTGGAGAATGCGAACGAGAGTTGGAACAGCTTAAAGAACAGAAAGAGAAACTAAAGTTAGTATTTTCACGAAAACTGTTCAATATATTCATAGTCAAATTCCGACAAAGACCGGTCGGATTAACAAAATTTTCTTTCTATCAGGCAGGACTACCAGCGAATGAAGAGAGACGCTGACGTGAGCAAGCGACTCCTTTCTGATGTGAAGTTACAGTTGAAAAACGTGAAAAGCGAACAGGAACTGGCTCGGATTAAAGCAGAAGAACAAAAGAAGGAAGCAGTTGATGTCAAATCCCAGTTCGATAAAGAGAGAAAAAACGCAAACAAGTTTAAGGAAGATCATGATAAAATGAAAGAGAAATTTGATGAATATCGCAGAGGTATTAATCTCGGTTTATTCTGCTTTCTCCAGCCTCTCGAACAGTCAAAGAACAGTCGTTTTTTCCCCTAAAATCTTTTCGCCATCTTATTTTCAGGGTACGATGAAATCAAGGTGAAACACGACCAAGTGAAACGGGAGTTGGGAGAGACGAAAGAGGAATTGCGCGTCAAGACTCATCAATATTCACGCCAGAACAGACATTTCAAAGACCTGGAAAGAAAATATCGTGAACTGACCGAGATGCACAACAGACTGAAAGATAGAATGGATGAAAAAGAAAATGAGCTGATAGAGAAAGACAAGGCAAGTGTGTTAATGGTATTGGGTCCTCATACCTAACCTGGGATAAATAGTTCCCTGTTAGTTTAAACTGAATCAAAGAAATAAGAAATAACCAGCCAATAAATCACTGTACCATATGTAAGGGAATAATCAAGGAACATTTCATCAAACAGTACATTCTCATCTTATTGCAGGTGCTGAAGGAATTCCAAGAGAAAGTTTGGTTGAAGGACAAAGTCATGAACGATTTTAAAGTAAACGCAGAGGAAGCAATCGAGCGAGCTGCGGAGTTGGACAGAAGCCTGGAGGAGAAGACTGAAGACGCGCAGAGCCAGGGCGAAAGGATTGATGGCTTGAAACGGCTTGTTGCTGAAATGAAAGCTGAATTGGCTAAAGCCAATACGGATGAGCTTCGCAGAGAACTGGAGGCGAGGGACGCCAAAATAAGAGAGTTGGGAGGTGAATTAAATCTGGCTAAGAATAAATTGGAAAGAAGAGAAGAGGAACTGCAATATCTGAAAAAAGCGAGCGAAGATCTTCAGTTTATAGCCAATAGCTTAGAAGAGAAGGAATACGAGGTTGGTAAACAAGTATTATTTAAGTTCATATAAAGCGTCAACACGTGAAATCAAGTTAAATGTTTAGCGATATACTCGCGAGTAAAAATTCATAATTAAATGCCTTCTATATGTATTTATTAATTCGCCAGTAATAAAGATTCAATTGTTTTTACTTTTGTCAAAGGTTACCAAACTGGAAGCTTTGAACAGCGATCTGCGAACCCAGATTGCTTTCAAAGACGATCAGTTGGCAAGTCTTCAGAAAGCCGTTGAAGAACACAAAGTAATGTCATCTGTTCCATTAAAAAAGTGACGTTTTGATCGTGCAGTCAGTCATGTAAGTAGTCACTTAAAGATTTATTCTTTTTGAACTCCAACAGATTCTCCTTGAATCCCAAATGTATGACCTGGAATCTTACGTGCGTCAAGTGGGCGAAAAAAACAAGCTGGTACAAGACCTTAAGGATGAGATTGATAGCCATTGCAAGACCATTGATCAGAAAGACAAGGAAATTAAACGACACAAGCGAGAGAAAGATGACGTACGGAAGGAGGTAAGTTCTGTGATTTGATTTTCTGTTGCATAGCTTCATTAATCCTAAACTTTGAACATGCCGTAATGGAAAATCAAATTTGAATGAGAAAAACTGTGCACTTGTTAGAGATTGACGAATACATGCTTTGGAATGTTCAGAGGCCTCAGTCAAGTTGAACAAAGGTTTTTCAACAGTCTAACAGCGGGAATAGGCAGCTCAGAAAAGAAAGCAAACTTGTACATGCATTTAAGCTGCCAAAAAGAGAGTTTTGAACTTTGTCAAAGATAATAACTGAAATGTTTTCGTACAAGGTTGAATGGAAAGAGAAGAAGGTGCAGGGTGTTGAAGAAGACATCTCTTTGCAACGAAAACAGTTGGATTTGATGGAAAACGAAATGAAAAGACGTGAGAACGAGGTTGAAGAACGCGAAAGCGAAATTCTGATGGAACTTACGGCAATGAAAGAGAAAATGGTAGAGAAAGATGCGAAGATTGAGAGTCTCAATTCGGATTTGATGGAGGTAAAAAGATTATCTTTGAATCTATGAGCATCAACTGAAAAACGATCTCCAAAAACTGGCCAAATCACAATGCATTGCATTATTTTTTTACTGCTTGTGATACAATACATTCAGGCATTGATCATTTGTTCAAATAAAGATTTGGAAAGGTTTTTATGTTAAACAAACCGCGAGATGACCTTTAGAACCGAAAGAGTTATCCATTGATATAAATTTATACGGTTTAACTTCGAATTAACTTCAGGTCAAAGAATACATCGAAGAGGAAGCCAAGCTAGTGGCAGAGAAGGACAAAGAAATGGAGGACCTCAAAGACGAACTAAAACGAGAGAAGCATGTAAACAAAACAAACGATCCCAAAAGCATTCGCGAGATGGCTCGTAAACACCACCAGGCCGACCTCATGAAGGAGAAACGACGCCACGAACAGGAGAGCAAAAAATTGAAGCAGAGAATACTCGAACTGGAAGAGAATTTGAAAGATGAGAGATCTCAGAAAGAAGGAGAGAGGAAGGAGAACGAAGCTCGTATTAACAAGCTCGTTGAAGAAAAAGAAATGCTCGATGGAGCGGTTAAGGAGCTGAGTGGAAAGCTGGAATCGCAGAAGAAGGCAAGGTAGGATCCGTAGAGACCTGGTCTGTGGTATACCACAATTTGATCCAGGAAGGTTTGAAGTGAACAGAAGCGCAAGGAGAAACGAAATAACCAGTTTAGATTTTCATTGCCATTTCACTATTTATAGTTGCTGAGACCGTGCGCAATGCGTATCATTGCCTGTAGTATTATAACAACATTTCCGGCCCACACTTATGCTGCTTTCAAATTTTTCAGGTTGAATGACAAGAAATTGAGCGAAGACATTGAGCAGAAATTTTGGAGCGAAGAGGAACGATACGTTGAGGAAATTCGCGCCATCGAATTGTCGCGCGAGAAGATGAAACACGAAAATGAAAGTTTGAAGGAAGATCTGGAAGTTTTAGAAGGTGTGAGAGAAAATCTTGAGGAAAAGACAAGACAGGTGGAAGATCTCAAGGTGGAACTGGATGAAGTTTTGCAAGCAAAAAAGGAAGAAAAAGATATGATGAGAAAACTAATATCTGAAGGTAGAGAAATCTTTGTTTTATTACGAGTGACAGCAGCAAATGGGAGAGTTATCTACATATCTGTTATCTGCAAGTGAATTTTTTTTCTAGTGGCTTTTTCACTGAAAAGCTACGATGCAATTTTTCTTTTCGGCAAGAAATTTGTCTAGTTGGAAGGCTTTGCTTTGACACGCTCAATAGGAAAAGCAATTAGTTTCAAACTTTACTTGTGTGTCGTACAACAGACGTTTCCCATAATAACGTCAACGCAGAAAGTCTAAAACGACACGATGTTTGATTGGTCGTTAGTATTTTGCGGAGCCAAATGAGATAGGTCTATTATGAAATGGTTTGGGCGGTCTCAAAGGGACACAGATTTAAGAGGATTAAGTGTTTCCCGCAGAAACTGAAGTTCTTAATTTTTAATGACAATTGGCTTGAACGCTTTAAGACGACTGGAATTCAAACATCTGCACTAAAAGTTTCCATTTTCCTTTAGGCGAGGAGGTCATAGCCATGTACAAGAATGAGGTGCAACAACTCAAGGGCAAACTAATAAACGAGCCTGCGATTGATAGCCAACATGGGGTGAACGGTAGTGTGGAGGAAATGCGTCGTCTCATTGAACTAGAATACAACATTGGCAGAGAAGAAAAGAACGTTGAAAATGACCACGAAATTGAGGCGGAATATCTAAAACTTATGCAAGGAACAAGCACGCAGCCCAAGGAAGCGATTTTCGGTAGAAGTACCAACAAGAAGCAGACGAAACAGGACAATATTTGGACCTATAGTTGGTTATCATTGGTGTTAATTCTTGTCTCAGTTCCAGTACTTTTCGCCCAATTCCCAACTCATGTAGTTATGACATGCGTCCTATTATACCTATCCACCTTGGGGTACCTGGTGTGGAAGGAAACAGCGGGGTGCAGGAAGCTCCTGAAACCGGGAGAAGCGAACGAAACATTGTCGAAGGCGGTCAGTGATATTTACGAAGAGAATCAAAGCTTGAGAAAAACTGTCGAACAATTGATCGTTCGGGTTGCATCGGAAACCGTCGAGAAAAACGAGCTGGCAAAAAGAACTGGAGGGAATGGAGAAGGGTCTGAAACGGGTGCGGTTGACGGCCAGGGACGAGATTCTGTGACTGCGAAGGATATGGGGCGAGAATTGGCAGAAAAGTCTAAAACGATTGACACCTTAAAAGAAATGCGGAGAAAGTTGACCGAGGAGGGGAAACAACTAAAGGCAAGGTTAAGAGCGAACGAAGGAGTTTTACAACAGAAAGATAAAGTTATCAAGAAACTGGAGCAGAAACTGCGTGATTTGATGGACGGGGAAGGTGTCGATTTATCCACGGAAAAGATTGTGCAAGAAATCCGTCAAGATGACGAACAAAAAGACGCGAAAAAAAGAGAAGCACTCGAACGGTTCCAGCAACTGACGGCTTCTGTGATGAAAAATGCAAAAGATGAGAGAACCTTAGGAGCAATGTTTGCTGTGCTTGTTGTTGTAGGAGTTGTGTTTCTAGCTGTATGTAAGAGCTCGTTGCTGTTCAGTTCAAGTTTCCTTGCCTTGCTGTGTGTAGTTATATTATTGGTGTCTTGGTTTATTATGAAATCGCGCGATGAGGTATGTCATGTGTGTTGTATCGCGTTTGATTTTGTTAGCTTTTGCTCTGATTTGTGCGCATTCGTCATTATAGGTGGCAAAACTGGCGGAGGAGTTGAACGTGGAGGCGGAACGAAGTCTTGAAAGCAGCAAAGAAATACAAGAATTGTCAACACTGGTGGAGAAACACTTGGAAGTGGTGACGAAGCAGAAACGGGCAATATCTGCTCTCGAGAGACAACTTAAAGTCGAATATGGAAGGTAAGAGACTATTGCACATTGGCCGGGCGCACTATGCTCTTTAATCTTACTTAAAATTGTTTATTGTAACGAATTTTTAGAAACGAGAATCAGAAACTAATCATCGCTAAGCTCACATGGACCATTCAGGAAGGAAAAGATATCGAAAACTTGCTGGGAAGATCAGGTTCTTATCGCGGCCAAGACAAGAAGGCATTGGAGCAAGCCTTGAAAACCATGGCAGAAAATCACGTCAAGGAAAAGATTGATCTGTTCAAAACCATGCGCGCACATCTTGCCGAAGATGACGTGGATAACGAGGAGAAAAGATGGATCTTACAAGATCTGAAACAGGCGACCAGGGATATCACTAAGTCACTCCCAAGTGTCCCTCAGAAAGTGGGCGAATGTACGATCAAGGAGTTGAAGCAATTCTGGAAAATTGGTGCAGTATTTTTGAGTTGCTTTTTGGCTTTCCTGTGGCTATTCTACGCAGAATATTTTGGCATGTCTCTAATGCCTCTGATTGGCTGCGCTACTTTTGTCGTGTTAAAGAAGACTGGTACGGAAAGTAATAGAAGATGCGATACATCGATAAGGTATCTGATCAGATCTGATAATAAGTATTACTGAAATATTCGACAATATTGGACAATAAACGAAATGACTTTGTTTAGACAATAAGATATCTTATTTCCCTGTAATAAAGGTGTCTCATTATGGATATACTATTCGTGTGTATCGCCATATCAACCGTCAGTTTAGTGCATAGCAACGGCTTACTAAAGGAGATGGCGTTCATCACCGTCCTAGCAACGGCTGGAGTAAGAGTCTTGTTTAAAAAACTGGTAACGAGTGATGAGTCGGCGTTGAGTCTGCAGAAATCTCAAGAAATTGAGGACTTGCAAGAGAGGGTTGGGGAAGAGGTGAGACCTATGCGTAAGTCACGACAATTTAAACTGACAGAGACGTCGCGCAGCACAAGTACCAAATACTATGCTCTCATCCTGCAATTGACCAGCGGTAAGACACGCTAATCTCACATGCTAAATGCGTATCACTTTAGGTGAGGAGACAGCAGAGGATGACCGAGCAGATGGAAACTTGGAAACGACTGTTGGAGGTTGAGAGGTCGTACAATAAAGAATCAGATGATGTCATCACTGAAGTCAGAGAGCTGGAACAAAGAGCGCAACGTGAGGTAATACCAACTCTCATTGCCTTTGAACTGAAGACTGAAGCAAAAAACATGATAGATTAACGTGATAGAATGTCTCTTAAATCGCATGAACAAACTCAACAGCGAAGATAGTGAAGATAGTTTTGTTGAAACGAGTATTACTCGAAGAATCAGGACCAAATTCATCAGTGATCCAAAATCTATTTAGGTGAGAAGGGAAATCGAGAGACTGCGGAAAGAAAAACGCGAGCGTTTAGAACACGTCGACGAATTGGAAAGGGAATTGAAGAAATCCACGACTCACTGTTCCAAGCAACGACGACAGATGGAGGAATTGAATAGGGTGATCAAGGAGCTGGAGAAAAGGCAGAAGCAAGGATCAAGGGAAATTGATGTTCTCAAGGAGCTAAATAAATACGAGAAAGAGGAACTGAGTGTTGCTCTGGAGGAAGAGAAGAAATCTCGCGAGGAGATTATGAGGAATGTGGAGAAGGAGAAACAGCAAGTCAAACACGAGACGACTTCGAAGATGAATCAAGAGAGAAAGGAACTGACTGAGAAGGTAATTGTCATAAACATCTTCATCGCTAAAGATTGCATCATCTCTAATTGATAACTACCATTAGCATCTTCCCCCTAGTTTAATTTACCCTTGTCATCATCACCGTTATCATGATCATTACCACCAACATTATCAAGTCATCATCATCCCAGTTATCCTCAAAGTCGTCTTCATTATCCCGAACTGTCACCATTACCATTACCACTTGATAAACCTAAACCAATCTATTATGTTCCCCAGGTCAAGGAACTTGAACAAAAGCTAGGCGACGAAAGAAAGGTAGCCAAAGATTTTCTGGAACAGGTCGACTCCGAACTCGCCAAAAACGAAAAGATGAATAGTGAAATAACCGAGATGAAGTCACAAATAGAACATGAGAGAGGAACAAGGGAAGATCTTAGAAAACGTTTCCAGGAAATCAACAAAATACGGCAAGACAGAGAGAAGGTATAAATGCATATCTCCTTAAAGGTTAAATTAAAGTGGTTGATTTATTCAATATATTACAATGATAGTTTGAATCGTATTCGTGCTGGTATTTCATAAGAACATTTGAGATCTCTATGAGAAATATTCATAGGATTAGAGCTTTTTTATTATTTTTAAAAGTACAACACGCAAACTTTAACTGGTGAACTCAAGAGCAATTTTTATTTTAGGTTTTATTAGATCAAATCGATGACCTGCAAAATCAGCTCGCAAAGCAGAAGGCAACCTTGGAAACGGTCACTCGAGAACTGGAGGACAATGTCGACAGTTCCAAGAAAGAGAAATCCCAGTCGCTTTACAATATCCAGGAGAAGCAAATCTCAGAACTTCAGCACCGCCTGTCTATGGCAACTAAAACAATAGAGGAGCTTCGTCAGCAGGAAAAGAGTACGATGAATGATTTGCAAGACATGAGGGATCGTCAGGGTAAATTGTTGAAAGATCTGAGCGCGGTGCAGGAAAAATCAAACCAGGATCATAGGTAATACCGTGGATTCCTGTTGACATTAAGGGGTACTAGGTGGTATCAGTTATATTTATTTATCGTTGGGTTTGCAGAACTATGCAACGGAAACAAAAGGAGATTAAAGAGTTGAAAACCTCTGTGGACAAGCTCAGCCGAGAAAACGAAAGACTGAAGACGAAACTGGATTCTGCGTTGCTCGAGAGCAGCCTGGGAGCTAGGGTTGTGAAATCCGAGGTGGTACATGAGGATAAGGATGGACGGAGGCAGGGTGTGGATAGAAGAGGAGAAGATGAGAAGAAAGATGAACAACCGAGCAAAAAGGATGAAGAAACGGTACCAGTGAATGGGGGACTAGATACAAGCAGAAGTGAAAGTAAGTAAGGTTACTAAACTCTCAAGAAATGGTTTTCCCTCACGCTCAGTTCGTTTGTACTTGGAGCCTAAATACTCGGTAATCATCTTTCAGACATTGCCATTGCTGAGTTGGCAGAAGTGTCGGAAAATGAAGATTACATCGAAGGCAAAGATACCACTAAACGAGGAGGTTTGTTCCTATAAACTGTTCTGTTTAAACACCTGAAACGAAACAAGACTCCATTTTGCACAAGTTCACCACAGTGCTCAAGCAAGTTAGTTCAACTTAGCAATATTCATTTCTTACAGTGCCAGCAGATTTCGACCACAAGGACACGCAGGGCATACTATACTGGCTCGGCACAGGCGGGGGCACGGAAGAATGGAAAAACCCTGCGGAATCAGGACTTATGAAGATAACCCGTTCCTCATACGGTCATGGAAAAGCATCAGATGTTGCCGAACGCAAGGGATCTTGGTGTAGTACAAGTAACAAAACTAACCAGTGGTGGAAAATTGACTTCGGTGAAAAACGATCAGTTTTACCATCAGCGTACACTCTACAGGTAGGCATCGTATGTTTTTATTATGAGGTCCCCGTGCATGGCGCTTATATCGTTTAGGCTATAACATTAAAAAAGGGCGATCAAAAAGGAGATAAAGTGGAAGCTATACTACTCTATTTGACGTGTCTGTGACTAGATTTGAGGTTTTTATTAAACCTTTGCATACAATACAGCATTACCAGGATATACCAAAGTTAGTGACAATTGGTTTAGAAGAAGACGGATATGCACGGTAGAATAGATTTTAGTTTGAAACTATGAAACAACTATATATTATTATTATTATTATTATTATTATTATTATTATACATAAAACATACTCCCAATAGGGCTTTTCAGTATGTACTAACAAGGCTAAAAATAGGTATATTTCTATCTACAATTACGTTATTGACTATGCTATGTTTATAAAATATGTTTACAATTAAGAGAAATCCTAGTTGTATAGTTATACTAAGATTTTAATACTTTAACTAAGATAGGTTTCCGTTAACGTTATTTGTTAACATATTTTTCTTTAAGTGCTTCTTAAATGTTTTAAAAGGTAGTTTTTTAAAATCTTTATCTAGAATGTTCCAGATTTTTATTGCTCTATAGCGAAAACTTCTTTGACCTGATGTTGTTTTGCATGGGGGAATGTCAAGGTCGTCTTTATTCCGGGTGTTCTTGTTGTGAACTGCATTTCGTTTTGAAAACTGGTCGCATAAGTACGGCGGTGCAAGTTCGTTCATGCATTTATAAGCCATTAGTGTATCTCTGTACTGTAAATGTTCCTTGACTGGGAGCCAACCGATCGCCTGTAGTACTGGTGTTATGTGGTCGTATTTCCTTGTATTTGTTATAATCCTACAAGCAAAATTTTGTACTTTTTCGAGTTTTTTTATGTTTGTTGCCGATGTATTCGACCACACCGTAGAGCAGTAATACAATCTGCTCATCACTAGGGCATTGACAATCGTGTGGAGGGTTTCGCTATCGAAGCTGTCCTTTACTCTATTTATTTGGTACAGTTTTGCCATTGAAGATGATATGACGCGTCGTATATGATGATCATAACTTAAATAACTGTCCATGAATAGCCCTAGGTCTTTGGCGTAAGAGGAAGGTGTGATCTCTTTTCCTAGGAACGAGATAACCAGTCCTTCAGTAAGGTTTCCGATTAACTGTCGAGTGCCTATTAGCATTAATTTTGTCTTTTCAGGGTTAATTAACAGCTTATTTGTGAAACACCATGTTGCAATCCTCTTAAGATCCTCTTCTATGTTACTTTTTGCATCGATTATATTCGTGATTGGAAAGGACATGAATATTTTCGAATCATCCACAAATGATTCTAACTTAGCTGTTTTTGGTGCTGTTGGAAGGTCGTTTATGTAGATGCAAAATAACAGAGGTGACAATATTGCCCCTTGTGGGACGCCATGAGTGATTGAAAGAGTTTCTGATACTGAAGAGCCAATGCGTACGTATTGCTTTCTGTCTGAAAGGTAGCTTCTAAACCAATTTAGAGCCTTACGAGATACTCCAATATTGCTTAGTTTTTGAAGCAATATTGTGTGGTCGATGCTATCGAAGGCTTTGGACAGATCTAACAGAATAAGGGCAGATAGCTCTTTGTTATCCATTGCGTTCAGGAAAAAATCGTTTACTAATATATTGAGGGTTTCCGTTGAATGGTACTTTCTGTTTCCACTCTGGTGTGCCGTAAGGTGGCCGGTCCGATTTAAAAAACTCGTGAATTGATTTAAGGCCGCTTTCTCACATACCTTCGAGATTACATTGAGCATTGAGAGGGGACGGTTGTTGGAGGCTATTTCGTGATCCCCTTCTTTTAATATTGGTATGATTTCTGCTATTTTCCAGGCTTCTGGAAACGTATTAGTTGTAAATGAACTGTTGATGATATCCGTCAGGGGGCCTAAGATTACTTGGAGGCAGTCTTTAATAGTTCTCATACTGATTTTGTCGGGACCTGGTGATTTATTTGATGGCATAGATGTTAGTATGCATTCAATTTCCGCACAGGTAACAGGTATGAAGTGGAATGACTCTTCGATCGGACATTGTAGGTTCTTGATTTCACAGGCAGACATGGAAGATATATTGATGTTATTATCTAAGGCCAGTTGCGTAGCTGTTTCGGCGGCTGTTATCCCTACTGACTGGAAAAAACTGTTAAAATCGTTGGCAACCTCTTCCTGGTTTTTGCTGTATATTAGGGGTTGTTTTGTCTCTAGACGGAATGCGGCTATGAATTACTTTCCAAAGTGACCCAGGTTTGTCTTTATGTGTATTAACTTCAGTGCGGACGTAGTCTTTCTCTGCGACTTTTAAGGTGGATTTGATTGATTTTTGGACTGTTTTAAAGTTCTTCCAGTCCTCCATTTCTCGTGTCTGTTTGTATCGACGATGTAGCTGGTCTCTGTAGATCATTTGTTTTTTGATGTCAGCAGTAACAAATGGACAGGAGCGACGTCGAATCTTGACCTCTTTAATTGGAGCATGGACAGCCAAAGTAGTAGAGAGGACATCATTAAGTTTTCTGAGTTTTGAATTGACATTGGAATCGAAAAAGATAGAAATGAGTTCTTGTGATCTTGTACCAAGATGGGTAATGAACTTTGAACTATCATAGCTTTTATAGCTTCGCGTCAGGATGCTCTGTACTGATGGCTTAGGAAGTTTCATGTTTAACGCGGTGTATACTGGTAGGTGGTCGCTTATGAGTGTGTCCATAACACCACTTTGATGGACAAGGTTGGGTGATGAAGTTATGATTACGTCGATTAGTGATTCACAAGTGTTTGTGATCCTGGTTGGTGAAGTGATCAATTGCTTTAAGTTCATCTCGTACATGAAGTTTTCCAATGCTGTGGTCTCAGCGGTGACCTTCATGGTGTTGCAATTGAGGTCTCCCAAAATAAATATGGGTTTGTCCTGCATGGCGGCTTGCATATAACTTGCTTTTAGGTTGTTTTCTAGGCAGGACGGCGGGCAGTCTGGTGGTCTATAATACACAGAGCAGGATAGATCTTAACTTTTTAGTCTGAAGTTTGAGCCAAAGCTGCTGGAAGTAATCGGTGGAAACTGATGATATTTCCTTCAGTACGGTGACCTTAATATCACTCCGAATGTACGCAGCTACCCCTCCTCCTCTTTTGTGAAGGCGGTCTTGGCGGTAAATTTTATAGCCCTCCAAGTTGATCTCGGCATTTGGTATGGTTGTGTTTAACCAAGTCTCTGATAATGTTATTGCCTCAATCCTTGTCTTTGAAACAAATTCGGCGAATTGGATCCAATGGGAGGTATTTCGTAGAGACCTTATATTTAAGTGTACCAGACGGAAATGGGGGGACTTTGAATGTTATAATTTTGCGGAGTGTCCCGTTCTATACTAAGGTCTTTCAGGGTCGAGTGTTCATTCCAAGACCTGCCTTCAGTGGTAGGAATGTCGATCATATTGGGATTTCGTAAAAGCTTGTTTTGCTTGGTATTTCGTTTGTTAATTAATTTAACATTGTGATTCGTAATCCTCACAGGTATCGGATAGACTTTATCAGAATTTCGTGAGGGATCGACGTGGCATGCATCGTTATCTAGACCCATGTTCCATTCTGGTCTACAGTACGATTGATGGGTTGGTAGGCTTGGCGGAAGTATTGTTTGTAAATGGGTGATTGGGGACGTTGGCTCAGAGTTGACTGCTGTGGGTGGTGTACATGGAAAGGCGGGAATTGATTCTGGCCCAATGACTGGTAGGTAAGTGGTTTGTTTAGGCAATGTGATTGGTACGATGGTAACTTCCTTAGGTGTTTTACCTGATATGGTGGTGGGCTGTTTACACGTGTCCGATATTTGGCCGGTGTATGGTTTGTCAATCTCCGGTGAAAAGGAGGCTGTCAATCTCCGGTGAAAAGGAGGCCTAACCATAGCGGTTAGACATAATGTTCACCTAAGAATGATCCTACTCTAGCTTAGGGCAACATATCGATACATCGTTTCTTTTCCATTGTAGCATGGTTGGAGTGGAGTATCCGGTGCACTGAGAAACTGGGTGCTAGAAGGGTCACGTGACGGCAAGGTATGGCATATTCTCGCAAACCACGTGAACGACGATACGCTGGACAAAGGATACGCTGCCGCAACCTGGAAGATCGATGACGTCAGCACAGCATACCGCTTTCTGCGTGTACGTCAAACGGGAAAAAACGAGGCAGGAAAGGACTCGTTGAGACTGAGCGGGCTCGAAGTGTATGGACAACTGGTTTTAAACGATTAGATTTTGAATAAATTTGAGCGATATTACCCGATGTTGCTCAGACATTATATCAATATTCTGCACGCAGTTTCTGCACAAAGTTTCATCAAACTATTTATTAATTTGAATTGTCTTTCAAACATAGTTATAGTTTTACAATCAATTTATAAAGTTTCCGCGTAAGAGTTGTTATATCCATGCACAGATTCAAAAGGCAAATGTAATATGTAAATATAATTTTGTTTGCAGTATACACATTAATTTATAGCCAAGTTGTTGTTACCGTTTAACTTCTAACACTGAATTGACTCTGGGAGGTAGATATCCGCAGGAGATTTCATAGGTATGCAGTGCAAGAAGGTTTGTTAACCAACCCAGAGCGAGTCGACTGTCAAAAAGCAACTCAAAATAGCCCGAGAGACAGTCCTACGTTTTGCCTCCCTGGAAGCAAGATTGCATGGGATTAAATTTAAACGTTTGCTTTTTTTGCCAGTCTGAAACCGACAACGGCAAATTTAGGACTGAAGAAGCGTAACTACGTAAACGTTTTTTAGGCAAACAGCCCTGCGATTCAAGAAAAAAGAATACCGCTTTGAATAAGCTGTGTATAGAAGAACGAGGCTGAGAGAGCCACAGTTCTAGGTTTAATACGAAACGATGGAATAGAAAGAGATCATTATATTTGTTGATAGCGTTTGTCCGAATATCTGTCAGAAGACACAGGACAACGGTCATGGAACGAATTGTATCATCTTATCATTTCCGACTTTAATTTCAATATATCGTAGGCGTAGAATTAATGATGATTCGTATTAATCATATAATCACACGTGCTCACCTAACAAATCCTACAGAATTGCTCAAGTCGTATATACATGCACGAATGAAACTGGTCCAGTTAATTTGTGTCGTATACATGCGCTTATCAATATACTGATTTTACAAAGTGTAAATGCAACCACATGCATGATTACAACGTATTAAGTATAAATACAGCCATTATCTAATATCTAGAACAAAGAAACATGTTTTGGAATAAATTTAAGTGTTGCCTTGTCTGACCATGTAAAGATTATGTAACTATCATTATAAATATTAGAAGTAGAAGTGTTATACTTTAAAAACTTACTCGAAGGACAAAATTCGCACGTATATATACTACCACACCATGCATGCACTCAATTAAATCCCCTCGAGTTTGCAGCCTAGAAAACATTTCAAAATGATAAATGACAGTTTTATATATTTACCGTCCCATATGTCAATGAATGAATGTTTGATTCGAAAACGATGGATTATTGCGCGACGAATTTTAAAACGTTATAATTTTATCTTCCCAATGCCATGAGAGGATTATCAGCCGCTACAACTAGTCTATATATAATTACGGCAAAAATATAAAACAAATATATATATATATATTTATATATATTAGTATGTTATATATCCATGCAAAATTACTAGTAACAGAAAGGCTTCACACGCCAGCTTCCTGAATTGAAACCTATAATTAAAGGTAGGCTAAAGAAAATCCAGACAACTGATACATCTTAGCTAAATATCGTTAAAATTTAGTTTAATGTGGAAAAGACAGAAGAAAGCGCTAAGATACAGCAGCTTACAGCTGTCCAACTATATCATCAATATACAAATGAAATTTTAATATGTCCACGTTCAAAAGTCCTCCCTTTAATTCTCTTTTATAACGATGATACCGAAAAATTCTTCGCTGCGTAATGGTGCTGCTAGGTTGCAAGTTTCAAATTTTATTCGCCCTCTCGCGTTTGCTTAGAAACAATGGCGCGAAACTGCACACGGCAGCTGCGAAACACAAAACTATCATTTAAACTTCGTCAATTTTACAGCATATAACCGCAGAGCCATGGAGATGGCTAACTCACTCTAAATATGTTTTTATAAATTTAGGCTTCATGCCCATTGGCTGGGCGCACTCATATCTACAGGAACACGTGCAAAAGCGAAGCGTTTCAGCTGTTATGAAAATTTTTCCCTGGCAGCTGCCTGAATTTGCTTATTTTTACCGAAAACATCACAGAATATACACGGCATAATGTTGATAAAGAAAAGGAAAGTCGTAAAACATGTTCTTTCCTTGACAACGGCGTGGTTTCAATGCCTTTCTCTTCCTAAACAGAATAAAATACGAAATGGAAAACGAAATCTTATGCCCGCCACGCTTTTTGATTTCAAGCGCTTTCCCGGTGGCTTTGTTTTGCTAGCGTTGCGCGCACGCTGATTGGCCGAGCTACAGGTGACTGTTTTCATCGCCGCGCCGCGATTGGCTGCTTTCACGAGGCCTTCAGATGCTGTTTTCCCGCGGTAAACTGCACCTGTGTATATGTTGAAAGTTTGGAAAAATTTAGTTTAAACCGGCTGCTGACGGCAAAGCATAGAAAAGCGTTAGAAGCAGACAAAATTTAAACAATTTTCTCATTTCAAAGCTTATGACCGGAACGTAAAGGTGAGAGCATATTTTTAAAGCATTTTATTGCAGTTAACGCATGGAATAGGCTACCGTGTAATACTCAGAGAGGTACAGAACACGGTATACGCTTCGGCGAGCTTACATTGAACGGGAGCTATACCATATTTTAAATCCAAAATGTATCGCGCAACAATTATGAAGTTTCTGTTCGCTTGTTCGCGCATGGGATCTGTAAAATCGCTTGCCAATCTTAAAGGCAGCTATCCTGCACGATCTAAGAATTTCTTAGGCAATATAAGCCATCCATAGGCCAAACTCGCATGCGTCAGGATTAAGATGATATAGGCACTGAAAAGCTTTCGCGAGATTTGGTTATACTGCCCTCGTAAAACAGGCGAGCTTGGAATATCCCGGTCATGCTAAATGTTTTTGAGTAGAACATCGTAAATTCGAATATAAAGACAGATTTCTTAACATTACATGCAGTTAAACTAAAATATTTCCTCTATACTGTTTAGTGATATATCATTAACGAAATGGAAGAGGCGCGAAAAACTGTTTCAACGCAAGGGAGACCCACTCAGATAAGAGAAGATGAATTTTCACAGCTTAGGTCTGTCCTGCCATCCATTACCGCGGGGAGATACACTTCGCCGGTGAGTACCACAAATTCTCCGGTGGGTTGCTTTCTCCGTGAAGTGTTTTATTGCCGGTAGAGACCTTTCACCGCTAAGGGTCTTTTATCCGGGTGAAGAATACGTTCCAAGTAGTGGAGACTATTGCGCAAGAAGAAAATCGAGAAAAATTGAAAATCTTCATTTTTAGATAGAGGTAATCGAAGAAGCTATCAAATACATAGCACATCTACAAGCGACTTTAGAAGACCACGATAGCAGTTCAAGTAAGTAAGTTAAAACGCAACAACGCATGACACTAGTCAGGCTGCCTGCGTGCAGGCTGGCGTAGCGCTATGACGCAGATGTTCTTACTGAAAGTAGTTGACGTGCACTAGTTTTTCACTACTTGACATAGCCGGCCCGGCTGCAGTTTATGTTATCTTTTTGCCATAGTTAGTGGCAGAATTAACCAATTAGATCATTTTATTTTGAAGTTAACTACGATTTATCTATCTAAAATCGGCTAAGAGGTTTATACCACCGGCCCTAGGTCAACAACTTACGCGCTATCTGTCGACGAAGAAACGATATTTAGTCTGCAATGAACCACCATGTAAGTCTATCATCGCAAAGATCTTGGGGCCGGTTGCTCGAAAGGCGTTTAGCTTAAACGATGAATAAGTTCAAAATGGAAAACAAAATTATCTATTTATTGAACAATCGAGCTGAAATATTTCGATGTAAATAGTTCAATTTTCAATGGAAGTACATATTAAATGCATAAGATGCAAGTTCAGTCATTCACAAGATGTACGAAAGTAGGTATTTTTAAACTTTGGCTTATTCACCATTTAAGCCAAACGCTTTTCGAAACGCCCTTCATAGATTTTGTGAATGACTGAACCTGCATCTTACGCATTTAAAATTTACCTCCACTGAAAATTAAACTATTTACATCGAAATATTTCAGCTCTGTTGTTCAATGAATAGATAATTTGGTTTTCCGATCCATTTTTAACTTATCCACCGAAAAGCTTTCGAACAACCGGCCCCTGGTCTGTAAACCGAGAGCATATGGCACGGATTAAGGGTTGGTCAGCGCTATTTACCATCTATCAAACAAGCCTATCAAACAAACATCTAGCAAACCGCACGCAGTTCCATACTGTCATAAACTTTGCAAACTATCTAGCATCATTTGGAGCATATGAAAAACTTAGTGTGGAACGTACGCACAAAAATTACAAATATACATATTCATCAAGTTGACGTCGGCGATTTTATACCCAAGACAATATTTACACCCAAAATGGCACGTTGGTTTGCTGTAAATGGCCGCAATGTAGGTAGTGACAGCTCTACGTGGTGATGCCCTCAAATAACAAATATTTACATCGATACGTTTCAAGATCACATCCTTAGATATGAAGCAGTACCTGCATGTTTGTGCCACGGCGATCAATAATGTCCCAGCACAATGCGATGAATAAGAAAGTCCAGTAAGGTATCCACGTTGACCAAACAATCTTTCACCGTTTGCCCATACGATAGTTGCTCTTTTGTGACGTTCCACTGGTACTTCAACGGTTGTTCGATCAGAATATCGCCGCTTCTATTCCTTCTTGGCCGACTAAAACGTGTTCAATCGCCCATGCGTTTCACTTTTGCACTAAAACGTTTTGAAATATGAATCCGAAATGAGGATAATTTCAACCAGCAAGCAAATGACTGAGCTCAGCAGTGTTTCACAGTGGTCCCACATCAACTGTATCGTACAGGGTTGGTAGATAGCTGCATATTTGAGGCCAAACAACACCACACTAGTTCTTTGTTTCCTTTGTCTTTGCCTTTTGTTTTCTTGATAATAGCACTAATGACAATTTGACCTCAAATATTTGCATATCTACCAACTCCGATCGTACTGGGCATTGAAATATTCTGCGAAAATTTATGTCAGGATATCGTTTTGTTTCAAAGAAGAGAAACTTGCTAACAGCTTCGGCTAACGGCCATTTTTTACACATACTCAATATTTCTTTACGTTTAGTGACAACCGAAGAGGTTCAGCAACAGTTCAGAGAGCGATCACCAAGCATCAAGACTCGAATCAAACTGAGAGAACGAAAGGTTGCTTCGTTTCACGCAAGACTCAATTACGTGCCCAAACCACGCACTCTACGAGGTAAACGTAACAGATCTTTTAACACGAAATGACTGAGCGGACAAATTTGCTAAAAACTTCCTCGCCGTATCTCTTGCAGGTCATGAGAGGAGAACGAAGAAAAAACAAACACCCACAGACACCTAAAATACCATTTGATGATATGGCAACAAGAGCACTTTCTCTCTCTAATAGATTGAATATGTATAAGTTATGAGAACTGTGATGTGAGAAACATAGTGTACAGCTGACTATAGCCCCATTTACACTACACTCGATTCATTGGCATTGCATGGCACGGCTAAAATGGGTCCATTTCATCTGTGCTCGGCCTTTGTTTTGGTAGCCTGAACACTAATAAAATTGGGCACGGGTACCCATTTTAGTCGTGCCGTGCCGTGTCGATAAATTGAGTGTAGTGTAAAAGGGGCTTATGTGCTTTATAAAACACGCAAGGGGCTGGCTGGTTTCTGTTGTAACACAGCACAGAGAATTAAACACATAAAAAGATAAGTTAGATTACTTCGTTAAAGTAGCACTAAAAGTGCATTCGTACTTTGGACATTATTTATCATAGTTAACATGTTGGATAAACGGTTCCAATACGGGATCAATATTCTTGAAATAGATCTCTCTTATATTGTCAATATTAAGCTACCCGGAGCAATATGCCGGACACGAAACACAGAGTGTATTTTTAAAGTTTATTCACTTTTGACCACGCTCACGTCACTTTACATGTTCTGTTGAATATTTTCAGTGCATTGCTGAGACACAAGAACATCGAGAAGTGACTATTCGTTCAAACGTGAATAAACACACGGAAATTGTTAAATAAACCACGTTAGAACTTATTATATAATTAATAATGAAGTTAAAAGTTCTTAATTATCAATAGATATTCACTACTTGTATTTCTGTACAACCACAGCATTTAGCAATTTAGCTTCGGCTAGAGTTAGCGTTTCATCTGTTAGTTCCTTATTTGGGAATGTCGTCATGAGGACGTAATCACGGCCGGCCGCGTGAGGCCTGGATCTGAGTGAGATGTCAAGGAGATAACGGAACAACGTGAATGTAATGTCACTTGGTAGTTTCACATGTGAAAAGGTCATAGCCGGGAATTTCTTGCTGGGGGGAAGATACACACAGGTGAGATCTCCTTCCAGGAGGGATCAAAATTTCATTATGGGGCAAGGGGGGAGGGATTGTCACTCTGCCATGTGGGTTATACATTTTATGATTGAATTCTCAAAGGATACGCATTTACAAAGTTTCTGATATCGCTGATTGTGTTTGAGTGATTAAACTTCGCTACCAACCTTGGCGAGATTATGAAAAAGTCATTAATCATGACAGAAAAAAACTCTAGATGGCAAATACGAGGACAACAGCAAACCATTCGATGGAGCTGATGTGAAAAAGACGTAAACATGCATTCAAAGGTCGATCTGTGTAGAAAATTACCGAAGACGATTGAAAAATATCAGATTAGGTCTGTACTGTACCTTGTGCCATCGGCCAACCGTATCTGTAAATTCGTCACAGGTTGAGAATCATCAATCATTGGAGTTTGACTTGAGTCAGATGATTGTTGCGGTGCCACACGGGAAGTTACTACCTTCGGGGTAGGACTAAAAATAGGATACAGCTAAGTTCAAATTCAGCATTTCTCAAAAAGCGTCCTATTGCTCAAAACCTTATACCTGCCAAGCATATGGCCTGCGCCAGTGAAAGCTTTCATAGTTTCTTTCGGCTTAACATATTCTTCATTTCTCTTGTCCACCATGTTTACGTGAACTTCCCCACCACGATTGAGGTGATGTAGTTCTCGGGGTATTTCTCTGAACAACAAATAAGATCCATAAATTTTTTGACGCAGGCATGGAAAGTCCTGAAAGGGCATTTGTCTAGTAATAATAGTTGCCATGTGAACACTACATCATGCTGTATTCTACACGATACTGTATTCGTCCTGGATAACTATTTAACCGTTTCTTTTCGCTTAGAAAATAACCATCTTTACATCTATTCGTTAAAAAGGACTCACCCTCGGCCAACAGAGTCGAGGAACTGGGCATTCTCTGGATCATTCATATCCCTGAGTGGACCATCGCCAACAGAAAATCCATTTGACCAGAAATTTAAGTTTACTTCCAACTACAGCAAAATTATCAAACTTTAGTAACTAGTTCTCGTGATAAACCCGTGATATCTCATATACAGAAATTTCAAACATTGAGAAGTTTATTGATAGGACCAGGGGATAGCATGGCTGACCCCCCCCCCCTATTCCTGACGAAGGCCCTTAGGTCGAAACGTCGAGAAGTGTTTTTGTCTATTTTAGGCCGTTGTTATACCACATGAAACGTCTTGCATGTCTAAAACCACCCACCGGTTCAGGAGGACCTGTGTCGCTAGGATTTGCTCCTATTGGATCTGAAGCACCTTCAGTATCACCAAGACGGAAGCCTGAAACACAATTATCACAATATAGCCAGCACCGTACCACTTTCCACGCCTCCTATTGTCTAAACTTCCGACAGTAATATCGGGCAGGCTACGTACCCGAACCACGAAATGCTGGCGCTTTCTGTTTACTGCTTGACTCTTGTGACTTATCAACCACTTCTGCTCCATGTCTAAGATAACAGAAAACATAAACACAGCTGCAGTATGCTCACACAGAAACTTAAAAACATGAATATACAATGAATGCTTTCAAGCCCCGTGTACTTGTACATACTGCCGCAGTTTGGGAACCTGAATGAAAGTACTTTGACAAGGATCTTTCAAACCTTTTTGCTGCATCAAAAAGACTCTGAGTCATTTCTTTATTGGATTTTTCTTTCTTTTTTCTGGGGGGACCAACAATCTGTTGTCCACTGTTGACAACGGAAAAAGTTGTGATGTGAGAAGGGTGAATGGTAGTGTCGAAATGATGGTGAAGATGCTGGTAGTGACGATCATCACAAGATGATGGTGTTGGTGAATATGATGATGGTGAATATGATGATGGTGAATATGATGATGGTGAATATGATGATGGTGAATATGATGATGGTGAATATGATGATGGTGAACATGATGATGTGAATATGATGATGGTGAATATGATGATGGTGAATATGATGATGGTGAATATGATGATGGTGAATATGATGATGGTGAATATGATGATGGTGAATATGATGATGGTGAACATGATGATGGTGAATATGATGATGGTGAATATGATGATGGTGACTATGACGGTCGTTATGGTTGTGATGTTGATGGGTGATGGTGGTGTTTTTATTGATGGTGATTATGATGAAGGTGGTGGTGGTGATGTTGATAGCTAGGTGATGGTAAGCAAGGTTATTATGATGGTGGTTGGCAATGGTGGTGATGATGTTGGTGATGAGCAATGTGTGGTGATAATCACCTAGTCTCAGAGCCACCAGCATAAAAAGCTTGCCCCTCTTCATCACTTTCCTCACTCTCCTGAGCTGCCACATTTAAACCAGCGATGGTACCAAACCTTCAATTTATAAAGATACAGTGCATACTGCCAGCAGTGCTACCACCAAAACAACTATTACAATAATAGTCAAATTTTACAAACATTAACCATGTGTACCTCTGGTTGCTACTATCTCTAGTAATCCCACCATGCTGACTGACAGGTGGCTCAGGTTGAACGGATGGCTGCACATCCGCCTCCTGCATCCCATCACCCGGACCATCATCAAAGAAATTACTCAAAGCAAACTAACAGATCAAACAAAAAAAAGCATATTTTATACTACTCATGCAATAGATGAATCTATAGAATATATCCTTGTAGTGAATATGTTAATATTTTGTGGATAACAATTGAATAAATTCTGTTACATATGTAGTACATATTGAAGTTGAAGAAATATAGCAGTTGAAAATGTAAACGAAGTTCAGTGTTTGTTTAGATTACCGTCTGTAATAAGTAATAACTCTAACGGGTCTACGTTTGTTTCTATAAGTTGACTTTAATGACTTAATTCAACGTATATAATTAAATATGTGATCTATTACGTAGAAACCTTTATTACAATACTAGCACTTTCACAAATTGTACAATTACATAGTTTGTATTATACACTGCACTTTAAGAACCCATCCACTGACATGGTATATCAACCTGTATTATAAATGTTTATATAAGACTATAAGTCAAGTACGAATACATACATTGAAGTGACAATCACATCAATAGTATAACAATCAAGACAAACGAATAGGAGAAAACTGAGAGTTTTACTACCTGAAGATCCCATTCTACTTGCTCGAGATAAAATCTACTTGTTCCAGAGTCTGCTCCCGTCACAGCAGTAAATTGTGTTATCAGTTCATTTTGTTGTCCTTCGTCCGCCATCTTGCTTAAAGTGGCTGACATACGTTGGACCACTCGTCCACTCACTTCGGATGGCAAGACTTTTTTATTCATTCAATTCATTTTCAGTTGCAAATGAAGTTTCTTTATGCTGTACCGTCCCATGTAAAAAATATTGTTAAAATCTACAAAAGATGATTTCATTCGTCATTTGCTGAGATCAGTTTTGCACGTCCACATTTCGACTTGATAAAGAGCATACCAAAGAACATCCATTTGTCAAAAACGATATCCAGAGTAAATAAGTTTACAACACGAATAACTTACTCGAAAGAGTTTTGTAAAATGTAGGCATACATGACGCAATGTAACGTTTTACAGCTCACTCGACTTAGTCTAAGGAAGCAAAATGAACTTGGGACTACAGTAAATTTGAGTAAATGAAGCAATTAGCATAAAAAGGATTACATGTACCAAGCTAGAAATTATGGTCAGGTTTATTTCGTTTCAAATACAACGGCTCTTAAAGTGTGCATGATACGAAACTGTTCATCCACATACTTGAAGTGAACAGAATCCTGATTGGCTAGTCAAATTATTGCTCTTCATATCTCTTTGATACAGACTGAGATATTTAGACCCGTGTCACAGAAACTGGCAAATGCGATAAAATTTGGCATCGTTCTCCCTTATTTACCATATCAAAGCATCTCGTTTCTGGTTACCAATAATGAAACGGGGGAAAAAGTCTTTTGCAATTTGCAGGTAGTGTTTATTTTTAGTGTATGAATAGGAAAGTTTCGTTTAATCCTGTCAAAAACCAATAGGAAACTAAACACTTTCAAATATGCTAATTGGAAAAATTGGTGCCAAAAATTACCTCATTTCAATACCTCTCCAGTCTAAGTATCTCGTGACCAAGATGAAATATGAAAATGCAAGAAATCATCTGATTCAACACTCGATTTCATATAAACTGTTCTTTCAAATAAGGAGATAGACCCGTCTGACACGCACTTTAACTCTACTATATAAAAAATATTATGTAATAGTCTAAATTTCACCACCATTCGTTCGTTGTCCAGTATAAACACAGCAGGTCAGTCGTTCTCGCTGTCGGGGATTAACTTATACACAGTATATGTATCCTGTCAAAAGGTTCGCAAAATTTTGTTCAAAAACCATCGGATATTACTTTTATTTACATATAATCAATACGCAGGATAGAAATTAGTTGGTAATTATTAATGCTATAGTATTTTCTCTGTCCATCAGGCATCACGCAAATGTTCCATCCCTGGCTGGTTTCCACTAGGCTGCTACAAAAACGTTCAGCGTTTCTTGTTTATCAAGGTCTTACAGTGTCACAGTATGGATCAAATGGCTATCATTCTTCTGTATTTGTGTATATACACTTCAACTCCGACCTGATTCGGCCTAATAGCCATTTGAGAAGGGCTCCATCGTATTTGGGTCGATTAAGTCAACGTGAGACATTGGGAACTCTCCTGTTTTCCCGTTTAACTCGCCTTCCCAGATCCCATTGTCGTTTTGTTTTGTAACTTTTATCAAATCACCTTTCTACATCGTAAAAAACGGTAAACATTAGGATTTATCTCTCACATCGATCGGACACGATTGATATCCAGGATTAAGATTTAAACGGATTATGTCATAGGAAAGCAATTTCCAAGGCAAGTGCCAGGCAAGCTGCCGCAACTAATCCTGTCCCAAACATCTGATATTATCACTCGAGATTTCCGTCCATTTACACTTTCAAATAAAGTTCAATGCGCTAAGATTCTGCTGGTATTCTTTATGTGAATTTAGCACTGGGAAGTTGTAGAACATTACACTGTAATTAGATCTGGCCCGCAATGAAAAACATGCACCACAACCATACTCTACACTACCGATAAATAAGGCTCCTAAAGCTGGTGATAGACCTTACCTTGAAGGCGATTTGGTTTGTATCATATGGTGTACAAACTCGATCAATTACTGCTCTTGCAAGCAGTGGCCCCGAAGTCGGCTAAGGAGAATAAGAGTTTTAGTTAGAGAAAACCATTATTCTTTAGGAAAAGAAAATTTCAAAAAATTAGTTAGGATGACCTCACCTTAGGCATAGTAGGTCTTGGAGGTATCTCTGCCTGCAAAACAATTATTAAGTCGGTATAAATACAAACGATCCTTTGTACCTACATGTTCATTATCTGGTGCAGACCATGCTGGGACAAAGATTTTTGTATGTGGCATTGCATTATTTGGTGCCATTACAAAACTGTCCAAAATGCTGAATTTCACTCCTAAATCCAGCTTTTAAGTCCAATACAAGACATGGAAGTTCTACTCACAGGCCTGATAGGTTCTGGGGCAGAATTTCTGTGTTGAGAACCACCACGCCCTCCTCTGTATGGGTCAACATACGTGTTGATTGGTGGATTAACAACACCTGTTTGTACTGGTGTTGACGGGGGTCGTATCGGAGTTCTGGGATTTGATGGCTGGTCGTTGTTTATCTAAATATTGGTAAATGCGGTAAAAGTACAAAATAAAACAGTTAAGCAGGCATTATTGATATACTATATAGCACATGAAGTGGGGGTTAGGTATAGATCATGATTGTGTTTTCTTTCTTTACTTACAATTTGCACATATGGAACCGGTATTGAGCCTCGCTGACCGATTCGATTCTCAGCAGTCCACCAGGATTCCTCATCTTGGCTAACAATAGTTAAAATATCACCTTTCTGAAATGGCAGGTCATCTGGATCCTTTAAAATGTAGAATATTGAATGATAATAAGTATGGTGCATAAAGGAATAAAAATAAGTCAGGAAAATCAAGATCAGGCACTTAATACTATGACAGATAGATATTTATTAAAAACTACATGGCAACCCTGAAACTGAATTGTGTGAAACCACTTTTTTATTATAAAGATTAGCAGTTCAACTCACCCTGCCTTCGAAGTTGTAAATTGCTCTAACTTTCAAATCCCTTTCAACCTAAACATTTTACATACATAATTATATTACAATTGTTAATGCATCACAGCACACTATGTGTTTCAACTGTGACCAATACTCAATGCTAGTTATTTGAAATCATCTACTCACCGCTCCTGTTAATGTCGTCGTATCCAGAAAATGGTTTTTGTAGAAGCTGATGATGGAGGGTATGTCAGCAAATGTCTGGTCACCAATCTTGTAATGATTACCATTGTTGTTTATAATGTAATGACTAACTTTGTGATTCTCACTAGAAATAAACCACCAGGCACTGTTATTGGAAGTACACAAACTAGAGTTGTATAACATTGTATTAGTACAAATGAGCACTTAGTATTATCATGGTTTTTAGCAAATTGCTCAAACAATAATGCCAAAGTGTGAATAATACTTGACAGCTCTTAAGACAGTTAATTCTTTTTTAATTTAATAACACAAAACTGTCTTGGTTTGTATCTGAACACTTCCTAGTTTTAAGCAAAGGAAAGAAGGTCATCTACTTGGGGAGATGTGTGAAACATCTCAGGTAAAATAGCAGACTTAGCAATCATAAACAAAGTTGACCTTTGTAGATTAGAACTTTATTAAATCACTTTATTAATAAATGTTGTCAAAATTACATAGATATTGTTTTCTTGATATTAATGGCTATGCACATTGTATACAATGATATGCACAGTATAAGAATATATACTCTCCAGAAGTTCTCATGTGGTCAATGTTTAATTATTAAATGTGTGGTTAGTTAAACTTTGTGCTCAAACTGTCTTCAGAAAAGTTGTAATTGGGAGAAAAACCCATCCTCTTCAAAGGGACATCAAAATATACTCAGACAAGAAGTTATACGAATGCCACTTGTCATATAAAGACGTGTTTATACTTCAGTCATGGCATGTCTTTTTTTGACAAACAGTGGAAATTAATGGCTGTCACAACATAGATTTGAACCGCATTTACCCATCATTGACTGCACATTGACTTCGCATGAAAACAGACTTTACTATGAACCTTATTCTAAAATAGAGTTGACGCTAGCTACATACTTATTAATAAACCAGTGTATTTTGGCGACCACACAGACATAACAAACAAGCACGCATGCTTTTATAATCGAACAACAAATTAAAAGCCAAGCAGTCAAATTAGAGTCAGATTACAATGAAGAACTGCAATTATGACATAAAAATATATTTATATAAAAAATCATGTATATTTTAAATCCCACCAATCGCAAATGTTTTAAAATCATCTTGAATACCAAAAGCATCAATGTCGACAATTTGATTACATGCATATTTCCCAGAGCTTCAACTTTGTTTCGGTTAGATTTATGAACTATCGAATCGTATTGGGGATAGATCTTTTTGAGTGCTTTAAAACCTTAAAAACTTCCGACATATTCTTGTAAACAAAAGCACTGACAGTTTACAAAAGAATTCATGCCGATATTTTACCGAAATTATGTTGGAAACCGAATGTTCGTTGACGTAGCAAAGGCTGTACGAGTTTGTGTGCTGTTGTGAAATCAAAATGATCTTATAAAAACATTATGACATTTTACGCAACAATATCAAGAAGGAACAACAATAATTCATTAGCTACAGTGTATGTCAGTTTCATAACAGCATTTGCGAAATGAAAAGTGTAGCACCAAAACACAGCATGCTTTATATCGCAAAGTGAAATTAGTCCTACCTCACACTCAACACAAAATCTCCTGTCGAGGTCTTGCTGTCTCGAACGAGGTATATCCCCGGTTCTTTTCCCATGAGCAGTTGCTCCGTGTTACCACGGTTTACTTGCCCATGGTACCATCTAAAAATTGAACAAGCATAGATTTCAACGATCATCGCAAGTCCACAACACGCGACGCATCACGGTGTTACAATTATTTCGACTGACATTGACGCGTTCGAGTCTAGAATAGGCTTACCGATAATTCTGTAGATTCGTCGAATTCATGTCTTTATGTAAAGACGATCCCTTGACAACATACGTGAGATTAATCCATCGATACGTCGAGAAGCTACAATTCCTGTATGTCTTCGGTAAATGTCCCAATTTCTTGGTTGTAGTTAGGTTTTGTCGAACTTCGAAACGGTAAGCACTTTGGCTTTTTAACCGGAAGTCGTTCGAGGGGCTTCCTCCTTCTTTCTCAGGGCTCGGGCAGAGTTCCACCGGTGGAACTCTAATGCAACTGGAACGATAACTCAACGGGGGGGGGGGGAGCGGAGGATGAAAGCCAATGACCTTTCCGGGTTGTTTGAGCAGAAGTACTCGAGCGAATTTCAAGACTTCAGCTAAAAGGGAAGTACTAAAATATGTACTGATTGGTCGAAATTTGCTAAATTTAGTCGGTCGACATGGTTGGTGTTTCTGCTGACTGAGTTGCATGTTCACAGCGTTTCCGGATTCCGTCTTATTAAACACAAAAACCCCTGCTCCCCCTTCTGTTATGCAATTATCTAAATGTATTCCAAACGTTTTGTGTTTCATTCAGAGTCACGTCCGGTCTGACCGCAGAGTGGAATTGTGGAAGCGTCCCTTTCAATCGGTCTCAACTTGTTTTGTGCGATGCCGCCAAAGAGCCTGATTGCGGTTCGCCGCCGTTCACAGGATATCGGCTAAAAATTTTGTTACCTTCCGTTCCGGTTTCGAGTTTGCCTTTAATATCACCTAGAAGCTCAGTTTCATTACTGCATATGGGATTTTTATCAAAACAATGAAAATATGGTGTTATCAAATACACTGAAATTCTGCAGTCCAATCATTATGACTCTTGTCTGAGTTCGGTGTTGACAAAGGGAAGCATACACCGCACCAATCTAAGGACGTCTTTCCAAATGAAAGATGAATGAGATTACGTGAAATTCTTAGAAATCAAGAAACCAGCTTGTCTCTGTCAAGGCCAAAAAACTGAATTCAGGAAAAATGGCAATGCGACAGCTCCAAGAATATAGTTTGTCGCACGCGGAAGAACTAAAACACGTAGGCTCCTAAAAATGACCTACTCCCAATTTTTTTATTTGCTAAATCTCAATATTCTTACTTCCTTGTTCTTTTGTTTGGTCTTGTAATGTCTTTTCCGTGTATAATTTTCCACTCATTCCACTCATAATTAAAATGTGCATTTAAGTTGTTCTAACCTGCTTTATAGAAAATATTTGTATTTTTTTGTATGTTATACTAACTCTCCTCACTCCTGAGGAAAGTAGGTCGAGAAGTGTTTAGTTTACGCAGTTGTCATACTACATTACAGAGAGGTAATATTTCCTTTGCTCGTTAGGGCAGAATATTTTCCGTTTTCACTCCAACGATTAACACTTGGCGTAAATCCCCACCACACACAATAAGAATTTTATTCCGCGTTCAAACACTACCAATTGCGTGAACTAGGTGAACGTGATCTAAAGCAATCACTGTTCCCCCAATACTCCCCCGCCACCATATTGCACAGCGTTACTATAATTGAAAAGTGACCGAGAATAAATGGGAAGCAAATCGTTGTCTTTCCAAGAAATAGTTTTTTATCTCCGACTCGGTCATCCTTTTCCCGTAGTTCGTACTTGATGCTCGCAATGTATCATGGTAAGGCGGACATGTCATATGACACGATTAACGCCTTTACAGAGAACTGGTATTTTCACAATCTGATAGCCATTACCAAATGCGCACCTCTTTTAGGAACTTCGGAAAAACTCCACGTCTCAAATAGACCATCTTAGCACAACTTTTATTCATATTTTAAAAAGCTAACAAGCAGTCATTCATTTGTGCACGCAAATAAAGTCAGGACTGTTTATATTCTACGTTAGTATCCAAGCTGAGAAATGTTTTCATGTCAACAAATTTAATTACCTGAGGCTATATATAGTACAGCGGCCCTTCAACTTCCTGATAAATTGCAAGATCTACCGACTACATTTTCCTATCATCCTTTAAGTAAGAAAATTGCCTATATCTAGTTTCTATTTTTAACAATATATAGCAGTGAATCATAAACTTTTTGGACAGTGGTGGTTGTCAAATGATGAGAACTTCTGGTTGATTTATCAAGAACTCATTGTCTTCAACTCAGCGAGTTTGTAAACATCACGCAGTCATTAACCTCCATAGGAAATGGTGAACATAGGAATTCTCATTTGAATATGTTTTTGTATATTTTTTCTAAAGTTAAGTGAAACAGGAAATATAGTTTACAATTTCAGAATAAAGAAACGATCACATGAGAAGGCGGGCCATCAAATTTATACTATATGGAGATTTAGCACGAGGACTTGATGCGTCTACACACCTAAAAATCTCACATCTTGTTGACAACTTGTTGGCTCAACAAGCTTGTAGCAAGCTTGTTGACAAGTTGTAACAAGCTTGTTGAGACAACAGGTTGTAGCAAGCTTGTTGACATCAAGCTTGCTACAACTTGTTGGCTTGCAGACTTGTAGCAAGTTGTTGGAACAACTTGTTCCAAGCTTGTCGACAACAAGCTGTACCAAGCTTGTTGGAACAACTTGTTGACAAGTTGTTATAGTCATCAAGTTGTAACAAGCCTGTCACAACAAGCTTGTACGAAGGCTGCGCGTGACAATGCTGTAACAAGACAGTTCCAACAAGTTGTAGCGACATTGTTAACGGCAAAAGTTTTCCGATAACAACAAAATCAATTTGAACTGGGCCAAATATGATTTTATTGATCATTGCCATTCATCAAATGGCAAAAGCAAGATCAACGAGCTTTTAAACACTTTAACACTCTGCAACGAAGTTCATAACTTCTTTTAATAATAAGATTTGAAAAGAATCCGAATTCCTTGAAAACATTACAGATGAACATTTCCTTGTTTCAAGGATATCTATAACCGTTGAACCGTTGAGGAAGTGACGATTTCAACGGAGTAATCTCATTGGTTCAGACTCTGTTTAAACTATGTAACTAAGTGATCTTATTGGTTGAAATATACGTCAGTATATTTGCAAATTTCCCTGCTCTTTTCAAGAGTTCACTGATTCACCTGGTCATTGAGCTATCTTTGTGCCAAAACCTTTGATTTTTTAAGCCTTTAAAAGTTTAATAAACGTTGAAATATCAGTTAAAACGGATGGGCAACTTAAAAAAGTTTGAAGAATACTACAGTTCGACGTTTTAATAAAGGTATGTGCGTTTAATTCATCCAAATATTTGATATGGCGTACACAACGCCGGCAACACAATTTTAATATTATAGTACACAAGCTAGCCTTTTAAAACTATATAGTTTTTAAAATATTTGTTGAATTTATTGCTTTTTATAAACATTGAACTGTTAGTTTCTGTGGATATTTATAAAAATCGAAACTTTGCCGGTTTTTTGTATTCAATAATTCAAATATTTTTAATGACGAGTAGGTGTACGGTAAAGTGCAAAATTTCCTATTTTTAATATCTGTGCGTATGTTTTTAGCATGCTCTGATTAGAAATAATAATATATATTTACGTATTATGGTAATAAAGTATTTGTACATTACTTATTTGACATTAGACTTGGATGGCAAGCAAGACCCTCGCCACAGGAGACAGGATGGAGTTTCCTCAACGTATTTGCAAACCAGTTTCCTCAAAAATATTTGCATATTTTTTAAAGTAACTGATTCCTGAAGCCATTGTATATTATACTTTATAGGAATTTGATTATCAAACTGGAGCTAAACTGAGGTATTGGCCGGAAAGTCGTATCAAACAAAGTGAATTATAGGAATGAGGTGCAGCTAGCTGTTGATTCTTGGGACGACGAAGTCAATTCAACAAGTGACTGAAATACTGGTATTATACAAGAATATTCATGCACCAGTTAATTTTTACCATATGAATGCAAAGAAACTTTTCTTACGAACTGATTATTAGGCTATATACTCAGAAAGGAAAATACATATGTTCTTGTACTGAGCCTTTAGTAATCTTGGTACTTCAAATGTGAAGTTTCTATTTAATTGCTAACCTTTGAATTTGTTTTTAAAATAATATGATTTTTACATCAAACTTTGTGTTGTTTGTTCTTTGTTTCACAATCTCCGGGAAAACACGCGTGTTTTCAAGCGAGATTTAATGCGCGGCCATGTTTGCAGCAACGGCTTGTCGCGACAAGCTTGTAACGGTTCAACAAGCTTGTAGCAAGTTGTTGTCAGACTTGTAGCAAGCTTGTTGGCAACAACCTTGGTACAGCATTGTCACAACAAACTTGCTACAAGTCTGACAACAACTTGCTACACGTCCGTCACAACAACTTGGGACAAGCGGTGCGAATAAATCTTGCAACAAGCTTGTTGAAACGAGCTTGCGACAAGCTTGCTGCAGGCTTGTTACAACTCGTGCGTTTTTACGTGTGTATATATGGACATGCCACGCCATTTATTCGCCATTTTCACGTCATCTTTGAGGTTCCCGTCCTCGTGCTAAATCTCCCTATCAGTTCTCGGTTTTTGGAGCCCTGTTAAGCGAAAAGCTACATAGGCAGCGAAGTTAGTCAATTGACTAACATCAGTAATTGTCGGGGACAGATCATCAAAAAATTCTGCCTATATTACCCATTTATTTTTGAATTCGGCACAAAATAATGTTAAACACTTGGTACAGAGCCACAGGCCTATATAATGGCTGCATGATTCCATCGTTGCGTTTTCCACATGCGTATTCAAGAGATCAGTTAAAAAATTGAATATACAAATAGCTATATTTATCCATACGTATCTATGATTATTCATATGCTAGCGCTCACCTAATTTCATTTTAATTGAAGCAATTTTGCGTTCCATGTCCTCGTTTTTTCTGCCGTACTCTCGAGCAAAATTATACCACAGCTGTTTGAAACTTTCTTCCAGCCCCTTATTCATACCTTCAAAGTTATTAAACTAATGATGAATGAAGCAATGAGAAATGTTTCTATCAACAATAAAGATAAAAGTTGTCATCAGTTACCTATCTCTTTGAAGTTCTTTGCAACGACATTCAAACTAGTTTTGACGCTCTTCCTGCAGGAATTGCTTTCTTCAGTAACGTTTTTTATGACTTGTATAGACTTTGTATTTTTCTCTTCATATTTTTGTTGAACTCTTTGCAACAACCTTTGCGTTTCGTTTATAAAAGCGTCCTGCGCGTGTTTATTTTTCTTTGTCTTTCGAATATTTGCTTTTGTCAGGGAAGCAAAATAAGTCTACAGAACAGAAACACAAGCCGAAGCAATGAAAGTTGTTTGCTGCAGGTGCATGGTGAAGAAGTGGACTAAAAAATGGTGTTTTTGTGAGTGATTTATGTAAGATGATTGATGGTTTGATGATGGCGATGAAGATAATGATCGCGAGGATAGTGGTGTGATAATGGTGATGATGTGGTGGTAATGAAGGTTTAAAGGTGGTTTAAACAAGGAGGATAGAGGTAATGATGAAGTGATGCATGGTGATGCTGATGTAGGATAGTGGTGAAGTTGGTAATTATGAT
The DNA here is from genome assembly GCF_004324835.1 of Dendronephthya gigantea. Taxonomy (NCBI): domain Eukaryota; kingdom Metazoa; phylum Cnidaria; class Anthozoa; order Malacalcyonacea; family Nephtheidae; genus Dendronephthya; species Dendronephthya gigantea. Next base: position 2,680,111 of record NW_021163020.1, read on the forward strand.
AATGATGGTTACAATTACCGCAATGACGATGACTATGTGGTACTGATGGCATATGGTGGTTATGTTGAGGAAGATAGTGATAACAAACTGATAGCCCACATATAGTATCAAGTCAACTGTACCTTTATCGCTTGCACCTGATTCAAGTATCTTTCTACAGTATTGTCAATACTTAGAGCACTATTATAAACATCTGTGATCGCTGTATCACGTTTCTCGTTAAGACACAAACCCCGTGCGACATTGTACATCTTTTGATACAGGATTCTCTCCTTCGGAGTCATCATTGCTAAATACATCATGTAGTCCTTGGAACAAAAGTATGTGTGGCTACATAATTAGTAATATTTCTTGGGCAAATCGACCCGGCGGAGTAGTGCATGCAGAGTGAGAGGTTAATCAAACCTGATCAATGAATTGAAAATCGATTTCTTCAATTCCAAGTGATCGATGATGTAAACAGTTTAAGATGCGTAAGGCCATCACAGAATATTGATATTCACTTGTGAAAGTTGAATCGCCAGAACAAAGATCTACGATATCTTTCCGGACCTAAGATTGGAACAAAAAATTCAGTCAGCGATTTGTCGCTGGGTCAAAATTCTTCGTGCGTCATCAATCCGCTGAAGCCAGTAACGCCAGTTTGTACTTTAACGCCGGCTTTCTGTGTTCGCAGAACTGGTAACAAGGTTACTCTAGCAAAAACAAGGAATACGTCACCTCTGGAAAGCAGGATTTAAAATCGGGAACACTTCGAGCAAAGTCGTTGGAGAAATCAATTAAGTCATGATCCAAATGCAATTCAGGATACGTCACCATTTCAATGAACGGCCAAATCTTGTTATAATTCACAGAATTTTGTAATGGCGGAATAAAAACCTTTTCAGTGGTGTAGAAATACAAAGGAAGAAACGTTTCGCCCATCCAAAGAGCGCCATTGTTGAAAAATGATAAAGTGAGAACAAAAGGTGCAAATATATTATAATACATCTTTGTCTGTAGATTTGGATAATAAATCTGGTGGAATTCAGCCAATTGATGATGTAATGAATTGTTGCGTAGCGTAATTAGGTTTACTTTTCCAAGAACAAGCGTGCGCAAACAAACAGCATGCGTACAAGATCTTGTTCCTGGGGGGGGATGGGGGGCACTTTCTTTAGGGGAATAAATTGCGCATTACACTCGGACTCACTTGAGGTAATAAACATGTACTCCGTGATATACTCGTGGTGGTCAACGCTAAAGAAACCTAATGCGTCAAGTGGAATGTATAATAAAAATATATTATCCAGTAAAATTGTAATAAATTCTAGATATTCTTTAATTTCATTCTATTATCAATTTATCTTCTACCGTTAATAGACTGCGAGCAGGTCATAATGCATTAGGAGTAATAGTTGAAAATTGTGCGTATGTTGAAAATTATGAGCCTGATCGCTGGCTAAAATATCAGCAATTATGATTATGAATTACATCTGGATTTTTCACACTGACATCAACTTCCTAGTTTCCAGTTCAAGATCATTCGTTAGTCGAACGTTCAGTTCACATAATTAATTTTGTCCAGAAATGGTGTGCACCATTTTTATGCAATTAAAAATTGGCAAAATAATCAATTCAACCTTTGAATGTACTCTCGTGTTTGATTAGCACAGTAATTGAAAAAAATTAACGTTATTTTGCGTCAAACTTGAGGTCAAACTGAGATTGATCCTTTTCGAAAGTCAGTTTTACCAATCAGGGCATTTATCAAAACCGCGTGACCGTCACGTGACAGCATCTGAGCCTTCTGTAGTATACTTGCAATGTCAGCGGAATGTTGCTCATTCAGAGCAAGGCCTTTTCCGCCGTAACCCTCAGCAACCACATTGTAGTCCGTGAACTACAAGAGAGATAGAACCCAATGATAAGAAACTACTAGACTTGGGAATGATAACAAGAAATATCTAACGAAACAGATCTATATATAACAGGACAGATCACTAACCGATAAATCACAGCCGACACTGCTTCCAAACATAGGCACTTGCTCTCGAGCAATCTGGCTCCAACAAGCATCATTACCAACCAAAGCTATCACAGGCAACTAAAACGAAACAGTATCTTGAGTTTCTATTAACTTATATACTGGAGACCCAACGCCAAACCCGGACCTTAAATACAAGTTGGGAAGACTGTTAACGTATTCATTGATTGTAACACCATAGATAAAAATTCCCCGTTTCCTCTGCCCTTGGTCAAAACCGTGCGTAATGTCCTGTCCTAAGCACCTACCCTGTGTCTTGTAAATGTATCAAACTCAGCGATACTGTAACCACAGCTACCATCACCATAGATTATCCAGATTTCAGACTCGGGTCGACATAATTTGGCACCCAGGGCGAACCCCCCACCAACACCCAGGGTACCGAATGCACCCGGATCCAACCATCGTAAAGGACCACGAGGCCTGTGCAATAGAATAGGAACTAATACGTCAGCGTTCGGTAAAAGCCGGAACTACAACCGAGCGTTGTGATCCATTAGTGACCCCTCTTACCGCAATATGTATGCAGCAGATCCAACAAAGTCTCCGCCATCCGCAACTATCACACTGTCCTCACTCATAACCTCTTCAAGGCAATGTAGGATCTTAAGGGGATTCAAGTGCTTGTCCACCATTTCATCTGCTTTTACACTACATAACAGAGACGAAACTATTTCATTTCATAATGCCTAAAAACTGTCCTTCCTGGGGCCAGCAACAGAAGGAAATCTGTTGGCTTTAGTACAGAGTCAGACTAGAATCACCTTGCCCTCATATCTCTAAACAAACCTGTTCTCCTTTTCTTTCTGTTCGTCCCTTTCTTTCAACATTTGCGGCCATTCTTCAGGACATTTGTAACCTTTCAACTGTTGACTAAGGGATAACACCAGCGAGGCAGGATCACCTTGAGATAGAAATAGTGTCAAATGTGGATAAACACGGTCGAAAATCAGTCAGAATTATTAGACTTGAATGAGGCGTACCTTGAATTGCTAAAGTCGGCTTCCAAAACATGTCCGAGTTCTGTAAGGAAGGAAGAAAGGAAAGAAAGATTGGATTAGAAATTGAATCAGCTATTCGAGTTTAAACATGAGTTAGGATTCGAGTGAAGATCCAAGTCGGAGGAAGAGTTAGAATTTGAGTTAGCTATTCAAAAATCAGATCAAAGATCAAGTTAGGATTTGAGTTGGAATAAAGTTTTTGAGTTACGATCAAGGATTTGAGTTGGAATTCACAGCAGAATCAGAATGTGAGTTATACTTTGGGTATTTTTGACTGGAATTAAAATTTAGACCTCTCGTACCTTATACAACTGTTCCTTATTCCTGTTAACTGCCACGACTCTACTCCGTTTGTTTAAAACTCTCCCGTACGAAAGACGGAAGTCACAGACAGTGCCTGGATTAAAACGGAAGAGCGGTCAGTGATTGATGACCTGGAATGCGTGCCACGTGCTATGCGCTCTTACAATCCACAGTTATCAAGCTACTATTTTGTTGGTTATGTTTTAGATTCCTCGTCTTTGTCCATCATAAGTGACAGAACTTTCGACGTTCTGGAAACTACGAACGCGAAATCAGATGCCAGCAATTTCGCATCAAAATTTAATTGGAATTTGTCTTATAATTCGCAGTGTGTTGTGCCTACCAGCTAAGATGACGACATCCGCTTCCTTGAGAGCGTCACGACGTCGTTGTCTGATGTGAATAGGACTACTTCTTCCCAGCAGGCCTCGCGACATTCCGCCAAGGAAACATGGGATACCTAAAGACTGGTGACGAACGGCTAGAGATCAACCCAGGCATATGACATAAGAGAGGGTATCGATATTTTTATTCACGAGTGGCATTACAACAACTTTTATGCAATACTTTAGTGCAATAAGTACACGTTCACCAAAGTGAAGCCTTATAAATTTATTCCTTGTTGTCTATTGCTAGTTACCTCTAGAGCTGATTTAAGTTTTTCAGCAGGAACGGGAGGTAAAGTAGACTGACTTCCGAGTATCACCAGAGGTTTCTTTGCCTTGGAAACTAGTTGTACGGCCGCGGCAACTGCATAAATAGTTGTTTAAAAACAACAATACGTTACACTTTCACTTTCAGATATGGAAGAATACTACCTAGGTGCAGTACAACAATACTACTAGAAAGTATACACGGATCATGTGACTTACTCTCTCCGTCCGAAGCTTGGGGTAGAGATACGGATAATGGTTCGACTGGTTGTGGGTCCCATGCTCCGGCAAAGAGGCTAAACAGATGATTCTCAATGTACCTACAGAAAAGCAAATAATTGTAGTTGTGTGCAACTTACAATGTGCAACTTACAATGTGCAACATACAATGTACAACTTGCTCAATCAAAATATCGAAAATACAAAGTTTACCAGTTTACAATTTTTTGTCCTAATCCAGAAGGATTTTCCTAAACAAAAAGTTAATATATTGATATTGTCTGCAATTCTGTCAAACTGAAGTATCTGCTGCATTTAGTCACTCCGCCGGGTCCAGAAACACAAGTGACGGGATCAGTTTCAATTTCCCTTCAACCTTCGCTTTTCAATTGAAATTGACAAAATCCGGAAGACGTGCCATGAAAATCAGTTTAATTTAAAGTTGTAATACAACTCGCAATCTTGAATACTCGCCTTTAATCCAACTTCTTTCTTCACAAGAGGGTAGGGATAAAGTGTATCGATAGGAAACTCAACAAAAACCGGCCCAGGCGTTCCTGATTGAGCCTTCTGCATTGCTTTCCGTACAAGCCGGGGAATGTCGCGCACTCTGCGGAAAAGAAAGAAGATAACGGTAGGGTTGTCTTCGCAGGATTTGATGAACTGAAGCTTCAAGACGATCTGCAGGAGACGTTACCTTTTTATTGTGACGCAATATTTACAAAGAGGTCTGAAGAGGGACATTTGATCGATGTCCTGAAGAGCTCCTCTATCCTGAAAAAAAACAGAAAAAATATCATGGTTTAAGTTGACGTAACGCAGTAATGGGGCCTTAGTTCCTTACAACCGAATCCGCTGAGCATGTCAGTGTAGAAGCCAGGGTCATGCGCAAATATGCCACAGCCCACGTGGCACCTTTAAGAAACGTGTGTGAAGACGCTATGGAGCTTTAAAAATATTGACAATTTATAAACTAAATTTCGCCCTGTGAATTAAAAGACAGGAATGAGAAAAAATTCCCATAACGAATTATCAATATGGAGTGCTTCCAGTTTGACTCTACTAAACACCGGAGTTTCCTAACTAAGCTAGCTAAAATGAGGGGCACAGTAGGAAAACATGATTTTTTGGTGCATTATGTTTTAAAATGTCTTAAATTGCAAATAATATGATAGGCATCACCATGCTTTTGATAATCGTAGTATTTGGTGCGAAATACAACTTTTGGTAGATGCTTAATTTTGGTGTATATAATGGTAATAATGATGACACAATTATGGTGAACCAGATCTGTGCAACCTAACCAGTTACCAGTCTCCTACCTTCAACAATGTAGCGGCAGCTCCACCAATCAAGAGTAGAGGTGATTCAGCCATTTGAGCATTCTTAACAGCAGTGACAGTGTTTGTCAGACCTGGACCCGCTGTAACAGCTACCACACCTACCACGCCTGACAGCCGTGCCACAGCATCGGCAGCGAATACAGCTGTGACCTCATGCCTTGTGTCAATAATTCTAATTCCCAATTTTTCACACGCAACTAGTATTGGTGAAATGTGCCCACCACATAGTGTAAACACATATTTTACACCATGAGCCTAAAAAAACCACAAAATTTTACTTGAATTTGAAATTCCTATATCTTTTAAGTTTGGGAGGAAGCTTAATATAACCATGCTTTGGTTATGATGTCAGATTTTTTGAAATGGATAACCACGCTGTTTTAATGGTCAAATGCTTGTCCTATGTAAAGTTTCCAGCATGTTTGGCGTTCATAACAAACATTAAACAATGTAACCATGCTTTGGTTATGACGTCAAATATTTTGAAATGGATAACCACGCTGTTTTAATGGTCAAATGCTTGTCCAATGTAAAGTTTCCAGCATGTTTGGCGTTCATAACAAACATTAAACAATGTAACCATGCTTTGGTTATGACGTCAAATATTTTGAAATGGATAACCACGCTGTTTTAATGGTCAAATGCTTGTCCAATGTAAAGTTTCCAGCATGTTTGGCGCTCATATACAAACATTAAAGTGGAAGTCAAGTCCTTTCTGCACATAGGTTCTGCTCATAACAAGTGTGGGCCCTCTGATGAGAAAATTCTCTAAATTTCGCATGTTTCTTATTTTTTCTTAACATAAACTCTAGTTCATATCAATTTACAAGCACAACGAACCTAAATAGTGTTAGATATTCAGACAGCACATCGTATTTTAAAAAATATAGTGAAGATCAAAATGTAAACAAACCGATTGATTACATACGGACTTGACTTTCACTTTAAAATATGATAGGCTCTGAACTTTTGAGTTAAACAAACTTCAAAACTTGTCTATTTGTTATGGTACTCCTCTAAATTAAGACATGTATAATTTTTTTTAGTAGACAGGTCTAGCCAGAAAAGACAGCTAAACTAACATTCCCAGGTGTATGTATACAGGTTATATTGTTATATATAGTATATAATATATTCATAGCTTGCCTGCAAAACATTGGCAACTAGTTCACCACCATGATGCTTCGACTTCTCATTCAGCTATCAAAATTAGTGGTACAGTTTTAAAATGAACGTATATATATTTATGCATATACTATTATTAAAGTTGATCTGGAAGTTTGGCAAATTTCATGTCATTTATAGTTAGCAAAGTTTTGATATTTAGATGGCTTTGCTGTTCACAAATTGTTTTAAAATTTGAGCATCTATAGATGCTCATATGATACATTGGACATATGAACAGTGAGATAGACTGTTTAGTAATTCAGGGGATAGTGATGTCATGGGATATTTGCCCAATTATAAAACAATAATTCATGAATAATTGTAATCACCATGCAAAACTTTGCATAGGCCATGGAAAAGATTGAATAGCATAGCAAGAAAAGGAAAGAACGAAGACTTAGTCGACTATGATCAGCTTGATCCATGAAAATGGCTCTTTTATACTACAATATCTAGACTTTGACCCTTGCTATTTTGCAAACTCTGTCAGACATGCTAATGATGAACATAGGTTCATTAAAAACACTGAACTTACTTTAAAGAGGAATCTGTAATGAAGTTTCAGTTTTAAGATCCCAAAAGCAACCACGATCACAAATAAAAATAACAAAAAATATGCCAAGGAAAATAACAAAAATAAAGCACGTTCGCTAGCCATTTTGCCCTTTAAATTTTCCGAAACTCGAGATCGTAGTTCATCGTAAACTGTCGGAATTGTTGAGGAACTTTAAAAGTTAAAATAATAAGATTATTTTACTGCCCTACATTAAACCAAAACTAAGTATGCTGCAACATTATGTTTTATTTATTAAAAAAAGACGAATTCCAAAACAAAAAAGTATAAAAAATACAAAAAATGTTAAGATACAGTCTAAATCCGACTACATTTCGAAACGAGGAGCGACGTAAACAACTCCTAGCGTATGTATTTTGCTAAGAAAAATTTTATATAAAAGCAAAATGGCCGCCGTCAAGGAGTGAATTTTTGAATTGAACTATATATAATGTACTGTTAATCTATTATTTTTACGTGTTTGCTAGATCTTGAAATATTAAAATGAAAGCATCAAGGAAAAAAAAGCCTGAAGTAGTTGTTTTCGAAGAACCAGCTCGAAAACAAAGAAAAAAAACACTGGTAAAAGGGCATACTGCATAACCGCATCTTTTCATGGTCATTTATAGAAAGGCTAAAAACCCACGCCATTAAAAAATCACTAGAAACAACTACTCTCCCGTAATGTTTTCATTTCCGTCCGATTTCTTTAGAAACGAGAGACGCGTCCAAATAACGAAATAGATATGGGAAATATTAGTTTTAAAGAAATTGCACAGGAAGTGAAAGAGTTAGGTTTGTAAACCAGCAGCGTGAATGTCGAGCATATTTACAACAGTATAGCAATCCTACCTGCGTCTTTATTCAGGTTTATCAGGGTTTGAAAAAAAAGAACAGAAAAAGTATAAGCAACAAGAAGCTCAAGCTTTGGGTGCAAAGGTTAATAGAGACATAATTTACAAGAAAAAATATAACCGTTTATATAATTATGAATGTCCCAAGTGGTGCTAATACTGATTGCATCACTGACTGTCTATACTGACTCACATAATGCTATTTCAAAAGGCTCCAAAGCAGCAAAAAATGCCATATCCTCTGCTAATGAAATGCAGGAAGAAAAAAGATGAAAGAGAAAGGAAACAGCAAGATTTGGTAAAGCATCATACAGCTCTACATTTCATATAAAATTTTGATTTTGTATTATTCAGTAATAGACATGATGTATTGAATCAATAGTAACTTTTCTTTTTGAACCATACAATGTTATTAACTAAACAAAAACCAACAATGAAACTTTGACTATGAATATAGGAAGCTGCGATGGGTATATTCAAAAGGAAAAAGAAATCAGATGACAGAACCAAACAAATTCTTAAAGGGTAAAATCTATGTCTTTTAACAATCTTCAAGATACCTATTATCTATTATTAACTACTGTTGTGTGATACTTTATCTGTGAAATACCTATTTTTACCCTAATAGTACACCTGCCCTCCATATACCCAATGTTCAATGACTAAACTGAATGCATTTCATATTGTTTAGAACTGGTCGTTGGGTAGACCAAAGCAAGGGCCTTGATAGTGGAAAGTTGAAGAAAGGTGTTCGAAAACTTAAACAAAAAGACATTGCTAAATTTAAAAAGAGCAAAACGTAAGACCTACAAGCTGAAAATGTAATCTAGATCTGAAAGCTAGAAAAATAAATTTGTATTTATTTAATTAAACAATTGTTGTACTTTTGGGCAGTCTAACCAGCATTAGTTTTCCATTTTATTAATACAACATTGTAACTATATACTTTGTTGTTTTTAATATTAGGGCAGGTTATTGAATGGCCTTGTAATTTAACTGCAAAATCACAAAATTTATAATTAGTATGATAATCCTTGTTATATTTTCTCAAAATATCAACAAGACAAACTTTGGGAACACTATATGCATATTGCTACATATTTTGCATACCATGAATTAATCACATTTCATGAAGCTATCTATATGTTTTATGTTTATTATTTTTCTATTTCATTCCCATTTACACCTGGCATGCATAGTTTGTTACAAAACTTAGATAACTTCTTATTCCCCCGGCCCAACTATCCTTTTGCCACATACTGAGTTTACGCAAGAGTCAAACGATAACGGAAACCAATTCAAATTCTCGTTTGTAATCAATTCAAGTTCAAACGGGTGTTGTTCGTGTGCTTGTCACAAATGATCAAAACTTATACATGCAAATGAACGCTTGTGCGCACAGCTGCAGACAAAAATATAAACTGCATTTAGATTTAGAAGTTAATCGTAGCTTTAAATTAAACTAAATTGCATTCAACACTTGCTAATCCTGTCACAAAGTGTGTTCTACAGGACTTTCTAATCCTTATTTGCGACGTTCCTATATTTCTGAATAAGTCATTAGATTCATATTCGGAAATGCGAATTAAGGCCCTAGCAACAAGCTGAAAAATAGATCGCTTTGTTTGTCCTGCATGGAGTGGGCTATTCACTGTTTTGAAATCAAATGGTTCATTCTGGAAATATTCTTTGACCCCAAAAGAGCAGGAAAAGATAAGAATTTCCTAAGAATATCCACAATGTTTATATTTTTGTAAAATATTTGTAAAATATACTAATAAAACGTCCTAATGCAACTGCGCCACTAATTGCAACTCCTCTACAATGTACTAATTGCAACACTTCTAAATCATTTTTATGAAAGAACTATATATATATATATATTGTATTATTCTTTTTAAACACAACTACAAAAGATACGAGCCGAGACATTTAGATACTAAACTAGACCATGAGACCAGTGAGGCACTGATATTGACGTTGGAAAAATAAGCGCATTACATGTAATTCGTCTGATTTTATAATCGATTGCCGTCTCGAATCTTCGAATTCACAATATTTTCATGCTTTTCTGAATCATCACTCCAACAAAATAGATTGATCACAAGTAGAACCTTACTCTAAAACCTAAATGTGTGCGTTGGGCCTGTGTATGTTTTCAAAGTCAATGTACACATTTCTTATACCTCACAATACAAAACGTTTCATTGTTTCATCACATCATAGTTTATTGAAATCATCGTATTTTTGTTTCCAATTCTGCGTGGCTCGTTTAACATCGTGTCGTTTCGGTTTCGGTCTAGCAGCGGCCATATCGAGCTTTGGCGAAAGACTGCTCGCGTCCGAAGAAGAGCCATTGGAAATTCGATCGGCTGGTGGAGTTGTTACGACTTGTTCAGCCGGCTTCGTCTCTTGTAATATTTCAGCTGGCTTCTCTGTTTCGATTTGTTGAGGTTGCGGCTCAGGTTTCGATTTCGGAATAACTTCTTCGTAGCCATCATCGTCTGCGTCGTCTTTTGAATCTTCAGGAGCATTGCCAGGCTCTTCTACAACTTCAGGTTCAGGCGACTCCACTTGGATGTTTTGCACATTTTCTTCTTCGTGATTCACCGCTGCCGTTTCAGCTGGTTTCTCACTGGCTTCACCCTCATTAACTACACGATTCTCTTCAACTGAAGGCAAAGCTACGGCTGCTTCCTGGCCTGATGTTTCGAATTTATCTTGTGGTATTTTTTGTCCTAAGTTCTTATAGTATTGGTCACAGAGTTCGTCAACAACCAAAAGTGTCACTTGATTTCCGCCAGCTCGAATTCGCTCCACAACTTTCGAATGAGGCATGTCCTCGACATCACCATTATTTACAGCGATTACTCTGTCTCCAACTCTTAAATCATTCTTCTGAGCTGGACTGCCAACATCAATCGCGCTTATAAATTGCCCATGTATACCTTTCTCGCCATGCAAGTTAAAGCCATACCCCTCGCTTCCTCGTTGAATTGTAACCTTTCTTGGCAAAGATGGCGGTCCTGGATCGCTATGTGCTATATCTCCATTCATGTTAAACACTTCTATAAACTATCCGAGTGTTAAAAATATCTGAAACGCTCACAATCGAGAATTTCGTACTCTTCGACAAGCTAAATGACTGTATACTTGCTCAAGAGACATTCCAATCGAATACCAAATAAGGAAACTCGTTTCAGGACAATATATATGACCGCGGGGGAGTTGTTAGAAAACATCACTCAAAAAGACAATTCCGGCTTTTGTTCTAGCAAGTTCAGTGGTTGGTATACTTCCTGCCTCAGTATCAGACGATCAAATATTTTACAATGATTAAATTGTGATTTATAGATAATATAAACCTCTCTTGAAAGGTAGCGATTTTTCAATTTTAACTGACTGTGAATGTACTGTAGCCGGGAAAACGCATTTAGTTTATAGTGGCTGCTTACGGCTTATCACACATGATTTTCTTCGAGTTGACTTACATGTAATGAAAATTCAGGGAAAAATTCCGCCTTGGGGAGGAAACTCGCGTCAGGTGTATGGGTGTATGTATGAATTCATATGGTGATTCAGTTTCGAATTTTCTTAATTGACCTGTAGTATTTATTTATTGCCATCAAACAACGCGGTGATATCTCATGGCACAAGTAATTTGTAAATTATCCACCATTACAACAACTTTTATAGGACATTGCATTGATAGAATCCGTCTATAAAAGTGGTCTCTATTCAACGTGATTCCGAGATGGTTAATATATAAAATATTGGTTTGTATTGACACCAACAAAGCTCGAATCACGCAAACGCCATACAGTGGATGTTTTTTAAACGACCTACCCTTTCTATAAGAATGCAAATGAGGTGTGGATGACGACGACGAGCTTCGTCATTGCTAAGAGGGATAAAATCCGCTAGAAAGATCTTTAAATTCTACAGGACTTCTAGATCGCTTTCAAGTTTTGCTACTGACGAGAACGTGTCTAAAAGACTTAATTATATAAAATTTGGGGTTGAAATGCAAGAGATTCTTGCCTCACATGCGTGTTTAGTGAACCATTTTAGCGTGGGAAAGTCTATAAGTAGGACCAATTCCAATCAATGTAGTCAAGGACGCTTATTATACAATGACTGCGTGCTCTACGGGAGCTTGGGTCAAGGAGATTTCAATAGTTTTTAATATTAGAATCTCACGAGGTTATTCCTGACTATCAAAGACAATGTTTTCGACTCTTCATTTGAAATAAGACGAAGATAATTGAAAACCCAAAGTTTCAACGTGAGCTTCGGAAGTGTACGAATTGAAGAGAAGAAGGAGACTTTATTTACAGAAGTTCATTGTGGTGTAAGCCTAGGTTTCCAACGTAAATGAAACACCTCGCCGTACCAGAACCTTTTTACCCTTTCCTGCGATCACAGTTGGAATTTGGCCTAATTCCTGCGTTTTAAGAAGGAATATACTAGAAGTATTTAAAGAACTCTAAAAAGAGTGATTGACAATAAGCTATTTCATCCTGGTATTCACCGATAAAAAATTCCAACTTATTTGAATTCGAACGTTTGGGTGTAACCGGGAATCCCTGACCCTCTGGTCCGACTTAATTTGACCTTTTTTCCTTATCAGTAACCTATGTGAAATCGCAGACGTAAAATCACCGGTAATATACCATGTATACATAATCTTCAAGCTGCGCGCGCAGGCTATTTACTAGTGGGATTTATCCAATGACAAAAAGGGAATGGGAAAAAGTTAAGCCTTCAGCATGTAACTTCGGAAACCGTTAATCCCAATGCTAAGATTTGCGTAAGAAGAATTAATATCAAAAGGCATACAAATTCATATACATTTAATTGATATGACAGCTGTTTCATCATTGTTTCTAGAGAACATCAATCATAGCTAATACTATAATTGACAGTTGAATTTTGACACAAAATTGTTCAACAAAAATATAATCATTAATTAAATACATTGTATATCGTGTCCGCCGTAGGCTTGCTTGAATGATAGCGGAAGTATTTTTTTTATCTAATAAGAATAGTCGTGTGATAAAAATACTAAGGAGAAGGTATCGTGTTTGTAAGGGGCTGTTTACATAATCCCGCTTAGCCGAGATTCAACGAAGTGTGAGATGACTTTGAGGTATTGAAATAAGTCTTTAAGACACCAAACAAGCTCATGCTATTGTCGAGATGACTGCACGACTGCCCTATCCAACCGAGATCAAATGCTGAAAAACTAATGTTGCATGAAGTTGCATGGCGTGGCAACAACTTGTCTCAATTTCAAGTTCAATCAAAATACGTGTAACATCTCGCGTTTCGAGTTTGAAGCCAAGTCAGCTCACAGAAGCTAAGCTATTAATTTAGACTATGTTAATCAGAAAACTGATTAGGAATGGGGGTTTTAGCATCCTAGAAGCAATTGCCTTGTCATCACGTTTTGACAAACACTTCGGTTGCATAAAATGGAATATAATAATGTCGGTGAGATATTTTATATTCGTCATTCACTGGGATGGATGCAGCAGTGGAAGGAGCGGGGAAACGGTAATTTTCCCAAACGTGCAGGCTCATATTGTCAGCCGGTATCTTTTGCAAAATTAAGGCCAGCGGTTTTAGTGAGAAGAAAAAGAGAGCTTCAGATTCTTCGCTGTGATTCACTGAAAAAACTGAGCCTGCTGTAGTGAGAAAATTTGATAACTTTGAGAGCGGCGTAGACCGACATTATTATGTTTCGCTTCTTCTGAAGACAATTGGCATTCCCATCGTTTGATAAAAAACACCACACTTGTTCGGGTTTTTTTTATCAAACAATTTCATTTTCATAACTATTCTAAACTTAACTGCTATTCAGACCCGTCTTTTCGTCCGGAGGAGCGGGTGAAGGTTTCTCGGAAGGTGGCGGACCCAGCACGATTGGTTCATTTTTACCATTTTCCCCTCCAGAGACGGGGGAGGTAGCCGATGTTGGTTGAGTCGTGATTGTGTCTTCTTCGTCTTCGCCGGGGGGGAAATCTTCGCAATCTTCCTCAGGGGGGGCAGGTTTACATTTGCCACAACAGCAACCGCAACAACAACAAAGACAGCAGCAGAAGTAGCATCCGGTAATCAACCCACAGAATATGAACGCAGCCTTGTTAAGATAAGAAAATATTTGAGTTACTACACTACGCGGTTATTCACCTATAGCATTCATCATCATTCAGCCACCCCCGAACTTCCACAATTTTAAGGAAATTCTCACGAATACACGGAAAGGGCTGAACTCTCACCCCCCTCACCTCCCCCACGTGAGAGAAGCACGCACTTTTATTGGCTACTGCATAGACACATTGCTGAATTCCATCCTCAAACAAAATGCATCATCAAAAACAAATGATCCGCACGCGTGGGACTTTTACCACGCGCAGACAAAAAAAACAAACACGATAAAATTATCCCTCGCAGCAACGTGTTTCAAATTCCACAGCAGAGCCCGCAGACGTGAGCTATCGGCAAATCTACCGACATGCACGTGTGGTCATGAGCTCAGCAGAGTGCAAACTGATCGCTTCAGGCGGTTTCTCACACTAGTCTTCACGGAATCCTCCGCGCAAAACGACATTCCAAGTTGTTTTGACATCATTCACTTTTCCTTGCGAGCCGACAAGAGAAGTTTTTCTGAGCGGAAGGATTTCCCCATAACCGGACAACACTCATGCATATGTAGAGGGATTAACAGGCACGTTTGATATATTCGAAGTACTGACGTAGGAAGAAATATTTAATTGTATTTACACTTACCTTGCACCAAACACTGTTCAAGCGGAAATACAATTTCACGTTCTGTAAAAGATACAAACCGTATATGATTTGAAGTGTTTTTAAAGTTTAAAATAATTCATCAAACTGTTGTGGGCTATTCGACTTGCCGACCAATCTTTTATTTCTCATTATATCACTCAAAACATCGTTTACAACAATTTCTTTTTGACGAAATGGTGTTACAAACAAGCAGTGATACTGATACAGCACTGCAACTATAGCAGAAAAAAGACGTGCATTGCTGGAGAAGCAAGTATATTACGTATCATTTTCCCACAAAAATATCCGAGTGTTCCACTTGATGCATTCTTTTAAGTACAATATTGCTTACCACGCGTAGGTATCGCGGTTGGCTTACAAAAAAACCCAAAATGCACGAGTATTGTATCGAACATATACTCTTCTCAATATCTCGTTTAGGATATGTCAAGATTCAGTTAAGCAGTTTAAATACTGCGGATATCTATTTTATAGGCTCCAAAGCCAAGGTGAATGAACCCCGTAAATCCAACAGACTATAATCAATGACGAAGGCAAGAGTTTTCATGGTGTTTCTTGAAGCAAACAACAAAATACTATATCATTAACTAAGACCCCTCCCTAAATCGCCCAATAATCCAAAGTAAGGTGATCGGTTCCTTACATTTTTGCACCGTCTTAATAAATAATACTTTACAAGTCTTTTTCATTACAAAGACCCATAATTAGCTGAAGTACATACACTAAGTACACGTACAAACACTAATTGATTACAAACAAAATTCATAGAAGCAAAAATTTCTAGAAGTATTGTGTATATAATTTACTGAGGCCGTCCCCCCGTTCCATATATATATAAAGTTATTCCCCCCCCCTCTTCTCATTATAATACACATTGTGTGGTCAAATAAAACGGAGTTATGGATTTTTGAAGCTATCACTGTGTCATTTATTTAATGTCATTTTACTGATATTTGGAGCTCTTTCGTCTCCTGAATCCATTTCCTTCCCCACCGACTGCACAAAACCCAGTCACTTCAAAACCCTCTTTATCCATCTGTATCCTTCGGTACATCACCATAAATTCGTTCGACACCAGGGTGCCGTTGATATCCAAGAGCCTCAACCTTGAGCTCATGTTGCTCCTGACAGCTCTCACTAAGGCGCACGCCCCTTGTGATCGTATAAAATTTTGAGCAAGGTTGAGAACTTCGAGCGTGGAGTTCTCTCGTAGCCCGTGAGCTATCTGCTGAGCGCCCACTTCAGTGATAAAATTCCCGTTCAAAAAGATCCTTCGAATGAAAGGGGCCGTGAGAATGACATCAGCGATAGAGCTCATACCCTTATCGTAAAGATAATTCCAGGACAGATCAATTTCCCTCAAGGAGTCATTTTCTTGCAAACCTTCCACCATGTTCCTGATTCCTTCCGATCCTATCTCGTTGTGGCCTAAATTCAAGCACTGTACTGAACTGATGGGCAAGTATTTCGTGATCAACTCCCCGACGTAAGGACCTAGGATGTTGTAACTCAGGTCCAGTGTAACGATGGCGTCGGAGTCCGGCAAGGCGGCCAAGAATACTTCCATGTCGTTGCCGTTTAGGCCGTTATGAGCTAACTTCAAGCACGAAATCGCAGTGCTCTGCATCAGTCGTGCAACCCACGTTATCCCAGACCGTCCGAGGTTGTTCCTCGACAAATTCAGTTCCTTGACATTCTTACACAGTTTGACGATTTTATAAACGACGTTCATCCCTCGTTCCTCCAAAGCGCATCCGCTGAAGTCCATTTTCACGATATGCGAGCTGTCCCAGTCGTGTATCTCGTTCAGAACATGCAGCACACCACCGTAGCCTAGATTATAGCCACAGAAATCGAGCACGCCGTCTCTCTGGGACTTCGAGCCAGATTTCTTGCCCGTTTCGATGATTAATGATGACTTGGAAGCTCTAATATCCTCCATCGCACAATTTGCCTCAACGATTCTAGTTATTTTAGTTTTCAGCTCATCGGAGAGTTGGGAATCAAGCCCTTGCGACGTCGGATAAGGAAGACTTTTCTCCATGTTTACATCTGATGTTATCTCGACGTTTTCCTCGCTATCTTTGTCCTTCTCAAGCGCCAATTTTTCGTGCAGTTCAATTTTTTGTCGTGCAGCTATCATCATTCGTGTCCGAACGGACAAACGGCGCTTCGGCGAACTCGTATGCCCATTGTTCGACGTGCCATTTGAAATATTGTACATTTTCCTTGACAATTGGGAAATGTACGAATGCCTTATTCTAAAGCCGTTCCTATATACTAAATGGCTTTCGATTCAAATTTTCGTATATACACACATGCATGTATATATTCTGACCGAGCGCTGATCTCCTAGGCGACTGACCAAACATTTCTTTAAAAAAGGCCACACGCACTTCAACGCTATCGGTTCAATATCCAAAAAAACCCCATAGAAATGAATCTTTCCCGATAACTAAGTTGAATCGTATCTTGTTTATTGAATTGAATCGCCCCATATTGGCAGAATCGTTTTAATATATAAGCGAGGTGATAAATTTCACGTTAATATTCATTAAGACAGGTGGTTAAATACTAATCTTTTCTTATGCAATTAGTTAAGCAGTTATAAAACTATTAGGATACAATAAAGAGAATTCAACACGCAAGTAAGCATTTTTCCAAAAACCATGTTTCGTTTCGATATTGTAGTGTGCTCGTGTTGAATAGACAGTGTTCCGTCTGCAAAAATTGCACAAGATAATTTCGATATGAAAGTGCACTTTTTTCGTTTTTGTTTGCTCAAATATATTGAAATTAATATATGCGGTGATAATTTAATCATGTTATAGCTCCGGTCTCATGTCTGTGATATGCAAAGGGTAGTTCTAGAAGTTTGTAGATTAGGAACATTGTAGTAATGCAATGCAATGATTGAAAACATGCATGGGATTTTGCACAACATATACCGAAGGTGATGCGGAAAAAGGAAACTTCGGTCCTTACGACAAGAATCTAAAAGCCCACGCCTGTGGGAAGGAGCCGACATGCGTCTTTCGCAACGTTCCTGGCGCCGCCTCGCTGCACGAGTATTGTATTATCCTGACACTTCGTTATTCTTACAAACAATTTACAAATATGTTGCTGTTGATAAATGGAAAGCAGAGGAAATGCAAACAAAACAATCTAAGCAGTCATATCGCTGAACAGTCTCGACTGCCCTCGACTTTATCCGTTAAAACCTTTCCTTTGATATATTTCTGTGCACAATACAAAAAGACGTACAAATATGCTTTCATTTTCAAAGATATCGCACACAGTATAGCAGTGAAACCGTAATTCCCACATTCATTTTTTCCAATACCTTTTTTATATTAAAGATAATAAAATAGATAACTTTGGCTAATAATAGCTCTTGCGGCTACCTCAAGAAATTTGTTTACTATTACGACCTGTCGTAGTTATGAATAATTTAGATTGGACATATCTTTGAAAATAGAGCAAGTTAAATGGCTATGAGTGATAATTACGCAAAAACCATATCTTGAAGGTCTATGACAGGTTGTATGAGTCTAGAAATCGCGTCTGTCAATTTTCATATAAATTAGCCTTACAATCTTTTGAAAAAATGTCTGAGCTTATCATGCCTGGGAGCCTGGACCCTAATAACTAGGGATGCAATATGATTGGTTGGAAAAAGAGAGAAGTCTTGGGTCAAACTATGTTGGGACAAACCACCAACAAAGCCATGGTTTTGAATTTGACTTGTGTAAGTAAATTCTTAGTTGCTCTTGAATAAATACTGTCCACTGATAAACACATTCTTAAATTAATGCTACATCTGTGATATTATTTCAAGGAAATTTGTTAATTGACAGTATTTGTCTGTTGGAAAGTGAAATCATCTATCTGCCAAGCACAACAGCAGTTAATGAAGTAACCCATATTTTAATGAGGAATCATTAAAAAGCCACACAAAACACTGACCTCATCTCCAAATTGTTCAGCTATGTACAAGCCCATATTTCCATATTCATCATAGATCTGCCTTTTGCTTGGATTTGATAAAATTGTATTTGCATGACTAATTATTTTAAACTAAAACAGAATATAGCATTTGGGTCAAATAAACAGATCTATGATTGTTAACAGAAAAAAACAGAAGTGTTTCAGTGATTGAAGAATACTCACCCTATCTGCTGCCATGGGGTCATCTGGATTCTTATCAGGATGGTGAAGGAGAGCCATCTAAAGACAATTCAAATTTGACATGAATTTCACATTACCTCCTTGCCTAACAAATGCCCTTCCAATAGGTCAAGATAACTTACATTTTACTATGATTTGAATCAAACATAATGTGGAAATTTTAGTGAATTTTGATTGAAAGGTAATAGGGAAGAAAAGACTAACCAATGTTTAGCTTAGAATCTGGCAGTTTTGGATTGAAAAACAATATCATCCGTAGTCCCTAGCAAAAACATTTATTACCCTTCGGTAAGCTTTCTTGATCTCCTCAGGAGTTGCATCTCTATCGACTGCTAGAGTTTCATATAAATCCTTCTGTTGCCTAGAAAAAGAAAATGAATTTGGCTCAGATATTGAAGGTGTGAAAAACAGTTTCCTAGCCAAGTTTTGGCAAATTCTCAAAATTCCCAACAAGTATGTTGCCCACAAACAACACATGCAAAACAGGAAATATGAACACATGTTCATGTTTATTCATAAAGATGAGAAAACCAGTAAACATTGTTTTTTTGAGCATGATGAGTAAGCTAGAGTGTTAAGCATTGATTCTTAAATCTGGGCAAACGACCAAATTCTCAAATCCACTCAAAAAATTTCAGAAAATTATTAGATTGCTTGTCTATTGGACAGAATGAAGAGTTGCATCCACATTTCACTTGATTATTTTCATTGATGAGTGCCGAGGTTTAAAATTCAATTTTGGGAAGGCTGGTTCATTTTGACAGCCCCACAAGTGGACTATCTAGATAAACTAGTGAATTCGACCCCATATTCAAAGCACTTTAGATCAAGAATGAGATAAACAAACAACTCAAAACAACATCATATTGAAAAGAAAAAGTCTAGAACACATGCAAATTTCAATCAAATCCCAATAAGCAAACAAGACTCCCTTAATGGCACACAGAGGCCGAAAAACCCCAAGATGAACCCATAACCTGTAAAATTATCAAATAATTCGCAACCGATTATAAATATTTATGAAAACAATAACGCGGGACTTTAACTATATTACCCTTCTGTCAACTTAAACAGGTTTTAAACACACTTTCCGAGGCTTAACTTTACAATGACGAAGAAATGCCAGTTGCTACAATGTACAAACTCAGCCGATTTGTCATGCAATATTAGCAAATTGAAATAAACGATTTCCGAAGATAAATCACAGAAACTCATTGTTATTAAGATCTGCGATTTTATGTCTAGAGAAAGTATATGTAACTTACATTAATTATGTTAAACTAAAGGAATTATCTGAGCTTATAAATCAGGTATGTATATTAAGGATAGAACCCTAGAATTCATAAAAATAAAAGCAGACATGCGAATCGAAATCAAATCTTCGAAGTAAACCATAACATGAGTTCGTTTCATCGTCTTTCACGCGTGAAATACACATAAACTTACATAGATTCGACGGTTTCTTTTTCGCCATTGACAAAAGTACCCTTCTCGCCTTCTGTAGGCGGCATTTCGTCAAAATCGTAACTATTCTGGCTCCATAATTTGTCAAAGACTGAGCACGTATTTCACAATGTTTTTGTTAAAGAACCATTTCACGATTTCACTCTACCTGAATGTTGTCACATCACATGCTGTGATGTCACCAGAACTTAGCATAAAACCATACACCAAAAGACGTTTGCTGATTGACCTGACTTTTTAGCCAACCCAAATTACCCAATATCAATGAAAAACTTTAAATTTAAGACAAAAATATCCCGACAGAAATATAACAGAAATGTGATAATCCTAACAATAAATCATGTCACAAATGCCAATACACCTTAGCTCATTTTGATCAACCTGAAATGTTGAGTAACTGTAACCATGTAATATAAATTACCCATGCCTCAAACTGCAGTTGTAATCCAAACTAACAAGTGAAAATCTTTTTGATTTTGTCATCAAAGACTAGCTAATGAGGGCAGTTGATAGGCTGCTCAAATCATGCCCAACCCAAGCCTCTTAACAACTGCTCTAGTTAATTCACACCAAATAAAAAATGTTTGTCTGTCTATTCCATATCATGTCTTGTTTGAAGGGGCTCACCTGGGCTGCTATGTGGGCTTAGTATGGAAAAGATGACCAATTTTTTTAAAATTTTGTATCAATTACTAAATTGGGTGTAACATTAAATAGCTTTTTTCACTCCAGTTTTTCAAAGATAACTGTCGATGAAGTGCCTTATAATCAAAATGATGTAACCCGAGGTTTATCCTTGCAATAAATTACCTCAGAGTTAGATATCCCACTCACTCTATAATAGTCGCTCATAGTAAAATTAGTGTATCAAGATAGTATTTCATAATAATAAAAGCAGTTCTAGCCATAACCTTCATTTAAATCAACAAACAAGGTCTAACAGGATAAAGATATTCGCTATTCTGGCGTTAAGAAAACAACTATAGAAAAAACTACATTTCACTAAAATAAATACATGTTATGTTTTATTGATACTACAGAAAAAAGCGCCTAAATTTATCTCTTTCGACTATCACTATCGTTGGCTATCAACCCAACATGGCGTCCAAAATATGCATGATCTTTAAAGGATCTTAACAGATATGGAAAGGCTACTTACTCGGACTCCGATTTCATAGTATTGTAGTTAGGCATATTGCTAACCGAAGCCCGTGAAAACTGAGCTAAACACAGTAAAAATCTTCGCTAGTTAGCATTTTCATTTTATCTTACATCGCAGACAGGTGACTTCACCGACTTGCTGTTGACATATTAATATGCAAATTTTTTATGTTGTCATATTCTGATTTTGCAGGCGTCTTATTATTTACAAACGGCTGAAATCTTTCGCGAGATGGGGCAAATGATCATCGCCAGGAGAAGAAGGAAGTCAGGGGACTTTTAAAATTTACCAGAAATATGGGAAAAATAAAGTTGCACCTATTAACAGGTTTCGGTGGGCCAATAAATGAGAGATTGTGAAGAATACAGATAAAAAACTGTTAAGTGTTAACTCGTATTTTTTTTTAAAAACATGACCGTAAAGTTAGTACTACGCGCAAATTCCTACAAAGAATGTTGCAAAATATACTTATTTGATACAACTATGCATAATTTGTTACAACTGAATGCATTTAGCCAAAATTGAAAACAATTTTTAATTAGAGAAAAACATGACAACAATGTAACTGTAAATGAGTCATTTGTTTACGAATTCACTGATTGTTTTTGCATGCTGTGGATAATCTTCAGCCAGTTTGGCCTTGTCTGAACTTTCCACGTCGTTCGGGTCAAACCCAGGGGCAACTGCAGCGCTAAACAGCACATAGTCATCATCACCCGCCTCCATACAATAATTAAACCATGAATTGGCCACAATAGTGTAATTATATCTCGCTTCATCGTTCTTCAATTTGTCTCCAACAAGAACTGTCTCTAACTTCCCGTTTGGTTTTATAACAGCGATGCGCAGACAGTTTCCTTTGTGGTAGAAAAAAGTTTCGTCTGACTTCAGCCTCCTCCAAGAACCTATTTTACCCTGCTTAGCCAAGACGTATATCGTTGTGGAAGCGTTTCGTTCTGACCGGTCGTCTGATAATGGCTTGACCTTCAAGTCGGAGCGATATACCTCCTTAAAGTAAACATTCTTGCAAACAGAGCCTGGATAGGGAATCAATTCCAAGTTTTTAATTAATTCTTCCGCCGCCATTGCACGGTGGTGATTCAAGCAGAAACATTCGGCAGAACCCTGAAATAATCCCATAACTACATACACCAAAAGGAGATTGCGAAATCCCACCGAAAGAAGGTCGAAGATCAATCAGGCTTTTCTAAAAAATTATCATTATCAATCATTATCACATTATTCTAAGGGAAAAAAATTAATTAGGATATTATACATAGATCGTCAATGTTTGTAAGAAAATGAATTTCTAACTTCGTTATTCGCCACATGAAAAGTAAATTAATAACTTATTATTATATATCCATCTTGCTGATCGTCTGAATATCCAAATTTGAGACTTTAAAAAGTAGGTAAGTAATACGGCCTTCTCTTCCAACTTATCTACAGCGATCTGGAAAGCAAAGTCATTGACCCAAGCTGTATAAAGCTAACGTTTTCATATCGCTGGCTTGACCTTTCTCCCAAAACGCTTACTGAAGCTCTTCAATTCGTTCACTCTCATGTGCAGGAAGACTTTTAACCAGCCATATCTTTTTTGCTTAAATCATTCAACATGAGCCAGTACCAACGCTGTACGGCATGGAATATAGACCTATATAAATAACATAGAATAAAAACATTTCAATATTGTTTGTTGGTTGCGCTAAATATCATTGCTAATGTTGCATACTATTTTAAGAAACTTTCTTCATGAACTGACTGACATCACTAACTACCATTGTTTTCTTACCAAAGTGGAATACGGTCGGTCGTTGTAACTCATTTCATCCACAGCATATTCACATCCAGAAGTCACTCTCTTGTGACCTCCAAACTCTTCTGCGTCAGAATCCAAGACTAATTTATATCTAAAAGAATTGTCAAGGGAAAAACTGTTTCTCCACACACACACACATACAACTCACACAATACAGCAGAAGTACAATGAATTTCGTAAGGTATATGATCAATACTTTTAGATGGAATCGATTTTGTGAGTTGGCCTCTCCAGGTCACTCCTTTTAAGTGGAATATAGTGGATACTTTCCAGTTGCAGGAACAGCTATTCTATAATCAGGATAACTTTTTGTAGCATGAAAATTAAAAATGAAAACCACTCCAGCTCTGTCGAAAACCATGATCTTGTCTGATTGATGTTTGGTACTCACAAAAGCCTGAAATTAATAAAAACACATTTCAACAGGATATGTTTCCTCCAATGATGCATGAAACCGGACATTCATGCAGAGAGTTAGTCCTTAGCGATGTTCCTATCTCAGAGGTAACCGGTATTTAAACACACATCTTACTTGTGGGGCGTGCAGCCAACCGTACTCCTCTTCCAAATGATTCATCCTCTTGTCAAATTCGTTTAAAAACTTATATCTCAACAATGGATCGTCAGCGAGGTTGAACTGCCTTCTGGCATAATGGTAGCTTGAGTTGTTCCCTGCCCTTGGAAAGTCTAACCATTCAGGATGACCAAATTCGTTGCCAATAAAGTTCATGTACGCCTCGCCCCCAAGACCATGAGTTAGTAATCTGGCAAGGAAAGATTCGTTTCGTGAAAAGTTTTGTACTTCATCCACAATCACTACTGTTAAAAATACTTTTTTTCCACCAATATCATCATCCAACACTTCTCCATCAAGTTCATTATCAAAATAATTTCTCCACCAATATTATAATCAAATAAATTTGTTCACCAATATCATCAATCAAGATAATTTCTTTACCACTATCATAAGCAGAATCTTACCACCATCATCAATACCACCATCATCAATACCACCATCACCATTATCATCAATACCACCTACCTGATCATTTTATGCAAAGCTAGCCCTCTATCGATGATTGGTGTCAGATACGCCGTCACCGACATGAAATCATACATCTCTTTATCCATCAACCAAAACGCGATTGTTTTGTCTCCTACCAAAGCCTGGTCGTGACTCTCGGCGTAAGCGATCGTGTTTTCCATATATCGCCTGTTGGTCATTGTGTGGAAAATCTCTTGCAGGTCCCAATCTTCATCTTTATATTTCTTTAATAACTAGAACAGAAATCAAGACAATGAGTTTCGTAAGCATCAAACAAGGACACTTGGGAGTACGATGGTACATATGGGTAGGGCGTGTCTACCTCTATCCATTTGTCCGGTATGGCCATTCCAAGACGGTAGTCAAAACCAATGCCACCTTCGTCGATAGGCCGACATAGTGCGGGCATTCCTGAAACATCCTGAAATGTACAGATGAAAAAAATACGTCGGTCTCTTTAGTTAAATCAGAGCTATAGCAATACAGTCACTCTGAGGTGACTTTTAGTGAAACGCCGAGTTCAACACATAGTCAGTTTAGTTTAGTTTTCTTCCATTGTAAAACTAGAATTGGCTCTCTAAGAATTGGTTCTACACGCTTAGACTCCCTGTTACCTCAGCGATGGAGACTGCCTGAGGATGAAGAGTGTGCATCATGTGATTAGCGAGCTGCAGGTACGTAATCGATTCCGTATCGACGCCCATGTCAAAGAAATTCGGATAATCGCCCCCGAAACCATGTCCCAGTCCGTGGTCGTGATAAATCATCGACGTCACACCGTCGAACCGAAAGCCATCGAATCTGTATTCCTCTAAATACCACCTTAAGTTTGATAACAGAAACCGCAACACTTCCCATCTAAAAAGAAAGTACGTCGTGGGGTAAGAACACGACATATGCACTTATATCCGTGGAGATGAAAGACAACCAGTTGGAGTCTTGGAGATCTTCAAAATTTTTAAGGAGGTGCTGGTTGAGCGATATCTTGTTATGTCGTGCCCAAAGCTTAGTACAATCTATATCATTACAAATACACCTTGGTGACCAAGGTCTGCTGGGTGTACACCTCTGTGCATCCCCTCCCTTTTAAGTTTTAAGTTCACCACTGGGGAGAATTGGTCAGAGATAGTTACTGCGATTGAGATGCGGTCAATGTCATCTGCTTACTTCGTGTAATCAAATAATCTGCTATCCCAAAGATCATGGTATCCCCTCGGGTTGTCATGGAAATAACATCCAGTGGTACCATCAAACTCGTTGAGACCATCCATGGTGTTCTTGCTGGCGTGACTGTGTACGACATCCAGGATAACCAGCATACCATGACCATGAGCTGTGTCAATCAGATGCTTCAGCTCATCTGGCGTACCATAACGGCTTAAAGGAAAAATAAGGTCAGACTATTAAACTAAACTAACTCCGATCATCAATGTTTTAGGCTGTTGTTCAGAAAGAGTCTCCATTAAAGGCGTTTTCTAAGCTAACGAGTGATGTAAATTAAACTACCTTTATATTTATACAGCTCTATTCTTCCTAAACAGCACTGCCTGAATTCAAACTCTCATCTCGTACAAATGTGAGTGCTAATTACCTTGACCGTACTTAGAAACTAGTGTTAGTAACCTACCGACACGTCTTGTCGGCTGAACCCACCTTGATGCAGCAAAGAAGTTGGTCACTTGATACCCAAACGAAGCGTAATACGCATGCTCCATAATCGCCATGAGTTCAACGCAGTTATAACCCAGTCCCTTAATACGTGGAATTACGTTCTGCGAAAAATTATCATACGATGCGACCTCCAATTGGTTGGATGCAATTCCAACATGTGATTCGTAAATCCTTAAACTTTTTGGCCTCGTGGGACGAGGGTTCTGCCACTGATATGGTTGGGGTGGATCCCAGTGGATCCCTTCGTATAGATCTGTGCTTGGTTCAGGCGTAGCGTAGGTGATCCAGGGTGAAACACGATCAACTTGGCTGCCATCATGTTTGGTGATAGCAACCTTAATAAAAAAAGTGGATTTGGATTCTTCCTAGCCACTATAAATATCACTGATATGCGTCTTGTCAAGGGACTGTGAAGGAGTCAGAATTTGAAGAACTGATTGACTGTGCAACTTAATGACAGTAAACCTTTTACCTTCACTCTGGACTTGTGATTAATTGGTGAAGAGCCATCAGGTTTATTTGGAAGTTTTAACTGCCACACTCCAAACTCATTGACAGAACATGCATGTGAACCACGGTCCCAGTCATCTAAAATGTTATGTAAAAGGACTAGTTAGTTTGATGGTTTGGTTATGTCATGATTGTAGTAGCAAAGTTTATCGTGCAAAAATTAAATTAAAATGGCAGCTATGATGATTGTGAAAATGGTGATACATTCCCTGGTAATTCCAACAACTTACTGAAATCACCAATCAAATGCACTGCTTTCGCTTGTGGGGCCCATTCTCTGTACATAATGCCATCATCCTCCTTAGTCAATCCAAACCTTTCATACCCTCTGGAGAATTGGTCAATACCACCCTCTGTTTCATTTATCTTGCTAAGAATTTCTTGGAAAATCTTGTACCTTCAAGAAAGTGTAATGTTCACATATCAGCTATCCAGCTTTTATATGCACTATCAGCTATCCAGCTTTTATATGCACTATCAGCTATCCAGCTTTTATATGCACTATCAGCAAATGTGAGTTGCACAAAATAAACCTAATTATAGCTAATTGGTTTAAGTGTAAAGTTATGAAGTTTAATCAAAGCACCTTCTCTCAATCTCATGCGCATAAGGATGGAGATAGGGATCCCGGTGTAGAAGCTGTGATAGTCTTGGAACAATACTATCCATGTTCATCTAAAAGACAAACTTGGGTTGATGTTGTTGCTAAATGTCAATTACAAACCGAAAATGGTTCATCAAAATAGTTGATATAGTTAGATCTTGAATAACAAAAGTCTTAGTTGTTGGTATATATTCATGCATGGTATTAAACAAAGATATTCTTTGTGCAACTGCTCACAGCTACATAAAACTGGATTAGCAATTCATTAACTCTCCCAAATGTTTTTCAGAGCCATTGCTCTATACCTGTTGTTGAAAGTTAAGACTTAAATTATCCCTTATCTTAGCAGTTCGTCTCATCAATACAGACTCTTGCCATTGACACCCTGTATACACAAAAGAAAATTTATCAAAGTTTACTCAAAGATCTACTAACCTTAACCACGCTCTACTGATGTATATATGTGTCAACATACAGTATTAAATTACAACTTCTTTGTATAAATAAGTACGTTTGCCACGTTGCTTAATACAGACTTTTGCAAATTCTTAAATTCATTTCTTGTTGGAATGTGCGGCATACTTATTTGCAGTTTTGTAACACTCAACAATTGCATCATGTGAAATAAGCAATATTAGAGTTCAAACTAACCTACCTTTTCTAATATCAGTTTAAATCATTATCGTTTTGTAAAGATTTATGTAAAAAAAACCAATTTAAATTTCAAGAAATTTACGAATATTTTGTTACATTCAACTTTGCAACATTTGTTCTATTTATTTTTATTGGGTAAGACTGCTGATTGTACTCACCGTGGGCGTGAAATGGTGGAAGAGTGGAAGTGATATATTTTTGGTTGGAACTGATGAAAACATGAAATAGAAAGACGATCGCACTGTGAAAATGAGTTTTACCGCGTTTGAGTTGGTTCCTGTGATAGATCGGGTTCAAATAACGGGCGACAAGCCTAAGACTACGGTAGGTCGGGTAGGATTTCTATATGGTTTTATGGAATAATGATGGTATTTAATATTTATGGTCAAGAGTTGAACTTAGAAGTGATCGGAATTTATTAAAGTTGCACATATAGATTTCCTGATTCATATTTTGAATAGCATTAACCTTTGTTGAAGCAGAGGTATGTAGAATGGCAGGTTAGACTTGTCTGCACTTTGGTCAGAGTAAAGTCATTAAATGTTTATTACCAACAAGTTAGAATAATATTGTTTAATAGACGTATTAGCAGATATGGTTTGAAATTATGTTGAAATATAATTCGATTCTGTGTCATGTGAGACCAAGTTTTAAACTGGCCATTGTTAGAAAAACTTAATTCCACTAATGTTAACATATTACCCATCTCACCATATATGTGAAAAATTGTTGGCACGATGTAGTATTCTGTAGTATTAGCTCAATTGATAAATTAATGAATAATTCCAGGTTCAGTGTTTGGACTGTGCAGCTCAAAACTTATTTGTTGGAACAGGAGACTGGTAAGAACAACCAAACATTTATGGCCCACCATTTCATATAGCCTTTCCATCCCATTCCTTGCATACTGTACCTACATGATAGACATTACCTAAACAATGGTGATGATGGTTATGTATGTTAAATTAACTTGCAGCCTGTTGTAGGTACACCACGTAATAATACTTACATGGTCTACCTACCTAAATTAATTTAATTATTAAAGTCACCATGCAAACATACAAGAATTTGTTATGTATGTTATTGGAAGGGGTAAATTTATGCACATATACACACAAGCTGACTATATATTTTCCAGTTTGATAATCCACTACATTGTTGCCGAAGATGTCTCTCCTTCGGGAAAAGCTGTGTTTCAATACAGCCTTCAGGGATACAAACAACTTGGAATGGTAAATTGATCTTGAGCATAGACAATGGTCTAATAGAGGAACACCGAACACTTTCCATCAATATTCTCACAACACTCACCAGCCAAAGAAAAAAGGGCGCAGTAAAGATATTTGTTTTCATATTTTAGAGGAAGCCAGTGCAACAGCTACTCACAGCAGCTGCAATAAATCGGCTCATTGTGCTTTGTGATGGTATTTAATTTTTTCTATAAAGGACCTTCTTCTGTGATTAGACCATTGTGGTGGGTATAACAACATTCAGACTCATTATCTTTTAGGTGTCCTACTTCTTCTCAGCATGGTGGGCTTGGAGGTCAGAGGCTCAGAAAACAATTCATAGCAATTATCATGTTAAGACAAAAAATGGATGATAAGTTTGAAAAAATTAGAAGTTTAATAAAAATGGCAAGGTTATCTCAGTTTCATTCTAATTTTTAATTTATTTTAGATGATCATTTCCGGATTCAAAGATAAACTAAAAGGGGTAAAGAAACACTCAAGCAATGATAACTGTTAAACTTTTTCGAAATTTTCAATAAACTACTATGTTTTTTTTAGGCAACCTGTATAGCACGCAACGATAATCCAGCAACTTTCGATCCGTTTGCTGTAGAGGTAAACCCCTCGAATAACTCAAGTCCAAACACTGAAAGATATAGTGTATTTGTGCATTTAAATTTAATACATCTCCCTGAAAAAAGTCGAGATCGTTGATAATAAAACAATCCTCCCCCAGGTGTGTGTCGGAACAAAAAAGAAAGTAATACATATCGTCATGATTACAGAAGACAATGTTTATCCATCACGAGAAATTTCTGTGTCAGAATCACCCATACATCTGGTAGGATATTTGCTAGAGTATAAGTAGAGTGGAAACAGACATTTCTTGCTCTGATGACTGCGATATTTCGCTTTAGAACTTTGATGGTAGCACCGTATGCGTTGCGCTATCCAGTGTATATTGTAATGTGGATATTTCATCGGGAAAGGTAAGAGGTCTTCACGCGGCAAAAAGCTATACCACTTGCTGATGGAATATGGCTCGGTGTGACGGCGTGAATATCTCTAAATCTTACGATGTTTTTATGTCCAGGTTCAAGAGTTGATCAGCTACGAACCACAAAATACCAGACCGATCATCAACCGGATTGCGGTGGTAAGGTTGAAAATGGAAATCCATGCATTTTTAGAAGTTTAGAGTGTACAGTAACAATGGCACGATTAATACCAGAGACGGATGATTCGTCTGACAAATCATTATTCTGAGTATAAACAAACGACAAACTATCTAGAACAACTATGTAGACGAATATGTCAAACAAAACAGAATCGTGCGTTTAGAAAGTGCACGGGAATTGGGATATTATTTATGTTGTAAGAAGAGTGCACGAGAGCCGTTTCATGATGAATTTTACGACGAATTTTTCGTTTCATTACAGGAAGAATTTCTTCTCAGCGGTCCTACGGACACCTTAGGAATGTTTGTGACATCACACGGCACTTCTTTGAGACCTCCGCTCAGCTGGACCGACGGTCTGATTTCCCTGGGGTATTCCTTCCCGTATGTAGTGGCAGTTGGCCGGGGTAGTATTACCGTATATAGGTACGTCTCCCGAGAAAAAAGTAAACGACATATAGCTATATGTATAATTGGAAATAAAAGTTGTATACCAACAACGAATGCAAATTAATGGAACCCAAATGAACTTAGCTCATTAAGATTAAGTTCCGCACATGAAAAGTATAACGTTTGAACAGGCCCATGCTACAAAAACGCCTAATTTAAATACGTAAAAATGATTTAATACGATCGTCGTATTTATTTAGCATTTTAGAATCGGATCAAAATTCTATAAAACAGCTGATACCATTTCAGGTATGACAATGAACACGTTTGAGTAAATAATCGTCACATTATGCAGACATCAGTTTGTGCAATTCCAAATTCATTTTAAAGATAAAATGCGTATAAACTAATCCTTCCAGGCAGGATGTCTAACATGCAGTGTCGAAAACAAAGTGTTTGTCTGTTCACGAAGGGCAGTTTTTTGTTTGGTTCAAGTGCCTTTTAAACGCCAGGTAGAATGAAACTTTAAATAAAAAACTTCTGAGTTCAGAGAAAGAATGCAATGATTTATTTACGACAATCATTGTCCCATTCATTCGTATTCACGACGAATGTAGATCAACATGTTGATGGAATCGAGGAAAATTGAAGAGGCATTAGAATTAGCAAAAGTTGCGATACAGACTGAACTCGGAAGCAACAGAGACAAACAACTGCTGACTCGGGTTCAACAGCAAGCGGGCTTTCTCTATTTGGCCGATGGGAAATACAGACAAGCCTCTGAGATGATGCATCAGGGTAACGTGGACATACGAGAGGTTAGCCACACGCATAAAATGTCGTTGTCGAATTGATAGTAGAGATCCGGCTTAAGATACACCAAATCTACGACGCGGACTGACATGAAATCAGCCGGAGTTGTTAGAAACCCAGTTTTAATTAGTTTTACATACAGCTCTGTTTTTACCAAAAAGAGTGCATAATTTTTATTCCTGTTGTGAAACTGTGGAAATGAAGACAGTATTAGCTATTTCACGTCCGCGTTCTAGATTTGGCGTATCTTAAGGTCCCTATAGTTTGGGACACGTACCGCGGTAGTTACTGCAAATACAAGCAAAACTGGACATTTAAGAACGTGACTGTACTTACATGCATTCTGTTTTCATCGAGACAAACATTCCTGTTCTTTTTTCCCCAGCTCATTGGAATCTTTCCTGAGCTGTTGTCGAAAAGTTCCCGCTTTAAATCCGAAGTGCCTGGAATTGAGAGTATCAGACAGCTAGTGAAAAGCGATCACGAAGCGGGAAAAAGTGTCAAAATCTATGTGTTGGAATATTTAGTAAGTTTGTACGCAATTGGTTGGATGGATGTTGATTTATAGACGTTGCTGTATTTCAAAACGTGGTATTTTCTTTCAGGAACAAAGTAAAGGCCAGGATACCGTTTACAAAATGCTTAAAGATGTAAGTATATCTGTAGAGGATGTCAGAAACACATGAATGAAGATGGCCATATACATTGCAAATATTTAAAAAGTGTGTTTTCGTCCGTGCCAGGATATAGACACTGCATTGTTAAAACTTTACGCCGAGGAAAACTCGCCTATCCTTGAAGATTTGATATGTAGCAATAACGCATGCGCGTACGAGGAGTGCGTTGATTGGTTGAAGAAACATAAGGTATCTTTTGTCTTGAAAAAGTACAAAATAAAGTTAATTTGTGTTTTTGAAGCATGTCTGTACTTACAAAGTAAGAACATTCAATCCACGTTGACTTTCATCCCAACAGGTTGAACAGTGGTTCCATTATGAAACTTTAGTTGACAATTTTCTTTCACCCTAGCGATACCATAGTCTGGCGTTGTTTTATAAATCATGGAACGAGCCTGCCAAAGCTCTAGACACATGGAAAAGGTAAAAAAAAACGATTAAGCGATTGTTGACTATATTGCTCGAAGTTCAATACTTTCTGTTATGCGAACTATTTCCTTGTAGAATAGTGGACGAAGATTTGGAGGACACAAATTTCACTGGCATCGATCATATTATCAAATGCCTGACAAGGTAAAGCTAGTGATAATCAACATGGTGATCAAATGTACAGGAAGCTATATATACCAGTTTTGTTTCATTAACATTTTATCAAGGCGAGTGAGCGATGCTTGTTTTAATGATATGACAACATTGTAACAACTACAAACTGAAACGTTGTTTACGTGATTAATACAAGTTTAATATTCTTACCTCTGATTCGTTGGTTTGTGGTCCTAGTGTAAAGAGCGAGGAGTTGATATGGCGATACGTTCCATGGATAATGGAAAAAGATCAAGCATTAGCTGTCAGGGTGAGAAAATATTAAATTAATATTAAAGACCCTCTTAATACTGCATGGATATATCTCAATTCTAAATTTTCCCGCCTCGGGGTCCAGTAATGCGCGGTAAAACCCCCAGTAATTTAGATATAGTATTAATCCACAGCACTAACTACGGTCTTAAATTTATTTTCATAGATATTCAGCGAAAGTACATCAGACGAGGCAACTGATAAACTACAACCAGATTATATTTTAGAATATTTTAGTAAATTTCCTATTGCATTGCAAAAATATTTGGAATTCTTAGTGATTCAAAAAAAGATAGAAGTAAGTTATATTGGAGATGTTGTACAATATATTTAAATAATACAATAAATATCTTTTGAAATGTGCATTACATCCGTAGTAAATAATGATTATGTTACTTCACTTTAGCGAAAATATAAAAGATACAACGTTCTTTTTTTCAGAAAGAGAAGTATCATAGTAGACTGGCGATATTTTATTTGGATCAAGTTCAGAATCTGAGGAAAGATCCAAAGTCTTCGAAAGAGGTCGTCAAAAATGCAAGGTATACTATGGTGACGATTTAATATGGTCAAGTTTGGTTGTGATAATAGTGACCTGTCATAATGATAATCATAGAGTGGTGCATGTGGACAGTATATTTAGATTACAACATAAACAAACGTCCTTACCTTAACATTTTAGAGCGTCCTTGCAATCCATGTTGAAATTCTCCTCACTTTATAACGCCTCGCTGTTGTTATCAAAAATTCCCGAAGATAGTGGACTGGATCTAGAAACAGCCATGTTGTATGGCAGGGTAGGTGATATATACGTGAACTAGGAATTGCATGTTTTAATCTTCCAAATTTTTCAATTCTATACAATATTTTCAGCTATGATAAGTTAGAAGGGAATTCTTTCTTTATTTAGCTGGAGCACCACGAGAAAGCCTTGAAAATTTTCGTTTACCAACTAACAGATTTTGACGGGGCAATAGCTCACTGTGAATTTTACTCAAAGGTACACTCAGAACTCAACTTGAATTTACACGGGTATGCTGTCAAAATATTTGCAACCGAAGAACATGTCGCGCACAGATATTTCTAATTGTTTTTGTTTTGTTTTTTCAACTACAGAATCGTGAAACCAGCTACCGAAAAAAACTGTTTTATTTATTGCTTTCGGTATACCTACAGTCGGAAGGGTAGGTTCGAGAGTCGCTTGTATTGTACCGCACACATGAGAATTTCGTTTAATAATTTCGTGTATTTCCAGGAGACAAACAAACGACATGGTTGTGGCTGCCGTATCCCTGCTAAATTCTCATATTCAAGATTTTGATCCGGTCAAGGTCTGTGTCTGTCGCATTTTTTTTCACGTTTTTTTTGAAGACATCCGCAGACGTTTTGCTTCAGGCGCACGTGAGAAGTCTTATGGTGATAGAATAAGCGTTAACATAGCACACTAGCCATTGTTATATAGTCTTGGCTTTTTCCAAAGAAAATGAACAGTTGATAATAATTAAACGGGGTTTGTTTATACAGGTTATGGAGATAATCCCAGAAGAATGGTCGGTCAGGTTAATCTCACCTTTTCTGATTGGCTTGTCCCGGGAGAGTTTACACACCAGCCGAAATACGAAGTTGAAGAAGAACTTAATGAGGGCTGAAAATATAAAGGTACATTTGCTGATGTATGGTGATATTAAGTGAGCGAGTGATGTTCATGTAGGATGTTCATGTAGATTTATGATCATGCACCTTAGCGAAGTGAAGATCACAAGGGGATGAGTGATGGTCGTATTAGGGATGATGATGATCATGAGTGGTGGTCAAAGTGATAGATGGTGGGAAACTCATAATTTTAAACATAACTTCGTATCATATTTACTGTTATATAGATGAAAAAAGGTTACATATCATATACAACTAAACCAGTCACGATCACCGAGGAAACGTGAGTTTTTATACGAATGACACATATCACAGTAGCATCAGGGCATAAGTTTAACATTTTCAACTTATCTTTTCCTTCAGATGTTGTCGCGTTTGTCGTCGACCCTTCCATGACAGTAACATTGCAAGATATCCAAACAACATTGTCACGCATATACACTGTGCTCGCCATAAAACTCTATGCCCCGTCACAGGGCAGCTCTTCTCTGTTACTGATGGTGACGCATGATACTGTACTACCATAGGTACTACCTATAGTAGAACTCTGTGACAAATCTCGTTCAGCTTAGGACCCAAAGCAATAGAACCCAATTAATTTATACTTCAAGTTCCCTTCAGCAACCATTTTCTAACCTGGATAAAACAAGAAAGTTTTTGCATCTACTGACATCAAGTACATGACAACTGAGTGAGATGCAAAACACCATTTATACTGTACTTAGATTCTAGCCAGTGTTTATCTCTTGTTGCACCTAGCGGAAATCTAACAAAGACAATGTTAAATATATCTTCATTGTTATGACTGACCTGAAACTTAACAACTAACAGAAATATTGTAAATAGAAATGTGAAACACAAATTTATATAATAATTACCTTTCAGGATAAAACGCCATTTGTACATTAAGATATATTACTATTTACTAACGAGATAAAGCTATAATAAAGCCATAAATGTCATCTAAACGTAATAAAATGAAAATTAAATTTTAATTAAACAGAGCTTTCCATATATTTTCCTTTCCGTCCTTGCTTTTTCGTCTTTCTTCGTTTGAGGATATTCCTTATTCTTCTGGTTTTGCTTTTCATTCGTGGAGTGCTCGTTTCAGCCGGGGTATCGTCGAGAAAAGTCGCACTGCCGTCGGGACTGGGGGGATTGTAATCTTTATTTCTCGCCGAGTTATAAGCACTTAGCGATTCATCGGCACCAGTCGCCGTATAATCCTCACTTGTTGTTCCAACTTCGACGTCATTTTGCTCGACTTCGGTACTTGCTGGCTCTTTTTTGGTATCAGTGGTTTCAACACAATCATCTGCCGGAGTATCGTCAGGATACGTCGGAATATTCTCGGGGTCTGCCGGTACATTTTCGGTGTCTGTCGGAACATTCTTGGGGTTCGTCGGTACGTTCTCAGGGTCTGTCGGAACATTCTCATGGTGAGTCGGCGCATTCTCAGGGTCTGTCGGTACATCCTCAGGGTCTGTCGGAGCATTCTCATAGTCTGTCGGAGCATTCTCAAGGTCTGTCGGAGCATTCTCGGGATCAGTCGGTCCATCATTGGAAGATGTCGGGTCACACACATGGTCGTGTAAATCATCGTGATCGTAAACACTCGTTATCACTTCTTTCACACTATCATCACTTTGTCGAGCAAGTTGCGTCACGTCAATAGGAAAGAGACTAAACTTTCCAGAAACGTTGTCGTCCATAGTATCAACGACAATATTACTTAATCTTGTCATTTGTGAACTGATCCGAGCAATAGACTGATTCAGAACTTCTTGTTCGATGTCTTCCTCACCATTATCTAAAACAGATTTCGCACCTGTGAACTTCATTGATTATTCGACTGTAATGTGCTTTCTGAAGATTCTTTTACCAATCGCATTAGCTTAATTGATATAATATTG
Source organism: Dendronephthya gigantea (assembly GCF_004324835.1). NCBI lineage: Eukaryota > Metazoa > Cnidaria > Anthozoa > Malacalcyonacea > Nephtheidae > Dendronephthya > Dendronephthya gigantea. The sequence continues at coordinate 2,716,870 of NW_021163020.1, forward strand.
AGTGCTTACCAACAATCGTATCCCGTCTTCTTAATATACCATAAAGTTCAAAAAGTAAAATGGTATAACACGCCCAATTCTTTCTTTTGTGTTTTTTGATTAAAGACTTCTTTCTATCCAAAGATTCCTTCAACTTTTCCTCCTCTTTTTCTTGATGATGTTTCTTTAGGTTCGCTGCATGAAAATATGGATAATTTTCAATCATGAGCGCTCCCGAACCGGTGTGGTGGAGGGGCAATGCATTGGGCGCAAGGGAACTTGATATTAGCCTGTGAACCCGTAAAACGAGAGACAGGACTGCGATAATGGAGTGTGATTATTGGTAAGCCGTGAAGCTTATTGCCTAAGCTGGAGCAGAGAACCAGTCTAAGCTTGCAATCACTTTGCAGACTTGTAATCGCTTTGTTCGCGGATTGTTACAACTTACAACAAGACAAGCATGTGTACCTGCGTGGGCATGTTTACGGCGGAACGTGACCTCCTCGTATCCCGCGAGACTATCAAACATGTCTTCTTCCAAGTCCCGCGTGGCCATCGCGACTTTTGCCCAAGCCTTTCTTTGTCTTTGTATGGCGATTTGACAGATGCCTCTCAATTCGGCGATCTCTCTCGCCAGCTTGAAGCCAAACTTATAGATATCCGCTTCTCTAACGTCACGGATTGGTCGTCCAACCTGTGCTATGGTCGTGAGAGCTTCTTCCACTAAAGTGGTAACGACAGCAGACCGACGACGGAATTTCGGTTTTCCCGTTTCTGAAATAAAACGGCGATATTTGTTGCAGCTGATGATTCTTATTTGCAACTGATAGTAGTGTTTTGGTTTTGTTTAAAAGGTTTGGTTTAGAGAGTGATAGTGGAAGACTGTCACCAACCTGCAAGTACTGAACGACGCCTGGTTTGATTATAAGCACGTTCTGTAAATGAACAGGATATCAAATATAAGATCCTCCGACGTTGTCTAACCGTTTACGTCGCGATAAACCACAGCAAACAAAAGCATACCTTTATACTCCTCACTGGTTCGACTGCCCTGGACAGACGACGAATACTTTTCCCCCAGAGCTATCGTAACGATATCGCTCCGAGACGACGCCGAAGTTCTACAATTGAATGTCTCGGGTTAAGCTTTTGCGAGAGGAAATTAAACCTCTGGAAAGAAGTTTAATCACTTGGCATTGGTCAGTGCATGCACTAACCACGTAACATTATCCATACTAACCTACTAGACAACATCTCGCTTGGATTCTTACGGTGTTCAGCCAACCAACGCTTGAATATATCATCCAGCTGATATCGGTCTAACCAAATTCCAAGCCTCGCGAACTCGCCAAGCTTTCGGCAAACGACGTCGGCGGTCGGACGCCTGTCCGCTTCATCTAAACACTGGGCTACGAGGTGCTTTATCAAGCTAGGCCAGCACAGGAGTATGGGCAATTGACGGTGCGCGGGAATTTGTTTTTCGGATAGCCATGACCAAGGCACACTACGGGTTAAACACTCCCAGAAAGTTGCAGCTAAACTAAAACAGAATGACAGAAAGTTATATAAATAAAGTCAGCCAGCTTGATAATATGGGTAGAGCGGTAACCTACCTATAAATATCAGCGGGAAAACGAGCTTCACCAACAGCCAGTAATTCAGGGGCCAACCACGGTAGTTCCTCTTGGAAACACTCCATAAACTCAATAGCTGCACCAGGCCTTTCGCAAAACTCTAAACTGCCTAGTTTTGCTCTGGGGCCATCACAAACTAAAACCGTAAGTGTTGGAAAATGATGGAGGCAAAGATGAAGTTGGTGAGATAGCAATTGGTTGTATGGGATGGTCATAAGGGTAAGCACCTACCCTATATGAACAGGTTTTGTGATTAGTTGGTCAGAGATATTGTCTTTCTAAGGGTCGAAACTCGGTCTCAAGAAATATATCTGGCAGGTTCTTGCCAAATATTTTCATGGTAACAACGATTAAATCGCGACTTTGCGATTGCAAACTAACCTAGAATACTTCGCGAAGAAACGTGGCAATGGATCCAGTTCTTACGATGAAGATGTGACAAAGCTTGAGCAACATCCAGTATGATTCGTATGATCCTCATTAAATGACATTCAAGATCTTTCTCCATATCCATGTTTGGATCGCGAAGATAGAAAGACAACGTGGTATGATAAAACCTTTCCATTATCAGGCAGAAGGGATCTAGACATATTGCCATGGCGACCGGAAATCGAAAATGACGTAATTGCCTGAAAGACGAAAACTTGGTTCATGTTACTACATACATAAGATTATCTATCATCTGAGCCAGACCGTAATAACACTTGACTGCTAACTACACTGGACTACTATACCAACACAAGACGTAAACCTACACTAAAGACTATGGCCTAACACTAGACTACACGTTTGAGAGAGTTCTTCGCGGGTAACTTTGTGACAAAGCATGGCTCCTCGTTGTACCTAAAACAATCTCCTAATCGCAGCTCTCACCGAAGCAAATTGATCTCCTTCCTCAATCTAAAGTGAAAGAACTCATCTTGACTAAAATCCGGAGCAAATTTCAAGGTGACAAGGCTACCACCCCACATTCCATCAACGTACGAAAAGAATGGACCATTGAAAGATTGCTTGTGCTCGGGTTTCTTTATGTCATCAAGGTTGATGATTGGTATGCCAAACATTGAATCGCCCATATTTTCTTCTGTTACATTAATGCACGACGCTGATGCACATGAGTTCTAGGAATATTGTAGATCGATGTTTTACCGTTGCACTATTGTTTTACAATGCAAACCCCGATTTGGGGTCATTTTCCAATGATACAGTTGTAAGATCGACTCAATAGAACCTCCATCAAAAGCTTACCATAACTATAGCGTTGTAATTCTGTGCTGGTTGATGATGGCCCAATCCTCTATCGACCATGAAGGCGTGCAGCAATCGCAATATCTCCGAGTTTCCATGGTAACGTGCAAACGCGACGACGGTCGGATACTCGGCGAAGGTGCTGTGCAAGTCACTGCCGTACTGCAGGAGCAAACCTACGCATTTGATATGGTTCTGTTGAATGGCGGCATGAACCGGCGTCATCCCGACCAGCGACGCTCTAAAATGGAAAAATAACAAGCTTTCTAACGGAATTGATTGAACGGAAAGTCAGCAGCTTCCCATTAAATTATAAACAGACCAAACGTCGCTAATCTTTAAGATGTAGAGGATTTCAAAACAAAGTAAATAAGTATGAAAGAATTCAAAGAACTCGCACGAGATTATGAGGCTACAGAAAAAGGGCATTAAATACGATTTCTTTTACGAGAAAACACATTACCCTTACAATAAAATCCATAAACGTTTAACTACCGGAGTACTAAAAAATAGATTGGCCCATTTTCCTTTGCACACTAACCTGTTTGGATCAGCCCCATGGCTAAGCAAGAACTCCGCGCATTTCACGTGGCCGTTCAATGAAGATAGAAACAACGGCGTCTCCTTTCGAACATTGCTTGCATCAATGTGGACACCGAAATCGATCAATTTTTTAAGTTTTTTCAGATCACCTTCGGCAGCGTATTGTACCAGGTTGAAAGCCATTACTTTTTCATTTCATTACGTCACGTAATGATGATTTGCATAACGACCGCTCTATCAAATCTAGCGCGCAGGCCTGGACATGCTTGACTTCCGGACATGCGCATCTTAGCTAAACGCTTTACTGTGGCAAGAATAAAACTGTATTTTAATCAAAGTTCTTAAGAGAGAATTGAGACAAGCACTGGCGTCGCCACAACTTCGTATCTAGGTAGTTATTTCGATAGATATACTTAATTGATCTTCTACAAATATTAATACAGTTAGTACTTTGCATCAAAACTGCTCACAGTCAGTGTGTAAAAAAGTTAAATACATACATTTAATAAAAATACATTTTGTGATTGGTGAAAATTGATCTGACACGTACAGTGATTAATGCTGATTTGTAAACAAGTCCAAATGCTTATATACAACTAGATACCTTAACTCCTGGTTTGACCATGAAAACAGGCTTTAAAAGTAATGCGAGTGCTTCATGACATTGGAAACATAAATGAGTTTATATCTCAAAAAGATTTCCTATTGCAAGTTGTCTGTACTTTTTTAAAAAACACAATATGATGAAACCTCATCTGGGCATCTTTTTCCAAAGTCTTCCTCCACCGAAGAGTTTTCGATTAAAATTTATATCTGAAAACAATAATGTACTGCCGATCAATTGACCTATTAACATTTTCCATTAATTGCTCTCATTCAATAGTTTGGCCATACCTGTAAAAATCCAGCTGTTGTTTCAAGATTCCAGACAAAACAAACTCGACATTATGCACACCTTTGCCGGGCGAAAATACGAAAAACAAGTTAGTTTATTAGTAAATCTACACATCTCTTAAAACTATCACTGCCCAAACACAACCATGAGATCCCCATCACTACCATTACCATCATCATCAAGCAATGTCCCTTCTTTCCTCACCTATCCCCGCCATCTTCATATCCTTACACATATGAGTGTCTTCTTCACAGGTCACACATACAAAAGCTGGATGGCCCTAGGATTAAGAAAACCCAACTTTATTAAAACACTTGTCCGTCCTGAACACGCTCTCATCTCGATCTTATATAATTATCAAGCGAAGCCTGAGTGCTGTACATACGTCCTCTGTTTTGCCTTCAGCCAAGCTCTTCAGCGATGATTTAGGTGGAAGTTCAGCCATTAGCTGTAATATAAACAAAGACATTAACACACAAAATCATGGTAGTAATTCAAGAGGTCCACACGTTTGAAAAGCACACTGCTCCAGTTTTTAACTGTCCTCTTCCGACGCCTTATGTAATCCATATTTCTTCAGTACGGAAAGCTCGTTACAGAAAGAAACCTAAACTAACCTAATCATTTTATACCCCGACCAGTGTTTCCACGGAGAGAAACCTAAACTAACTTCGCTGTACCTTACCTTGCCGCCCGCGCAGTCGAGAATCTCTGCCATCGACTTTTGATCAGGCCGGACGTTTGCAGTGACATAAATTGTTATTCCCTGTAAAGCAAATATAAAGTTTCCAGGTGACATGAAAAGGCGGGAAAGAGCACTGGCATCATAATGGGGACTGCTAAAGAACATAGAATAAATTGCACGGGACTGGTTTGACAAACCTGAAAAAGAGGTTTCGCTTGAGCACGCTCAATGGACTGGGGAAGAGACATCCCATAAAGGCTTTCTCCGTCCGCATCATGTAACACGTAATCTTTCTCATCTGGGTAAAATATAAATTCCTTTACACCAAGACGGTGATTAGGACTCAAAATTTGCTATCGTACACACAGCAAAAAATGAATTTCTTAAGAAATTGAATTTTCTTAATTTAAGAAAATATTTACTTGTTTCAAGAAACAATTTTCTTATTTTGAGAAAATATTTTCTTAAGATTTTTTTCTTCTTAATTTGAGAAAACATTTTCTTGAAATAAGAAAATTATTTCTCGAGAAAATATCAGAGATATCACTTTCTTATCATAAGAAAATGTTTTTCTTAAAATGAGAAATTGTTTTCTTAAGAAAATATTGAGATATCAATTTCTTGTTATAAGAAATATATATTCTTAAACTAAGAAAATGCTCTTCGTATTAAATGTGAAGAATTTCAGCTAAGAGTAAACTTCAAAATTACTTGTGTTTCAAATGTTCCTTATTGTTGAAGTTTGTTGATTTCAAAAAGTTATATATGTTTCATATTTTATTGTTTTTAGTTCCGATCATTAGATGATTTTATTAATTTAGCGCTAGCTAACTACATCAGTATGAGTCAACAATGAAGCTTTTCGTACTTGCACTTTACAAGCATGGCGTGACATATTCGGTCAAGAACCGTTAAAATAGAACAAAGTCATAATATAATGTTTGCAAAATGCTGTTTTCATTTACGGAAATCCAGCGTGAGATAATTCAAAGCATTCCAAGTTAATACTTATAATTATATGGTCCAGCCTGACGCAGAGCCTGATTATTCCATTTATCCCATTATGCCTTTCGAGCGTAGACCACGAGGGAAATTTGAATACTTAGCGAAACAACCTATAACGCTATTAACGGATAGTAAAGAAATATTGTTTTTTTACGGCGAATATGGCATTTGTATCTTGTTATTAACTTTATATATTACCGATAAAGATATGGACGTTTAGGATGTGAGAAAATATACTCTATATCGGCGCAAATTTGTGGTATTTCATAAGGTGAGTTGATATTTCATGATGTCATATGCCAACATGCTGATCGAGTGTGTTATTATATCAGTACAACGTATAAGCCTTTATTTGTTAGCCTTCGTTAGCCTTTATTCCACCCTATTATAGATCAAGAATTGTATTTTCATCGTTCAATGATTTGCGCTATGATTTTCCATGTTATTATCTGTTTATATAGTTAAATAATTGGCTATAGCACTAATAGCAGGGATAGCTAAACAATATCTTAGAATTTCTCAGCAATTATGGCCTAGAATACCTCAGAGGAGCAAAACAGAATAGTCCAATGTTGTGATATATATATTTAAGGAGCAGCATATAACAGTGTTTCTAATGTCTTTGTTTGAAATGAAGGATAGGAGTTGAGTTCTATTTTCAGATTGATACTAATTACTAAATCCAGAGGGGTTAATGTAACAGTGCTTCTCCACAGTAGGGTTGAGACTGTTCCAAAGGGTATAAATTGTGCATCAGAGTCTGCCTATATCATTAAAATGATCACAAAGCTCTCTATTTTGCCTTCAGATACATTTACCCATCCATATTTTGTTAGGGACAATTTTTGGATTTAACACCATTTGATTTCATTGGATAAGGGCTCTATCTATATATTGTTTTAATTAATTACATGTATTTTCATGGTGAATTGATTGGAATTTAAACTATCATAGGGATGTAGAAAAGCAGTGTAGAATGGGTTGAAGGATGGGTGTATTTGATAAAAAATGGTCTTAAAGTAGTTTTCTTAAAGATGCCGGTATAGCAGGGAATAGCTAAAGAAAAGCTTAAAATTCCCCAGAGTAGCTAAATTATTATTTACCAGTATTTTTTGTTTGATGTACTTCATTCCTAACATGATTGCAAAGTTTTATTTTAAGTTAAATGTGAACTTAAGATTTACTTCACACCAATTTTTAAATTATTTACTCTCAAATTTATCTGATGATGTCTCGTCTGATTTTAAAAACCACAAAAATCCTTTTTGCAATAATTGATCTGTACTGCAATAATTGATATTTGAAAACATGTCAAATAAACACTGGACAAATACAAAACCTTCAAAGCCGGGGTGCAATATTATATATAATCATGCATTTCTCTGTATTTCTATATAATCATGTAGGGCCTATAATTCTCATGTATTAATGTCTGCTGTGTATTCTATATTATGACTCATGAATATTTTAGTAAATTTACATTACATTCTTACTTAGTTACTTATAACAAAATATCATATCAGAGTTTCTAGGGTTTCTTGAGAATTAACTTTTCTTATTATAAGAAAATATTTTCTTGGAAATATTTCTTATATTAAGACAAATTTCTTAAGAAAATTTTTCTCATTATGAACATTCTATAAGAAATTTTGGACTAATTTCAAGAAAATTTTCTTAAACTGAGAAATTATTTGTTTGCAACTTTTCTTATTCTAAGAAAATTTTCTTAAGAAAAAATTTCTTAAGAAAAAAAGTAAGAAAATTTTCTTATTATTCTCCCAAGAAAATTTGAACTCATTTTAAGAAAATTTTCTTAAAATGAGTTTTTTTTTTCTTGAAATAAGAAAATGATTTTTTGCTGTGCACAGCTACTAACCTAAGTAGTGACCAGCAGCGTGACTTTTATCAATCCATTGCGGGCTAACGATGTAGCGACAAACGGAGATCCCCGTGAGGAACTTTATTGTTCGCATTATCTGAAGATAAGATTGCAGAATCCCGTGATTTCTTAGTAATATCATTACTTATAGCTTTAGAAAGCCATGTGTTAAACCTTTAGCAATATGCCTTAATGACATAATTCTGGAAAATCTTAGCGACAAAATTCTTGGAAATATTTCTTACTTTCGATGCGACGATATGAGTGCACGATCTGATCGAAGTTGCTGTGTCACCACCCATGGCGCTCAGTTTCTGAGAAAAGAATATAGATTCAATTCTTTAGCAAAGTTGAAACCGTTTATCATTGTTTTGAATGTCAAGAGTTCTCTTTCACGAGATCTTCAACATTAAAACGTTTAAGAGGTTGACTCACTTCAGTTAAACGTCGTACAGCGCCGGGATTGAGACCAGTGAAAACTACTCGTGGCCTGATACGACTGACAACAGTTGCAGTTGTAAATTCAGTGGAGGATGATGTTGACGTTCGAGCTATACTCGGGACTGACGTCTGGGGTGTCGTTGGGCCTGAATTCATAAGCTCGGGTGTGCGGGCTGTCTCTTCAAGTCTAAATATCGGAGATTTTGAATGTCATAACATAAAATGTGAAATAATAAAATTTTATTCGGGCTTTAAATTTCAGTTTTCATAATAGCTAAGGTCACTATTATACCTGGGTTTTTTATTGGCTTCCTCGCATTCTCGCATCTAGAAATAAATAAATTATAAACGTTAACAAGCCATTAAGGCCTGCTCTACTGATTTACAATCCTTTCCACAAGGCAACACCGGCATTCTTTCTCATCATGGCTTACCTCTCGTTCCAACATTTCCAGCTTACGTTTCTGTAAAGATAAATACATAAATATAGAAAATGATTTTCGTCCGGTTTACGTGCCTCAAAACTAACGTCCTTCAAATTTTATAACTGCAAACATTGCATTCAACATTTGCGAAGACTTGCACCTGGTTTCTCGACTGAGATAAGCAAAACTTGTTAAAAGAAATACATACATTGTCCTTGACGTCTTCTTTTACTTCAAAACCCTTCCACGCCTCTGGAAGAAAAACAGAATACAAAAACATTAAAACTAATAAACCCCTTTGTTTACACGTACTCACTCTGGATCGCTAGCCTTTGAAATATGAATGATTTTATTTTTGATAAAGACAATAGGGTTCGAGGTTAAATTCCACAACAGTTTGCATACTGCGGAAATGAGTGAGTAAGCATGCAATACATGTAGTGCACATTCACTTACCCAGCAATTCACGAGCCAGAATCTCGTTGATGTCCAATTCATTCTCATTACCGAACGTTCTATAACGTTTCATGTTGACAGGATAATCACAACCACCTTGAAGGATATAAAAAAATTCTTCTAAAATTCCTGCATCCAAAAAGGCGATGCAAGTTTCAGAAAAGGTTGACTAAACCAAATCAAATACTCGAGAAGATAACCAACCAGTCATAATATCACCAATCCATCTTGCATTTGTACACGTAATGCCCCACTCGTTCGCTTTCTTGTATTTTTCAGACGTCTGACTGAAATGTTGAAATTAAAGATGAAGAATGAGAATTTGTACGTCGACTACACAAACCATACACTGTCATATACGCATAACGAAAATAACGCGAGGATCTTTTCATTTAGCTCTTTACATTCAAACACTTCTGATTTACACCCAGAGAACCAAATTACACTGTCAACACATCACATCTTACTTTTGGCAAATAAGATGTGTAACGGTCCGGCTCAAGTATCCTGCGTATTTAGCACCAATCATGTAGATCATATTTTTCAATGCTTCCCTCTCTTTTCCCTGAAAACCCGTCACAGAAATTATCTAAAACAAGAGAAGGGTAAAAACAAACTCAGTTCTGTGGTGATGCCGATACCGTGGGTCGTTTAGTTATATTCTTTCATGTGCTAGTACTGTGTATTCATCAACAAAATGGCGACCAACCTACCATATTTCGACAACGGGAAAATTTATCTTTGAACGCAACAGGAAGATGAATGGCGGTCTGCGGTGCGATCAATTTCTGATTCAATATAACGTCATTTAGCCAATGACACGTGACCACACGCTTGCCGTCAGCAATAGCCTGAAAACACGAGGAAAAATATTTCACGAAGGTTCAGCGAGTTAAACATTTTCAAATGTTCGCCATACCCTTCGAAAATGCTCTCCATGTTGATGGGAACACAAAACATGTGTGACATTTTGGGAATACGCTTCCTCAACCTCGCCGGCATTTTGTTTTATAACCTGGTGAAAATGACATCAAAAAATGGGAATATTAAACCCTTGTTTGTTAATAATTATTATGCGAGCGCACTCCAGTGCGAGCACTGCTTCACTTCGGTCGTCGATATACAGTATGATTGGTGGAAAACTAATGCTTACTTTTTTCCACATGTCGATCGCGCTAAATGGAACAGTATATTGATAGTCAGAGATAAAGAAAACACAGCCTGACAGAAGTTTCGCTGAAAAACAAAACAAAAAACCACTGTTAGGCACCACCTAAAAATCGTTTACAATGATGCCAGAGATTCCCCCCGGCTTGAAATAGATTCCAGTTTACTTTGGCGGTCAGTATTACTTACAAACGATGACCTCTTTTTCAGGAGCGTTCGAGGTTGTTTTCGAACTTGTGTCTCCACATCCGTTTTGCTTGACTTCCACCTCTTTCCTAACACCACTACTCTTTCCCAGTTCTTTCGCGCTGCTCCTGCGGGTGTACACGTCATCGCTCTCATCCAGTTCACCGAGGACGCCCTGATCGACCAAAGTTCGTAACGCTTGTTTCGCGTTTTCCGCAGCGTGTCTCCCGGGCCGGATTTTAATCCCCTCTTTTGGACGCTTTTCTTTATCAGTAGCAGCATCAAACTCCGAACTCTTTTCGCTTCCTGAATAAGGGATTATAAACAGTTTGTCTCCAAAATCCAAATACACGATTAAAAAAACGCATAAGACCAGGCGAATGTTCTCGGAAGAGAGTCGAGTCTTTCCCGAAGAGAATCCGTTGTTTCTCGAAAGAAAATGAGGCTTAGATCGACCCTATGTACATAATGCGAATTATCCACCGTCCGTTTTAATTTCACTTGATCATTTGTAAATATTAGGTATGCTTGGAACAGTACCTTTGCTTGTCCCAGAGGACTTTCTTAATTTTGAACCAGCTGGTGAGTCTGGACTCAGCAGTGACGACGGAGCGGCCACGGCTCTCTCGATTCCAGTACTCACTACGACACCAGTGGTCTCACCATGGTTGTCTGGAGTGAGAATGGACTGACTTTGCGCTTCAGGATCGCTGACTGGTACATACTTAGATTCGTCTAAAAGTGCCTTTGCTTTGATGCAGTCCAGAATCCATTCTGGGACAACGATTTTAACTTTTTCCTTGTGCTGCAAAGCAACTTCGTATTTCTCCTGAAATTGACAGAGACATGAAACCTATCAAAAATTTGACAAACATAACTCTCAACAGGGTAAGCCCCTACCCCCAAAAAAAGTGCCCAACTCCCTATAAGTTCTTTACATGACAAAACAGGTACATATATTTCTTCCAAATTAACTTACACCCTCTGGTTTTGGCACCAGCAAATGCGTACAACTTGGATCAAATGTTGTTTGACAACGTCCTCCGTAAAATGTTATCATCGACCATAATGCATCTCTGTCAGCTGGGGGTACCTAGAATGACCAAACAATGATAAAACAATCTTCCATGATCTACATACATTCAAAGTGGCCATAAATATATGTCTTGATCGCCAGAGATGCCCTGGTAACAAGGACGATAATTACATATAAATGCCTGGACTAACAGTTACGTATAGAATATACACCTGTGAGGGGCATGCTACCACATCCGTGAACAATTTCTTCCCAACAGAAAAAGCATTTGTTCTGGCAAATAGTTAAGTCAACTAAACCTTTGATTTCTAATATATTTTAATCTAGGTTAAAATCTCAAATATAGAATAGAGTATTGCTCAAATTTAGACTGTAGTGCTCAGGAAAATTTTTTATCTCAACTCTATATATTTGCTAATTCAGGGACAATTTTTCAGTGCATTTTTCACTGAAGTAAATGTTCAGATGTCATTCATCTCTCTACAAATGTGCTGTTAGTTCATTTTATATTGCGTTAAAAGGATACGGCATCATAGCTTCACACTTGACAGAATATATTACCCATTCAGGCTAAAAGGATAGAATTTTTAGTTACACAATAAGAGTGGGGTAAAGATGGTGTTGTTGACTGTAATTATGGTGACACTGTGATGATGTGGCTAAGATGGTGAGTGTGGCTAAGATGGTGATCAAGTCTTGCTAAGATGGTGATTGTGAAGATCATGGTCACATAAAGGTGGTAGTGATAAATATAGTCATGCTAAAAACACTACCAATGGCAACAGCAATAGAGATTATCAATTGTTCCAACCTTAACAATTGGTATTCCAATTTCCTTGGCCTGTTCATACTCAGGGAAATCGACTGTACTTGAGATGACATGTGTTGCCAAGTTACTGAAAAAGAACTCTCTGGTAGCCCCTCCTTGTTTCAAGAGATCCTTTACCTAAAATGAACAGGAACAAACATAGAATCCAGTTTAGCGGCAAAACCATTACAAATTAATGTATACGACAAAAAATCGATAATTTAGGTGGAAATAAAACATTAAAATACCTCTACATTTTTGACAACAAATTTAATGTCAAACAAGTTGGCATACGGCAGTAATTTAAATGTTTTGACATCACATGCACAGCGGAATGAATGAATCAAGTAAATTTAATAGTACTTATTCTACCACGATCATCTGTACTATGAAATACGAATGTATTTTTGACACATTTTTTCACTATTTTCCACGATCGAGTACTAAGTTTGCATGCCCCATATACAATAATTTTAACGAGAAAAAACTCTTATAACCAACTGGAACTCTTGTAAAAACCTACATCTACAGATCGTAACAGCTTACAATGAACATACACAATAAATCACAGTTATAAAATTATACACTAATCTATAACATTGTGCACCATATCTATGCTAAATAAAGACGAAAGTTACGAGAAAAAACGCTTTGATCCACAGTTTATAGTACGAAAATATTAAAATCTTTCGTTAACCTTATCCTTGCCATCTTCTGCCAGGTAAAACTTCACATTTTTGAACAAATCTTTCGGAATTTTCAACAAAGTGTCAGCCATGTTGTTTGTAGCTATTTTGCTACATCAATTTACATTTCAGAATTATTAACGCGCGCTTTGGCGGGAAGCTTGCGCGAGATTTGCAAACCTCCCACGCGAGAGGGTCGCGCAATGGTTGAATGCGGCGGTCGCGACTGATAAACTGTAGGCTGAACTATTATAACAATGCATACAATGACAAAAACACTTACAGAATACTATTATTCTACCATGGATGGTCAGATCATCCATCGCGTTTACATATCTTGTAAGCTAATGTAAGGTATCATGATCTACAGTCCTCCTATACGATGGTTTGCCAACTTTGCCTACCTGCAAAAAAAGTAGAAAACGCCTCGATCTTATTTACAATACGAAGCATCTGAGATATACATTACTACCCGCGGTTGTCTGCTCACCTTTATATTAAAAACGGCTTAGGCATCCCTTGTTAAATTAATCCTATGAATTAATCGAGGCAAACAGTTTCTGATAGTCGGGGTTTCTAATTACATTTCCCCAAATATTGATTGCAGTATAAGTTGTCAAGTTACGTATAAACGACGGTATCGTCGTGTTCCGACTCAGTTTTCCGATTTTGAATAACACATAGCCAGCTTAGGCTGTTGTTATTTTAAGCGCAAAAATGACATCTTCAGGTAAACTAGGTAAAAATTTAATATATTATATATACATGATATGCATTGAATAGCTTGGGGTCTATTTAAGTGTATTTTTATAACATGTACTGTCTCTGACTACTGATAGCAGGTCAATAACTCATTTTAATATTGGAAAGTTTCACAGGTATATGCAAATTTTGTGACAATATTATTCAGTATAACAATACAAAAGACATAATCAAAGGTCATAAGGCTATCAAATGATTCAAATGTGTTACGGTTCACGATTTTGATATTGTCGAAGTTTTATCAATTTTGCTAAGGCGTAACCGGGCCTTGGATCGTTCAAACCACTCGAAATTTCAACAGTCATATTTGAACAACACGCGAGTGATTCAACTGTACTTGACAGACAACTGAGTAATTTTATCTACTCCGTCAGTGGGGAAATTAAAGAGCTTGGTCTGGTAATGCATCGGTATTTGTTTGTAGTAAGTTACTTCGTATACCTCATTGGTTGTATTCAACGAGTTCATGCCGACAGGAACTCGACACAAACTGAAAATAATGAACCTACAGAGACGATGAAGTGTCCAAGGAAGATAACTATCCGTTCCAAACCGTATTTCACAACTTATTTGAGGATTTTTGGAAACGGCAGCACGTCTGGCATATTCCCGCCTCTACTAATGGACAATGTATCCGCAATGTGCTGTAAAGGACAAAACATCTCGTTCAAATTTGTAAACGAAACCAGCCGAACTTCTGTGCAAAGGCTCCTATTTGTAGAACAGGAGAAACGCGAGTATGGGAAGTTTGACAATACCACGCTAGATGTTTTCTTTCCTACTTTCACGGTAAACGCCGAAAGAAGCAGGGTCTATAAGGACTTCTACTTCATCGAAGTGATGAAAAGTCCCGGGCCTGCGTTTATCATGCTTAGAAGTGAGATAGAAGAAGCGCCTGATCCATCGATGATTCTTATTGAATGCTGGCCCATATTTGTTTTGTTACTGATTATGGCTTGGGTGGTTGGGATAATTGGTTGGTTCTTGGTAAGGATTTCCTTTGTGTAAAGTTCGCATTGTGCATGGAGCATGCATGGACTTAGTTATGATTTGAAACAACAAAAATCATCTTATCATTGTGATGATAAGTCAAATAGATAAACAGCCAAACACTGTCTTTAATCAAATAATTTTCTTTAACACCATGGGAAGTGCTTACTTGCCACCTGAGATCCTAAGGGGTATCCGGTACGCACGGAAATTTAATTGACGTAAATAAACAGTTCCCGACTTCGTTTGTTTGACGGGAATACACCGGCAGTTTACAAGGCGAACCAGTTTCATCTGTCTAATTATGTCTATAAGAATGACATGCCATAGTAAAGATCGAGGCATCGAACCGTTTTTATTGTGGCACTAGCTTGCCACCTCAAGGTGATACTGTTTTTGATTGATCGCTTTAGTGATCTTAAAGTTTGTCGAGTTGTTTTGCATTGATATGCTAGCTAGGAGCCTGATTATTTGACTATATGAGCGTGGTTTGCCGGGTTTTTCCCAGTAAGCGTAAAGCGTAGATTGAGAACAAATTTAAAATGTTGAAATCCGCAACGTGTGCGGTGTGAGCGATGAATTTTCGGGACGCCGTGACGTCTTTTACACGTCGGCGTTAATCGTGATTGTGTGTAATCCAGAAACTATCGAACAATATTCCGTGCAGTATGACTACGTTTAGTAAAACGCGATTGGAGACAGAACTTCACAGTCACAGACCTCTTCATTTAGGCAAGGAGAAAACTCTATAATAGGCCTAAAACTGTTCCCCCTTCGGCTTTCACCCAAGCATCCAGTTATCCTTAGTTACTACTTACTAGAGAATATCCAAACGTCACTAGTCTATTCTCGAAGACTCTTTGATTCCCCCTTCGGCTTTCAGCCAAGCATCCAGTTATCCTTAGTTACCAGAGAATATCCAAACGTCACTAGTCTATTCTCGAAGATTCTTTGTCCAACCCATTTCAGTTCCACGGTCCGATCAAATTGCAGGTTTATGAATTGTCTTATTGGTATTGTGTAGGATCGAAAGAAGAACCAGCAACAGTTCCCGGATAATTTTTATAGAGGATCTTGGGTAGGATTTTGGTGGGCCGTTGTTACAATGACAACGGTCGGGTAAGTTTTTTTGCATAAGATTGTGGTAATGAGGATGATGATGAATTGTGGTGATGATGGGGTTTATGGTGATGATAATGGATAATGATGATGGCGGTTATGATGAGATGCATGTTGATGATAAAAGATAATGATGGATAATGCATATTGACGATAACGGATATTACAGTGATAACTAGCACTGATTCAAGCACCAATCTCTTATCTTTAGGTACGGTGACAAAACACCGAAGTCGTTCCCGGCCCGTCTTCTCACAGTCCTCTGGATGATCACGGGAACGATTGTGACGTCATTATTCACTGCCAACGTCACCACTGTGCTAACAACTAAGAACGTCGCCGCTTTACAAAATGTCCTTGGACAAAAGGTATTTTCGTATCTCATACTTTAACTAATCTTTTCATCGCGCCTGCTCAAAGATCTGATGCATCAGATTGCAATCAGTGAATTCGGTTTTTTTAGCAACTCTTAAGGCCTATTTAGACTGCACGATAAGTTGTATGCAATTATCATTCTGACGAATGCAAAAGAGGGCCTATGCCACAACCGTCATTCATATTGTTCAGGTTGGAATTTGCATCACGTGTGTTCACACGTTCACATACGCCAGGATAAGAATCGTATACGACAAATCCCATAGTGTAAATAGGCCTTTACATTGTGTATTTGCAGGTAGGTGTCTTGAGTAGCAAGCATTTTTTTCAACGTCAGATCAATGAAGGGGCAAGTTTTATAGGTAAGTAATTTCACAACCATTAAGAAGTTCGCTTCTAGTGCAAAGTGTTTTCGACGAACAAGCCATTTTCACCGTCCTACAATGCTAGGCATTACTCGGGTCTTTTTTTGAATAATGTATGTGAAAAAGCTTCTTGATTTTTTATATTAATACTTATTTGGCATGTCCAGGACTATACATCAACTTCGCGATAATATCGGTTGCTATCTAGAATGAAAAAAGCGTGATCAATGTGTGGTAAAACTTTCTCTTTGAGAAATGAGCTGTGACCCAAGATATTAGTGAGAAAAGTAGTTATCCACTGAAATGA
This sequence comes from Dendronephthya gigantea, assembly GCF_004324835.1. Lineage (NCBI taxonomy): Eukaryota > Metazoa > Cnidaria > Anthozoa > Malacalcyonacea > Nephtheidae > Dendronephthya > Dendronephthya gigantea. The sequence continues at coordinate 2,733,861 of NW_021163020.1, forward strand.
AGTTCACGCGTTTTATTTATGTTTTTTATCCTTTATATTCTTCCAGAATATGTGGATGAGAAGAGCATGGAGAAAGCTTTCCGTGACAAAGAAATAACTCGAATATTAGTACCAAACTACTTGGACCATCTCTATTTCTCTACAACCAACCCTGGATCTAAGGTTAATGACTTTGTAATTGCGAGCGTTGTGAAACATCCTTTCTCGGTTGGACTCGGCCTCGTCAACAATATAAGAAATCTTGATGATCACGAGGAGATGAAAGAGTTCCTAAGATGTTGGGAATGGACAATTGTCAATAATTTCGAAGAAGTACGTGGGTTTGTATCGTCAGCGATGTGATGATAGCGCATGAGATGTGGAGTGATTATCATTTTTACAGTCAGTTATCTTTTATCCAATCATTATATTTTGTTCAAACGATTATAGCGTATAATTCATCTTGAAAGATCCTTTCAAAGAAATGTAGGGCCCAGGGCGAAAATTCTTTCCCTCTCTTCCCTCCATTTCTTTCTCCCTCTTTCTCGTACAAAGTTGCTCCCTTCCCTTCCCTCTCTCGGGGAAAACGTACTCATCTCACATTATTTCCTTTGCTATTTAGAGCGGCCTGGATTACTCAGAGATAGATCTCAGTCTTTATCATACAGCCGAGGACGCGCGGAGCTTGTTGAATCAGTCCAGCATCTTGTATACGATCTATGGCTGTCTTGGATTGCTATTTATCTTTCTTGTGCTGGGTTCTACGTGGGAAATATGGAAACACACCGAAAGATCAAAGAGTATGGACACAATGGAACCCTCAGGTATTAGGATAAGCAACGCAAAAATAGGTCAACCATCTGATTTGTGTGAGTTCTACCCAAAAAAACATTGAGAACACATTTAACGTAAATGATCTAACAATATGTGCATATAGCAACCTTCAAATTTCTTCGATATAGTCCACAATAACTTATCCATAAGAATGCTCAATGAAACATAGTGAAGTCCTTGTATATTTTCTTTCGTCAGAAATCGAGATGACCAAAACTAAGCATTTCCAAAGGCAAGGATCTCAAACGTTCAATTTCTGATGCCGATGGCATGGCCATGGAAGGAGTAGCCGAGGTTATCCTATTGCTTGCTGAAGAAAAGAAACTAGTTGCCAATGAACCATCACATTCGTGAACAAGTCAAGATGAAGGGAATGACTTAACTGAAGGAATGACTTTAAAAAAGCTTATACTTTCATAAAGTACATCACCATTATGTTTTTCCTAATCGGCAAACATGATTTCGTTCACACCAGTTACAACATTATAGCATGCAACGATTGTTTGAAGTTCGTAGATGAAGATGCAACTTATGAATTATATATGTGTTATAAAAATTACACTGAAAGAAAAAGATTCTAAGAGTTAGTTTAATTATATTAATAATAGATACCCTCCTGTCTTAACTGCATTCAAATTATATGAATATTACCACCGGCCTTAAAGACACCGCCGTGAAATATGGACATGAAAGTTTTATTTAATATGAATCTGACGTTTTTACGAAGAAGCTTTGATAGATTTTTAATTGATTATACCGGCTTCTCGCGTCTTCATAGATTAAAGAACTTGTCTGACCAATTAGAAAAGGGAAAATTTATAACAACGTTTTTAATATTCTTTATTTGATGAAAAAAACAGCTAGATCCATCTATAGCGTTTGGCATCAACTGATGTTTATGCCATTATTGCCCGCTGATATTACTCTTGTGCTGTTGTGCAAAGTTAAAGAGACCTTCATTCAAAGTTTGACTACAAGTATCGCGATAATGAAAATTTTCCTTTTTTTTATAACACTTTTCTCATCCAGTCTGGTTTCATCGGTAAAAAATTGTCCAAGCGATGTGCACAAAAATGTGAAAATATTGTGGTCAGATTACGCAGAGTTTTACATCAAGCAGGAGAATAATGGCTCAGTAACAGGAATCTTTCCTCGGATACTGAAAATAGCGTTGAAGAAATGCTGCGCCCGGCTGAATCATTCTTTCATGAAAGTCGATTACGATCCGTCAATGAAACTTGACACAAAAACCTGGGAAACTATTGAAAGCGGAGTGATGAATGATACCATATTTGTCTTTTTCCCTGTTCTAGCGAGTCAGGGAGATTCATCAGCTTTCACACTGTTTCAATTTGTACCGATAAAAACTTCCCCTGGGCCTATGGTCCTCGCGACTACAACTTCACTTCACGACTCGAGTGATTCAATATGGATGTTCTCAATGATATTAAATCCTGTGTTCTTTTTGATGTTGGCATTGGCTATTTGTACCGCGGTTTTCTTCTGGGTTTTGGTATGTAGGCCCCTTCTAAACAAACATGTTGCATGCAATGCTCCTGGGGCCGGTTGTATGAAAGCCGAATAGCGCTATCCACCGCGGATAGTGATTTTTTTCTCGAAAAGCGATAAAATTTCATCTTTGGAACAGACAATTATTGGAGGGGATCCTCGATTTAGGAATACTAAGATTTAATCAAAATTTTAGCAAACAACAGGCGATTTTAAAGCGATTGAAAAAAACACTATCCGGTCATACAACCGGCCCCTGTTGTTTAAGTAATAAATTTGTCTCAAATGAAAGTTAAGAAGCAAAATATATATATATATATATATATATATATATATATATATATATATATATATATATATATATATATATATATATATATATGTATTTCAAAAGTGATTTGTAATTTTGCTTAGACACATTGCTAGAATTAACCGCCCGCTTAAAACGATCTTCATATATAGGAATTTCGAGATACTGAGAAAAAACCCAGATATTCATTTCAAAATTTCATCCGGGAAATTGGAGATAGCATCTGGTTGACCATAGTTACCATGTCAACAGTTGGGTATGTAGCTATATATGTGCTCAGGAAGCCTGTCCCGAAGCCAATGCCCATGCAAGCAGAATTAGAGGGGGATTTAGAGGTCTCCCACTACACGAGGGCACTACCTCCATTTGGTATAGTTTACAGCATTTTAAATCTTTATACCAGAAATTAAAGCACTAATCTTATCATTCAGCTATGGTGACTTGGTTCCAAAATATACACTGGGGAAGGTTTACGCCATAATTTGGATGATAACTGCTATGTCCATTACATCTCTCTTCACGGCAAACGTATCGAGCGCAATGACTAGCAAGTATCTGGACGAAAAACAAAGTCTTTTGGGAAAAAAGGTAAATACCTTGATATCAAAAGATAGTTCATGTGGTTAAAAACATTTCAATAAAGTTCAAACATAGGATTTTTAAAGAAACATTCATTGAATCATAGACACAAGCGTGAATTCTTGTGAGGATAACAAAGATCATTTTGAAACAAAAATAAAATTTGAGTCTTCGCGATTCGCGAAGTGCTATTTTCAGGACTATAAGAGGGAGTTTATATTTTTTAGCTTGGTGTGATTAAAGGTACTCGCCTTTTCTTTGAAAATGAAATCAATTTTGGAGCAGCGATTTCCGGTAAAACGTTTACTTTATAACAGCATTTAAAAATAGTAGCATACTAATAAATTATTATAAAAAAATTCATACCATTTTTATATAACTCTCGATAGAGTACAAAGAAGACCAAATATTCAGCGCTTTGCTTGAAGGAAACGTCTCCAGAATTTTACTGCCAGACTTCCTGGAAGCGATGTATTACCTGACCACAAGTCGTAGTTTCTATTTTCATAAAAACATTCGTATCGTGGAAACCATAAAACATCCTTACTCATTTGGAATAACCGTTTGGTCTGGGCAGGAATTGAATACTCAGTTTTTGGGATGTCTGAGGATGTGGTTGAAGTCATCCTACATTATGGTAAGCATAATTATAACATGCGATTGATTAGGCGTAAAATGCCATGCTAGCTTGTGTTTCTTATGAATGTACTTAATGTTTTAAACCCTGAACGTATTAGGCAGGAGTTTGAGCTATAGTGAAGCTGTGATGTGAAGATAAAAGAATTTGTATTAACCTGTCGGTGTTTCTCAGTATCGAATTTTTATTGAAAAGCTGCTGTAATTCTGGGCTTTCTGGTCCTGATACAGGCAACCTATATATATTTAGGTTCCTCTGGCCCAAAAAGTCTTGATTAAAACTTAAAAGCAAACGATATATCTCTTGTTTACTTCTATCCTGAGAAGAACGTCTAGTGCTGTGTAGTTTTACCTGTCGAAAAACTAGTTTGTTTTAGTCTTACGACTTACAACATCGACACTTGCTTTTTAATTCAGCACAACCACATTGATTACTCGGCAATTGATGCGAATATTATTAAACAACATTCTCTGAAATTAATGGAGGATGAATTAACGACGAGTCTCGTAATAGCTCTTCTCTCTACTTCTGTTGTCGTCCTGGTTCTTGGTATAGTAGTGTGGATTATCAGACCAATGATACAAACACGATTTTCAAATAATGATATCAAGAACAGCAAGCGCGGTGATAAAATGAACGAGGTGAAAACATAATCTGAAACAATATTAACGTGAATGTGAAACTATATTAACATAGGGTGCTTTCCATTTTGGCCGCTTAAAGTAAAGCGACCATAGTAACTCTTCACAAAAGGTAAAGCAAAACATAAAATAAAGTAAATATGTATTCAGTATAAGCTTGGATATTTACATATTACAAGAACATTGGAGTCATGAACGAAATGTTAACTAACTTTCATATATATTTATTATAAATAATAGCCATGTATATGTATGTACGAAATTGTATTACAGAGTTGATATTGGATTGCATGCATTGTTTATCAATTGTTAATCTATAATAAAACTAATAAAATATTAGTAAAGTTAAATATAATAACTCTAGAATTCTTGCTTGTGAATTGTGATGAACTTTTGTACTAACCATAGGTGAATTGAATTTATTTATCGATGATACATTGGTAACAGATAGTGCTTCTATGGTCACCCTGGCAGATAAAGAATAAGTTTCCTACGTGTAGAAATATTTAAACAACTTTATTGTTCAAAATTTCTAGACACCTGATAATAGGTGAAGCAGACTACTACGGCCATCAAAACAACAAGCATATAACCATTACTGGTCAACACGACTTTCAGCGCTAATGCCAAACACGCAACAATGATGATCAACAAAGCCAAGCTAGTTTCGTTTGGTATATTCCAGGCGCAAAGCCAACAATCTTTGGTGGTTGATTGACTCTCGGACGAGGCCATTTGAGCGACGTCTCCAGTCTGAGATGATTCTTTATTGGTTTGGGAATCTATGGATGCTTTTTCGTTTTCGGACTCGGATTCTTTTGAGTCAAAACTTGTGATGTCTTGGCCAGAAATCGACGCTCTTTTCTTCGAACCCTCCTCCTCAATCACGTTCTCTGTGATCAGCTTCTGACCGAGATTCCCCGCAGTTTTACCATTGATATACTTCACGCTTACTTCATTTCCTTTGCCGTCGACTTGGTCGCTTACTTCTGACAGCTTGTCTTCTTCTTTATCTACCATTTTCGTTCCCACTATAAAATTTTGAATTCGATTTTTGTGTGTGAAAATGGAAACGAATATTCATGCATTATTGCACGTATCTCTCGCCAGCAGCTGTGACGTTTGAAACATACCGTTGTTTGATTATAACTTATAAAATAATTGTAATGTTACACCTAAGTCACTTGAGGAAAGAAAAGCGCTTTAGCTTACTATTGTTGAGAACCTGAAAACCAGAAAACAAGAGGGGCCCATGATATGGTAAACCTTATGAAAATGTCTTCATTTTAAAATCAATAGTCAGAGTTGAGATTAGAAATATTTCAAACTTACCTTCTTGTTGACTTTCTTGTTTCAATCGTGCTTTTTCCTGGCTCATATTCATTTCAACTATTTCTTTAATCAGGCGTTCATTTTCTCTGCTGAGTTTTTCTTTCGATTCTCTTTCTATTTTCAAATTGTTTCGTAGTTCTTGGCAGACATCTCCGCACGATGCAAGCTGTCAAATATATCAGATTTATATCGTTATCACGGCGAAGTGCAACCAGTCCACGTTTCTCATTATATACAGTTCACTACTGGCAGTTTGTATTTAGGCGGGGAAAAAATATTTGAATTGTTTTGTATCTGAAACTAAACCCCAGACTCTTACCTCGTCTTTCTCCTGCGCTAACAAGACTTGCGTCGAGACCTCTTCCAGTTGCTCTTCCGCGCGCCGTCGTCGAACTCTCTCGCTTTGCAGTTCTTCAAACGTACTTTTCTCGAGCTTCACCAACTCTTCATTTTTCGACAATTCTTCGCATAATTTGCCATCGGTTGACTTCAATTTCGAATTGACGACCTCCCGCTCTCGCCTCTCATTGGCCAATTCCTCGCCGAGCTCGGTTACCTTGAACTCGAATTTCGATTCCTTCTCCTTAAGGCGGGAATTTTCCATAGAAATATCGCGGATCTTCGTCAAATACCTGAGCTTAAATACTCTGAATAATTGCTTTCGTTCGAGCCAGAGGCAGGAAAGACCTAATGTCCACAATCCGACCACAATTGTAGATAGAAAAGCCGAACGTGCGAGGATGGAAATCAGACTCAAACAAATACTAAGAGACAGCAACATATATGTCAAAAGTTTCCGATTTTCTTTGTGCAAATTCAAATATTTTTTACTCAAAACCGATTCATCAGCAAAATCATTTTCTATTTCAAATTCTTCAAGATCCTCGGATTCGGGTTTTGCATCATCGTCATTCGATTCAACACGACTGTAGTTCTCGATCAGTTTTGCGATTTCTTTGTCTTTTTCGAGCAACTGAAGGCGAAGATACTCGAGTTCCGAATCCAAGTCTAGCTTTCCTTCCGTGTATTTCTGTAAATCTTCTTGCAATTGCACTTGACGGCGTTTCGAAACATTATATTTATTTTTCAACCGGATATAATCCCGTTCTTTCCCCTGCAACTCCTTTCGCAGATTTATAACACTTTCCTTTAGACGTACCATTTTAGTTGCGTACCAGTCCTCGCGTCTAACAGGGCCCGCACCGTTAGACTCGGACTCAGCTCCCTGCGATGCATCGTCCGTACCCGACTGCTCTTTGGAAACATCTTCCAGCTCCGAGCTGTCCGTCCAACGCAGAAGTTTTCGGGGCGATTCTGGCAAACTCGTCGCATTGCTCATCTGTGGATTTTACAACGGATTATTCCTTAATTTTAAATATAACTAAAATATGGCAATTAGCCGGATATAAAAAAAAACGGATGCCAACGGGTTTAATCAGTTCTAAACTATTATCTTTGGAGCCCAACAGAGACCGCAATTATACTGAAAGTGTCAGTGCAGCCGAAAAATTAAGGTGCATAAACGCCTACGTTATATTTCTATACTAAATTATACACTGTATACGTTTTTTAGGTTGTTATTTCATAAGTTATTATTCTCCATCATTGAGATGCAGCAAGAGTCATGCTGTATCTACAACATAATATAGCCTCATCAATCTCGCCTAACGGTTTGCTATAGAAGTCTAGTATTCGTGTCCATGCAACGCTGATATCAATTTATATTATACCTGCATGCATGCTATTTACTCAGCTATAATATATATTAAGTTGTTTACCTTCAAAAACTGTTTTTCCGAGAAAAATATCGACGGGATACTCAGTTAGGGAACTTGAGTTAACTTCTTTTCTAATTTGAGTTTAGAATGAAAGTATGTTGAATTGAAAAGCGCGTTGGGCTGCAAGCACCAAGCAGTCAAGATCTCTCATGCGGTCGCAATGCTTTGCATATATAAACCCGCGGTTAGCTGGTGGAATGATTATAAATATTTAAAAGCGTTACTAGATGGAGATGTGTATACTATATAGTCCGACTTTTAAGCTCTTTAAAAAGCGCTTTATCTGAAATACCCCTGAAAAGTAGTATATTGTTATTGTCATGAAAATTTAGGCTTGAGATAAACACGAAAACATTGTTTCCGTTTCGGAAGCAAATTTCTATCTTGGTATACATATTTCCCCGGTTATTTCCATGCACGGATATACAATGAGTTACTGTCATCGAATAATTTTCTTTGAAAACTGTTGGCCAGGACACAACGCTACCCTCTAACTTTTCGAAAAAAAACATCAATACACTGTGCTATCTAGAGGGAAAACTAGCTCTTTATGTCTAGTTATACTCGCGAATTTACCAGATATTTAGCAAAATTTTATGTGCAATGTCAATTAACATCAAGGCCAAAATAACGCTAGCTATTGCTTAAGTGTTATAGTCTTAAACCTCATATTTCTTATTTATTCTTAGTCCTCTTCTTACGCTGCGTTATAACTGAAATATTCCCACGAAAAACGTTCTTTCCGCACAAAGAAGTTCTCTTCCCAAGAAAAATGTTCTTTTTCCCACGAAAAAGTTCTTACTCACACGAGAAAAGTTCTAATTAATTTTTCTCACGCTTGCAACATTTTTTGCTACATCCTTTGCAACAATTATCTTTGCAACAATTTAGAATTTTCTTTAAACATTTTGGAACGTTTTAAAGTGTTCGATTGTTACTTTGCCTGTTCTAAAGAATATAGAACGTTACGGGCGCAATTCCCGACTGATTTTTTATTCTTAGGCTTGCGCGACTTTAATTTCCGCTCTTTTTCCTGCATAAACACTCCGAGCATCCGCAGATTGTGAAATTGAATTAGAAAAATGACGTATTCTTGTTTATATAGTAAAAATAATCAGTATAAAAAAGCCACATAGGAGGAATAAACGTGGTTCGCTTTGAGAGCTAGTGACTTGAATTATTCATTCATCGTCTTCCTGCTTGTACACAGGCCAATTACTTTAACCCAGGCCATTATTTCCGTGCATAGCCTACGCATGCTCAGGATGAAGCAGGTGGCAGGCAAAGAGCGTCCTGTTTACATAACAAGTTTCAGCCTTGCATTCAACGCCAAAGCACTCGGCCTGAGAATGGCCGCTTTAAATGCCAGTCACTAAATTCACCAAGGTTTATATGCGGCAATTATGTCAGTTGAAGATCTTAGGTGTAAATAAAAGAGAATAGCTTTTGGTGCTATTTGGATAATCCTCCGGTTTCCTGCTAAGTTTTAAAGTATTAGCGAGAGTATTGTTGTTAAACAAACATAATTTATATGGCTTATGCTTACCAATACTCTTACCGTCATTGCATTTGATACTCGCGGGTCGTGCAGGCTAAATCTGCCCGCAAGCACAGACTTTCACAAGACCTCAGCTCATCCAAAAAGATAATGACCTATGATTACTTGTTAAAAAACGGCCTAATAGTTTGAACCAACTGTGAATTACCAACATTACTTCTTTTATAAACAAGTATGTTTAAGGGTAAAGTTGTTAGATAGACCCGATAATATTTCAACAAAGTTCAACATTTTAAATCAGGAGTTTGCAGGTTGGAAAAGTCCAAAAATATCCCGTGATGACAAATCATATCTAATTATACATGAAAGATAAAGCACGAGGCGTATGAAAAACCAATTCCCGATTTTAAAAAATTTGCAAAAGTTCACCTGCCTCCATACGCATTTTATCATTATCCGTCCCTTTTTTTTCTTTTAGGCTTGTTGAGATTAGTTTCCTCTTAACAGAAACACGTAAATGCTTGGGTAAAGCTAAGCTAAACTTGAGATGAATAAATAATGAGATGGCTTACGGCTAATGCGCTCGAAAGTTTGTCCAGAGTATACAAACATGAAAGCATGTTTCCCTGGCTGTAATAACAAACTTCAAAACGCGCGGTTAACCGATGTACTGTCGAAACAATTTCGAACATAAACAACATCCAGACGTGTGGGCTACTAACCACATCGAAATCCGGTGAAATTTTTTACCGATTCTTGCGTTTAAGAAGATTTCAAGACACGCGACGGTTTTAATGCTTTGAAATTTGCATACGTGTAACGTGAGTTATTGTACGGAAAATATTTGCCGACAAAAAGATGGCATAGTCTAAAAGGGACTTCTTAATATTTCGAGGTAAGTTTTCTCAGTAGTTAAGTATTAAATTCCTTGTGTAAATTTGAATAGTTTGTCGAGGATTGAGGAAGGGGAAATTTGAGAAGGATTGAGTAGAATTCAAATGCTGGAAATGCATATAAATAGTGTCAAACTGTTTTATATAATATACACAACAGTACATATCAATGCTAGCAATGAATACATAATTTGTGGTAGTTAGGCATAGTTAGTCACTACGACATCGAAGAATACTGACGATTTTGGCAACGATTATCACCAGCCAATAACTGATCGACCATATTCCTAAAGGCGCCGCTTATGAGAATTATTTGGAAATATTATACGATGTTTGAAGATGCACAAATGTACACATTAAAAAGTTCGTTGTTTAAGTGACATTCGATTGAAAAAAGTTGGATACTTTGCTGTGAATAATTATGATCTACACTCCTTTATCATTCATACACCTACGGCAATCTATCTTCCGAAGTCTATATATGGCAAGGCAGAACTTTTCCTATCTCTGTCGACTACGCATGATTCAATGTTTCCAAACAAGATAAGCTCGGGTTGAAGAAACAACGCCAGAGTGTTCGTGGGAATTAGCCAGCGAGATAAAGAGAAGTTTCTCATGCAACTCTTTTATGCACGTGTCTTATTCAGATGAAAACGAGCGCTGAACGAAAATAATGAACCGATGCAGAGCGCACCTTTTACCAAAAGAATAACTGAAAACTCTCGCTAAACGTTAACCTCATTCTAAGTTTCAGCCTGAACGATGAGGAGGGTAAATACTATTCCATGACTGATGACCTATGAAAGTTGAGAGTAAAAAGCTGATTATTACACCTCTGATGGGCGGCATTCTTGTTCGCCTCTGGTCTGTAAGCCCACAGGATTATCCTTTTAGAAGCAGGCAAAATGAGTTTTTACTTCATTGACAAAAGGCTATGAAGTTAGCCGCCAAAGTGCACTCAAATTTTTTGTCTAGACTTGATTGAAGTCCTTATCTTGAGGAAGTTTCCATTTTGGTGTGCTCTCACGCTTCTTGTATTACGGGTCAAATTCGACTTAATCCCCTGGAAGATTCGCAGGCTCGAGAAACGAAACCGACAGTTGAACTTGGAATCTGTCTTGAAGACATTATATAGTACTACCTAATTTGTTGGGCTTTCGTGTCCAAGTTGGAGGTCAATTCACACTTGTAGGTGATTATTTTAAGCGGGTGAAGGTCATTCGTCCACTGCTCTTTCAGTTCGATAACAGGCACAAACGGGTTTCACATATTTGAACTAACGCTACAGGATATTCCCAGACGGCATCACAATCTTTTGTTTAGCCCGCAGAATGTGGGGATGCGTCACCCGCGAGCAGGTAAATATATGAATACACGACTAGTACACAGGGTTTCCAAAGAATTGGGATCTGGATAATGCCACCAGTACGAACCAGTTAGATACAAAAACTATTTTAATATACATAGCGCATAATATTATGGCCATGCAGATAATATGCTTGAATCATTAATTCTATAGATGACGCCATATATTTCAAATAAACATTGCTTTTAAGATGTCAGATAACGTTAGGAACTTATGAAGTCAACTAAAATATCATATATTTAAATATATCTATATCTATATAGCTTGTAAGTAAAAGTTTTTATCCTATGCGGAACTAAAAAAAGAAAAGCCGATAACGTATTCTCGGCCACCTGCAGATAAATTTCGTTGTGTACGATAAATAAACTTTCTTTAAGCAAATTTAAGCAGAGGAAATCTTCTCCAATCTTTCGATTTTCCTCAATATTTCTCGAAGCAGCTAAAGACAACCTCACCATCCGCACTCGGCCAACTATAAAAGTGACAAAACAGAAGGAAAAACCACAAGATCTAGCGCCACCTGCATCTTCAAATAGTAGCGCAAATCAACGTCTCTCTACATACGTCTGTCGTCAAAATCTCTCTACATATTCAACAAAAGACTTGCTCTTAACTTTCTTCAGAGCATCTAGAAGCAATTAAAAGACGTCTCGGCGTACACATCCGAAAGAATGACTAAATGAGACATCTTTAATATTAGCATGACAGGAATGGAAAAAAAACAAAAAACCACAAGATTTAACTACCTGCTATCAAATTAACCATTCTTGCTAATAACTCAATCAAACCTAGCTACCTCTGCAACTTTACCTTCGGGCGAAATAGTTCGGCAAATCATCCACGGGACGTAATGATCTCGTAAACAGAAGAGGAATTCTTGGCTAGAAAACCACAAATCTTTTTCTAATACTTATAAGCCGCTCTCTTTTACAAAACAGAGAACACAGGAGTGAACAGGTTTTCGAGGCAACGAATCGTCAACTTAATTTCCATTGAAGAACAATCCTTTTTCAAACGCCAAGCTAACGATCGTCTCGCTATGGGAAAACCGAAGCAACCAGATCCTGAACCAGAGCTCCGTAAAGGACTTCTTTACGAAATGCTTTTCTTCATGTTTTTACAAGGAATGGATATTGGATCCGCATTTAACATCTGGATTGAGGGAAGAAAGGCCTACGACGAATATGGAAAAATTATAAACTTCAAGAATACTACAAACACAAGCAAACCATATACTCCCAAAGCAGTGAGCTACTGTACGACAACGGAATGGGATATGGAGAAATTAAGAGAGCTTTACGACCTGTTCAACTCGGTGCTCATGATCTATCTTGTATTCCTCGCATTAGCAGGGCTAATCTTTTTTCTACACTTCTGCATGTGGCTAATCGCGATAATTCTTTCTTTGACAAAAATCGACTTTATGACGGAACACATGCCTCAGCTTGTGAAAGGAAAAGCAATCTTTGCTATAACCGAAAGCTTCTTCCAGGACATTCCAATAACATGCATAGCTATCGAATTGTACCTCTTACGGCGAGGCAGAGACGGGTTGATATGCTATTTGTGCACTCATATACCAACTTGCACAAAAACCGACCATCTGAACGAACTGCTAAGCGATTCCTCGGGTAAACTAAGCTTCCTGCTATTTGCCGTAGCGCTAACAACCACATGGAAAGGCTTAACCTTCATGTTTCGTTTTACACGCACAGGCGTGCTCGATATTTTCATCATCCGTGCTCTGGTCTCTTTATTTGCGGCCGGTATTTACAACATCGTAATATTAACTCCCGCAATGGTGCTGCTGAAATACCGGTATTACACGTTACCCGGTGTTCAGAAGGGATTTTTCTCCGATATCATTGATCGGGTTATGATCATCGGCGCACTAATGTGGGTTATCGTATTGATGGGCGGCTGTTGTTGTCCTCTGATGAGTATGATAAAGTTGGATTAGTTATGAGCATTCCAGGGACAAATACAAAGAAAACCATAACACACGCGCGGTATACACGAAGCGCCCACGAAAACGAGATACCTCCACAATGAAGTGATATGTTCACGAACACTCGGGAACAATTTCGGTCAAGATCTCTACCCTAAAAACAGAGGCGGATTCAGGGTTAACCCTAGATCCGCCTATGCCTAAAAACCATCATTTGCATGCCGTTTTATTATGTAGTAGAAACTGGTGTAGTTTGGTGTAGTTTGTCACCTCAAATAAATAACAATTGTTGACTTTAAATAAATGTATATTGTATAATGCACAAAAGAATGTAATCTGTACTGTAGTGATCTGTACTAAGGCGTTAGACAGATAAACGGTGTGGATAAAAAGAAAATATGTTGAAATTAATATTATATTTAAATAACAAATAGACAAACTGGCTGCGGTGTTCATTTAATTTTTAGCTAAAGTAAAGCCACTTTTCGCCAGGAACTTTAGCCCTGAAAACGTACAGTGAATCACTTTGTTGCTTCTCCGTTACATAAGAAATGATTTCCAATTAGTTGCGATGCAGCAGACTATTATTTCAGTTAACTACAACCTCCAAATCCGTATACAGCTCTAGCTAGACATAACCCATGCTTGAATAAATACTAAATAAATGTCATCGAACATTGCTAGGGAAGACATCATCATTACCATTGTTACCACGAGTTCATAACTTCCAATCAATGTCACCATCATACATTCTAGTAACACCCCAAACCAAAATTACAATTGATGTGTTTCTGATTTTAGATAAGTTGTTAATAATGTCAAGGAACAGGGATCAACTGCCTGTAAGGAAAGTCACCATACAGCAAAAGGTGGTTCAACCTATGAACACTTCCGTAGCCACTACGAATAATGATTTCGACAGCTTCCGACGTTACCCGACCGTGGTATCGCATGACCCAAGCGGACGTGGCCATCGCGGGAAAAACTGGGCTAAGCCTACCAGGGGGGTGGTGGCGAATATTGTCAAAGATTTAGATCAGGCGGGTGGAAAGAGAAAGACAAATGATGATGATCCAAGTAAGACTGGCAGAAAGGATTATATTGAGAAAAATGATGAAAGAAGTGCGTCACTTTATGAGGAGAGGAAACAAGGAGGTGTGAATAAAACAGGAGCCAGGTTACCACCTGTGGTTCCACCAAAGCCAAAGAGACAAAAATCAGAAGCAAAATCCGACAGTTCCATGTTTAAAAGTTTGGAAATCCCAAGAGAGGCTGCAGTAGGCGAACAACAAACAAAACTTCAGAAAAACGCTAAATCAGGAGCCAAACTCGACTTACAGAGGAAGCCATCAGCAGAGGAAAGGCATGCTGTAACCTGGGAGAACACGTTCAAGGAGTTGAAGGAAAAGATTTCAGAAAGAATGGCGTCGAAAGCTGTGACGAGAAAGCCTCCAGATGGTGTGAACATGAAAAACAAACAGGACGGTGATACGAAGACGAAAAATACATCAGACACAGGAAAATTAAAAAACAAAAAGCCTGAAATTGCAGCAAAAACTGACGCAAGACAATCACCGAAAATGTTAAAAAAAAGTCGCGAGATTCCCTTTGAAAAACCGTCGGAAAATACAGGGAAAAGCGAGAGCAAAACACCTTATGGTGGGGTAAGGAATGAGGGGGAAGGAAGAACAGCACAAACCAAAGATATGGAAATAAACAATATTTCAGGAACAACGAACAAGGCTGCGGTAACAAAACTATCGGAGCAAAGGAAAACATCAGGTAGTCCTTCGTTTATTGAAGAGAGGCAGCTCTGGGAAAAAGCTGTTAGGGAACTTGAGCTAACGATAGCTGATAAAGATTTAGTAATTGACAATCTTAGTAAAGTCAACCGTAAGCTTAGCCAGGATATTGAGCACTATGTCGGGACACTTAAGGATCGCGACAGGATCGCTGGTCACACACAAATGATACCGCATGAGCAGTATCAGGTGATAACAGGTGATGAAGAGGGTTATGTCAAAACAAATGACAGATATGGCTGTCAAGGATCAATTGAGCAACGCGATAGGAGAGTAGAAGAACTTCAGGAACACATGAGGAAAAACAGGGAGGAGTATGAATGGATATTAGAAGAACGCGAGTCACAAATACTAGCGCTTGAACAGAAGTTAAATGAAATGCGTCAAACAGAGGAAAGAAAAGGTAGAAACTCACTAGACCTTAGCCAAGGCTCACAAAATGTGTTGAAAATATTAGAATTGAGAAAAGAAAAAGGTGAATTGGAGAAGAAAGTCAATCTGCTTGAAGAGCGCTTGAAATCCTACGAAGCTGCTTCGGAAAATGAAACAAGGGCAAGGGGTAAACAAACATTCCACGAAATTCCATCAATGCTCTACAAATTCCAAGATGGTATCGAGAGTAAATTACAGGAAAATGAGCTCGTCGTTAGCATGCTGGAGGAGAAACTAATGAGGTGTTTAGAAAACTGTAATAAGCTAAAAGAATTGGACAAAAATAAGACACAGCAAAGACGTATATTTGAAGAACAATTCTCGCAGGAACCTATTCAACAAGTACAGTCTATTCCCGAACTGGGAGATGCGGCTGTCCGAGATGTTTTCCTACGTGAATCGACTCCCGGAGAAAACAAAAACCTACGAGATAACACCCTTGATTATCTCACTCCGAAGGAACCGGATATTTGTACCACGGATAATTCAAGTTCGACCGAGATGACCAGCTTGGCTCAAAATCTGAAAACTTTGAAAGATGAATTGCAGAAGGAAAAAATGATAAATGAAAATTTGATGGAGCGGTTCCTTGAAGTTGAAGAACTAAATAATGACTATCTGAACTCTATCAAATCACTCGAGAGTAAAACGGAAGACGTCGACAGTCTCCAAGTTCGGAACGAAGAACTCCGAGCACAGAATGAGGGACTTCTTGGAAGACTTTCGGAAATCGCGGAGAAGTTCGACACGCATGGCGATGAGATTTCGGGAGAGAGATCGCGTCTAGTTCAAAGTTCCTTGGAATCAAAGGAAAGCAAAATTCAGGAACTGCAAGAAAAACTTGATGAAGATGAAGCCCTCATCGAAGAATTGCGGGAAAAGGTTGTTGAAGATGAAGAGCTGATCGAGGAAATCCGTGCGAACTGTCAACGGGAGGAAAAGTGGAACCGAGAAATGCAGCGGAGTTACGAGTGGGAACTAAATTCTAGCGCCAAAAAAGACGACCGCATTGAGGAATTCCAAGACTGCCTGTGGGCGCGGGAAAAGATAGTCCGAGAATTACAAGAGCAATTGGATTTCGAGGATAAGCGTTGTGAAGAATTACTTGAAAAATTAATCGTTTCTCAGAAAGAGGCTGAAGATTTCCAAGAGATTTGTAAAGATTTGCGAAAGAAACTCGAAGATTCTGAGAAGAGGATTAGGGAGTTTTGCGATCAGAATGACAAAGATGCGGTTACCATTAGCAACCTGACGTCAGAAAATAAGAACTTGCGATTGGATAATGATAATTTGAAGAAATCAAAGCGCAATTTGGAGGAAGATTTGGAGCGGGTGAATGGTTGTTTGGAGGCGGTAGAAGCTGATAAAGAGAACTTCTTGACCAGACAAGAAACCGAAGTGAAAAAATTATCGGATGATTTAGAAGACAAACAGTTTACGAGCAAAGGGAAAGACGAGGTAAGTGGGGGGGACTTTAATTCGCACACAAAGTAATTCGTGTAATGGGTGTATCTTCGCGGTGGAGGTAAGCTGTACTTCGATCCTCCATGACTTACGATACATTTTCATCAACAGGTGATTGAAAAGCTACAGGAGAATGTTCTGCTACTTTCGGCCGATGTCCAGAAGATGGAATTTCAGATGGAGGAGGGAAGACTGACATTAGAAGAGGAGATCAAGAAATCAAGAGACGAATTGAAGAAACGAGATAAACACTTAGCTGAAGCCTTGGAAAAATACAAGGAACTCCAAGAGGTATGCAAATGTTTGAGAGAAACGATTTCCGAGAAAGAAGGTGATGTTTTGGACCGTGAAGCAACTATAGCGCACCAGAGAGAAATCCTCGAAGGTTACGAGAAGGAAATTGAAAGACTTCGGAGAATTTGTGATGATAATCCAACACCCTTGAACGATAAACCTGAACTTGTCTACACAGAATCGGAAATGGAAGAAGTTAATGATTTCCTAGAACAAGAACGAGTTCTTTCTGAAATTCTAAGAAAACAAATCTCATTTCTAGAAAACGAAGTTAGTGAAATTAAGGAGAGTTTTGATAAATCGACCGCGGTAGTTGAAGAACGAACCAAGGCGCTTGAATCTGCCCGGAATGAAATTAAAGAACACGAAAGCAGGCAAGAGGAAACGAGTAAAGAGCTCGGCGACACGAATGAGAAGTTAACGAGCACGAACGAGGAACTATGCATTGCTAATACGGAATTAGCAAGGGTGAGAGAGGAGTTGATCTCAAGCCAGCAAAGTGTTGATGAATCTAACACCAAAGTAACTTTACTGCAGGTCGATTTGACCGCGTTGAATACGAAGTATCAACTGCTCGAGGCATTAGAAGAGAACAATGAAAACGAACTAGTGGCTGCAAAACAAAAATTGGAAAAACTATACAAGGAAATGGAAGAGTTGAAGCACGAGAATGAAAGAATGAGACAAAGAGAGGAATCTGTGGGAGACGTGAGAATGCAAGTAATCGATGTGAGCGACCAAAATGAAATTGAAAGAGAGCAAGTTGTTACTGATGACAATTCTCTTCATCAGGATGAATTGAGTTATCAAAGTTTGACAGAACGCTCTGAGGTGGACGGAGAAATCAATCCTACGATGGTAAACCAACTGCAGAGCGAACAAAATGTCCCAGAACTTGAAGTTGTTGTGAGTAACGAGGATTTACTGTTGAGCGAAGTATATCAAAATGAACGTGAAGGTCAGAGTGTGGAAAGAGCTGATCTAGACAACAGTGGACTGGATTTTGATAACAAACAACAGCTTATAAACGAACTGCAAAACGAAACACAAAGTTTGATATCAGAGTTAGACGAACTCAGGCAGGAAAGGAGGCAAATACTGGAGAAGAGAGACAAGTTAAAAATATCCGTGAAAGAACTTCAGGCTTTAAATGAAACGGTTAGTTGTGAAAACAAGGAACTAAAACATCAAGTTGAAACCTTGACAGACAAATGGTTAGAAAGTGAACAAAAATTACGTGAAGCACAAGCAACTAATGTGAACCTTCGTTATACTCTGGAAGAATATGTTTCCCAGTCACAAGCACAAATCCGACATTTGAAAAACCACGAACGAGAAGTTGCCACCTTAACAGAACATATTCACGACATGGATGTCCTGGTTCAGGGATTTAAAACCTCTTTACAAGAAGTGGTGGAACGGGAGAAAAAGAGCGTTGAAGATACAGTTGAAGGTGTTCAAAAGCTGGAAGGTGAAAGCGATTTGAAAGAAAATGGGACCCAAAGTGAGCCTCGAGAGACACCAGGTTTAAGAAACAACACATTGGCAACCGTTTTACCCGAAAAAATTGTCAAAAATAATAAAATCAAGGAACGTGAAAGTGATTCACAAAAAAGTGAGACCGCAAGTCTTGGTTGTGCATCAGCTGAAGGAAACACAAGCGATGCTGTTTCGGCTCAAACTTCTAACGACGATGACACAACCCCAACCTCCCAAACAGCACTTGAATTTTTGAAAAAGATTTACAGAAAAATTTTCGCTGTGAAGATTCCTGAGAACGTTATTCTTGTTCTGATATTCTTAATTCTCGTCTTTAGTCTCGGATGTACAAACATCCCTATCATTTCTAGAAAATATCTTTTCGTTTTCGCAAATACTTTCATAACATTGATCTTCTTTGCACTTTGGGTAAATGAACTTCATAAGAATAAGAAATACAAAGCCGTGGAAATGTTTTCGGGTCAAAAGGATCGTAACAAGTCTTCACAAGTTACTCTGCCGTGTGACAATTGTGGCGGCGGGGTTACGATACAATGTGATGAAATTTATCGTTACGCAAAGATCAGGTCCTCGTTTCAAGAACTTCACGAAAAGTTCCTAGAAGCCGTTGAGAATTCCAGCAAAGATACGATGCCGATTCAGGAATTGTACGAAAAATACGAGAAACTAAAAGAGTACGTCGAAGATATGAGGACAGAACGTTTACAAATGAACATGATGAATTCAGAGCCGGAAAATGATGAAATTTCTAGGAATGACAGTCCTTTATCACCCAAGTGGAACAAAGCGGCAACAATTCTAGGAAAATCTCTCGTAATCACTTTACTTTGTGAGGTGTTATACATTCGTGGACTATATTTCCTTCCTAATGCCGTAAATTTGTTTTCATACGTACTGAGCTTGATCGCTTTCTCGTATTTCTACGAAACAATTTGCGTGGAAACCACTAAACACGAGGAGCCATGCGCGACCACACGCGAGATGGAACTAGAACACGAGATTAATGAACTAAATCACATTATCGAGAAGGAGCACGAGCTCGTCACGACGCAACGCGAAGCAATGAAAGTCCTGGAGAAACGACTACGTAAAGAGTTTGAAAAGAGAATCAAGCAAAGGAACATTCTGCTGAAGAAACTGAAATATAAGGGGAAACTGGAGGATCTGAAGGAACTCTTGGATACCGATGAACACGATGAACGTAAGGGGATAACTGAGAGTTTGAACAACGGAGAGGGGAATAATAATAACCAAAGACTGGGCCCAGTCATCAACGGAAATAACAATCCATTAATGGACAAAGCCGGTAAGCAAGGAACACACGGGTTGACCGGGGTTAGTAAGGTACAACAAGGGTTTACCTCTATGGAGGCAGAAGAGAACACAATGAGACATCAAGAGATAAATTCAAAGGAGAATCATGTTACTAAAGAACTACAGGAGATCATTAGCAGCGCCGAAAAGGAATCTCTGGATTTAGGATTCGTATTTTCGCCGATGTTTTTCTTCCTGGGATTACCACTGACCGCAATATTGTTGTCATGTCGATACATCGCATTACCAGTGTTGATGATGGCGATACAAGCCTTCATAATCGTAAAAGAAACGAACTTCATCAAAGTCGAGGGCTTACCCAAGGTGTTGCAGAAGAATATCAACCCTATAGTACTGGACACAATCGTGGTACTTTATGCATGTATGCTAGCGATATTTTTGCAATGCACCCAAAGCATTGTGGTAATGATCACGTGTGCTCTCGTACAGCTAGGTGTTCATTGGTGGACGAGTTACAGACTAGCGAAACGGGACGACACGTTGCAAGAGATATCGACGAACTGTTTACCGATTGTGGAAAACAAATCTTGATGTAAATCCAAAATAAACTCGAGGCATACGTTACACCTCAATCCATCGCCCACGTACTTTGGATTTCTTCACGATTTTTCTTTCTTGAACATCAGTCATTTTAACGTTCTTAATACCCAGTGGCGTAGCTAGTAGCATCAATGATTAGGAGGGAGGTCGGGCATATTCATATATTCATGTTAACAGACTGCAGACTCAGAAGAACTTGCCAATGAGAACATGGATTCATGAATATGCCCCCTCCCAATTATCGATGCGGCAAGGCCATTGTTCATACTATTACAAATAGAAAGCTGTTTTTAGTAGAAGCAATTTTTTGGCCGAGAGAAATACTGTGTAGTTGTTTAATAAAATTCCCGTAGGGTTTTTTTACGACTCTGTTTATCGTTATAAAATCCGAATCGTGTGGGTTTGGGGTTAACTAGACAAAATATAATAAGATATTAGAACATAATATTCTTGTATCTTTGCATGGTGACAGTAAATAAGTAATTTAGCTTGTAGTAATTACAAGCTAAATTACCTGAATTGGAATATATTTGCATGTTCACACAGATGAATATAGAACCTGATTATAGACCCCTGATTATAGACTCTCTTCTGTCCACCCCTCTAGTCATTCTCAACTTGTACCCGCCAATGGGATATTGGAACACTCATCTCAATTGTTAACCAGCTGATCATCAGCAAAACATGTCAGCACTCAGCTGATGTATTTGCATACAGATTTGTCGATTTATCGCACGGGAAAAAATGCTGTACATCATAAAAAGCCATAAACCCATGCACGCATCAAGATAAGCTTTTATCCCAGATATTATATTCTACGTATATTAAATGAGCTTGCTTCACAATACAGGACAGGTTCCTGTCAAAAACGTCAACTGGTGGTTTGCCAAAACAGCAAAACCAAGCAAAAATTAGAAAGCTATAGTATAGCGGGCGATAGACATGCTTCTCAAGCCAATCAAGATATACCGATACCATATTGTACTTGAATATGTCTTGTGGTCTTAGCTTAGCCATATATGACTAATGTAAAGTATACTTTATTTACGCGTAATCAAGCTTTACGAGCAAGTAACGCAAAATGTTGAACATTATATATGCAATATCATAAAAAGAGAATCGAATATCAAAGATCCAAATGACGTATGTAATGATCATGCAGCAATATATAGACGTCAGAATATCTAATACTCAAATGCTCAAACCGTCAACAAAGTCGTTTTGTAACAAGAAGTGAAGAACATTGGAAACAGAGATATCAGGGGAAAGGATTGTGACTAGTTGATTCTCAGGTATGCATTCTCACAAGAAAAAATATACCTCCCTCAGATTATAGTATAAAAGATCTTCCTTGTATACTATAAATATAGATGTTACAACAGGTGGACAGTGAAATACTTGATCGTTGGCATAATTGTAAGTACTTGTCTTTGAAACATAGATTTTAGGCATTGGTACTTTTCCCTCTTGTGACATTACGACGTTTCTCAGTTGTTATATACGGAGTTAAGAGTTTTATACTGTCAAATAAAAAACAGATCATTTGAATTATCTATGCCCATATTATTCTGAGTGAAAAGTGCTCAAAAACGTTCTAAAGTTATTCAAGATTTCAAGTACATCATTTATAAATCCTTTCTCAAACGCAGCAGACAATTTAATAAAATGTGAATATTTTTGATGCTATCATCCTTCCAAACTAACGAATTGAACTGCATTAATAAGATATAAGGCAGAATTAAAACTCTCGTGATATTTGACTTTACTTATGCAGGTGGTTTGTCATGACGAATAATAACCAGTATTTTGTGATTTTTCTTAATAACTCAAATCTAGTGTTTGAAAAACGATGAATATTTGTTGTATATGATTGATGTATTATCATCTATACATCTCCTTGATAGCTGTTTATCAAGATTTTCAAAACTGCTTCATTTTGTAAGTGAATCATTTGCTCGTGAAACCAAAGTTCTCATTTAAATATTTCTAGACTAGCCTCAGAGGGTGAAACTCTGAAATAAACTAGAAGTGTTTTTGGTGAGATAAATCGTTGCCGAACAACCTTTTGTCAAACAGAATATCGCCAACTGGGAAATAAAAGAGAAGAGTTCTTGTGTTCCTGACGATGACTCGACAAGTAAAGGCAAAGAGAGACGAAATTCGTCATAAAAAATATCGTGGTTTGTTAGCACAATTTATCATTTTCTTAATCCTAAGATCAATCGATATTGCTGCCTCCGTTGCTGTGTTAAGGAATGCTTGGACCCATTCCGCTGACTGGGCGAACGTAAATTATACGCTCCTTGATCCTGAAAAAAACACGAATTTGAACCTACCAACGGTTAAAACCTGCAGTGTACACCAACAAAGTTCCAACCTAACAACAGCTGTCGCTGGGAGAAACAAAAATCGACGTTCTATCCTTGAAAATCCCAATGTGCCTAGCAGTTTACCTTCACATATCGGAGGAAAATCTCTTCACGACCAAATTCGAAATCCTCCTTCTCGGAACTCGAATCAGCAGAATTTGCACCCTCGGCGAAAAAACCCTCTTCTGAAATCGGTCGATCATCGAAATACAAACCCTACGATATTTGAGCCTCGAAAAGACGTCATCCGAAAAAAGGTTTCTTGGGAAATCGATCCTGTAAAAAGAATGCCCCGGGGAAATGAACATCGAGCTATCAAACGTCGTAGTGTCGATTTTAAGGACAACATCGACACAATATCAGAATGCGAAGAAGTCGGGGCATGGAGCAGTGACGCTGTATCCAAAAAGATCTCGGAATATAAATCCATCTTTGGTTTAACAGCATTCTTTAATGCAGTCTCATTCGTTGCCTTTCTTACCCACCTTGCTTTCTGGATAGCATCATTAAGATTTGCGTTTCAAGAAGGACTAGACTCGACTACCCGCATTACCCGCCTAACCCGCAACAGCCTGCTTTCGTTGATGACGGCGATTTTTCGCGATGTTCCGCTGTCTTGTTTGAACTTGGAACTTCTCGTGTTGCGCTCGGGCAGCAAAGGTCTCGCGTGTGTTGCGTGTATATTCGCGGGCAAATGCAGGCAGGAGGATTACGTTGAAGATTCCCTAAATTTGGGAAGAACACTACTATATTTTTACTACACTGTAATGCTGATCAATTCGTTCTGGAAAGGAGTCTCTGGTTTTTATCGTTTGAGTCGGTTCAAAGATTTCAACTTGTACTATATTCGTGCAAGCGCGTCTATAGTCTTTGGTCTGATCTACTGCGTTGTGACCTTTACACCAGCCATGTTTGTTTTGATTTATAGGTATTTCCCAATAGCAGGACAAGGCCTGTCATTTTTGCATGATTTGACTTCAAGGCTTGTGGTCGTCGGAGCCACGGTATGGGTAATATTTGCGTCAGTGGCTATATGTTGTCCTATACTTTATCTTATGCGACTGAATGTGGACTAGACGTCTACACTTTTTAAAGGTGACTGTGAGTAGGCGACCAGATAGTACAGAAAGGACTGGGAATAGTTATCTGAATAAAAATCAGTTTTCAAATAGGTAAATATCTTTCAAGATGTGTCAAATTTTTGTACAATTTTGTCAGAATGGTTTAGGCGTTAACTCTTTTACTATTATTTAGCAGATCAACAAAAAAATGTGGTCACGAAAAATCATAGAATCCCACAATTTTCCTGCACCAGTAAAACGTGATATCACATGCACCACCTTCAAGAAAATAATTACACACAGTGCTGAAATGCTATAAGGAACAATTTTTTGCTTTTAAACTAAGAGCTGATGCTGCTCTTAGCTAATATTTATAATTTTATATACAATCGCTCATTGATAAGCTTATTAGCTGGGTACAGACAAGATAGTTTTTTTTAAAGGACTTGATGATGTGCTGGTTAAAGCTGTTCATTGAATTACATCGCTAGCGATGAAGACAATGATGCAAGTCCAGACATAGTTTGTGTGAGAAATACTACACTATAGTACAGTTCCTTTGCTAGTTTAAGCTATCCTGAGCCTAGACTGAGCCAATTCCTACCGATCCGAGACTAATACTTCATGTACTACAACTACTCAAATTTGCCAAAACACGCGTCCTCTAAGATGACGAGCCTGCTCGCAGGCAAATGCACCCAGAGACGACCCCAACGCTCATTTCGTGTCTAAACACGGAGTATTTCTAAAGAGTTGTTATAACATATACCAATCCAGTCTGGTTGAGTACTTGCCCACTGTATTTGATTAATTTCTCCGTCCGCTTTATAGGCCAGTATAGGGTCTTCCACGGCGCGTGGCATGTGCTGAATATCCCAAATCAGGGCCTGGTGGTCATCACCTGTGACAAACACAAATAAATTTCTCCAGTTCTACACCGTTCTTATCTAGAGTTGTTCGAACTCTCATAAACCATTCAAAAACCAATCAAATTAACCATAATGTGTCACTCGCAATGATTTTATACCTGCATGATGGACATACCCTACCTTATAAGTTATAATCTGAATATGAAAACTCTTCCTAGATCTGATAAAACACGTTTCGCTTATTGAACAGCTGTGCTCCAATTCTTGGAGGTTGGTCCCGAAGTGGTTATTTGTTAAAAGTCATAAATTGCAAGTGCGCTTAGGGCGCACCAAGCCTTCAAAATCTTTCTTATATAATAGATGGGAATGCAACTTTGTTAGTTTTGATTTTCAAACTGTTCCAACACTAAGGGCCATCTAGGATTGATATGGATTGAACCAAAATAAATGCATCCATACCTGCTGTGCAAATATGACACGACGAATGTGGAGCCCAGGCTATACCATTCACGCAACCTCGATGGTTGCTCAGCCTGGCCACAGGTGTACAGGGAACGCGGACATCTAAAATTATAACCTAAAAACGAGGAAACTGATTAGTTAGTCGTTTATATCGCGACCTTTGTATAAAGAATTAGTTTATTTCCCTACTTCAATTGCATCCATTGCAAACGTCGCCAAATAGTTCGGATCTTGTTTATTCCAACCAAGCCGTAATAATGGATCCCTCTGAGGGTCTTCGTAGATGATCGTGGAATGCTCCAAGTGTCTTTAAACGTATGAAAATTAAAAAAATTATTTGGGAATAGTGGTTACAGACAAATCCCAGATATGGCTATATTTTTCTTAGGGAAAACAAATTTTCAACTTGATGATTTTAGCTTACTCAAAACTTGCTTTTAGCTGTAGTAACATAGATAATGTTGCTAATTTCCCTTGCAAGGCTTGCTTTCTACCACAGAGAGTGGACCAACCTGAGATCAAACATACGAACGGAACCATCTGCTCCAACTGATGCAAACATGTCTTTTCCACCCCCAGCTCTACTGAATGCAATATCATATACCTGCAAATGACAACGGTCAACAAAGTTAGTCCTTGTTTCCTCTTGTAAAAAATGTTTTCATAAGCATTTTACTTTCGTTTACCTCCTTGTCGTGAGCAATTAATTGGGTTTTGACATGTCCTGAGACCATGTTTACCCTACCAAGAACCTGACCAGTCTAAACAGATGAAAATATCATAATTAAATGTGGGAAACTCTGGGAATGAAATGATGAAAACTATGAAAATAGAAGGTTTAATGGAAAGATGGCAGAACCATCTGTTATGGAACTCACTTCTAAACCCCAGATAGTGCATGTTGTGTCAATACTTGATGTTCCAATTAAGTTTGGGTCAATCTCATTCCAATCAAAAGATGTCAGAGGGGCACAAAAATCTGAATTCTTGTTCTGAGAAGAAAATATGTATAATTTTTTTTTGATTTATTAACTGATACAGTACACAATATATGATGTGTGGAACTCTAGTACAAACCTAAGAAAAATCTCTTAAACTATTACTAAAACACATGCTGTGAGTACATAACAAGGGTTTCCACTAGATTCTGTACTTACATTATTTAGCAGACATTCCAATCTTACATCACTGTCACTAACACGCCAGACCCTCAGATAATCACCTGATGTTGCCACCAGATCTGGATAGATAGCTTTCTACAGGAGATAAACATATCCTGGTTTTAGTTAAAATAAGATATTGACAATTATCTGCAATTGTGTTGGTAATGAGCACTCTTTATACTAACACTATCTGGAATCCAGAGTATCCTAGTGGTTGGGTATGGATGGTCAAACTGTCCTTTCACAGAAAATTCTCCAGTTTCTTCATCAAGTTGAACAACCTGGACCTAAAAAAATCATACTTCATTCAGAAATGTTTTTATTGAAAAATTGTAATCATTACGAATGAACTGTCTTTGGACTTGTTATTCACTATGTCTGTGGACTGTTCATACTGAGACTTTAGTTTTCTCTGGCGAGGGTTTTGATGTTAATTAAAACAACTAAATATCAAACTTGAAAAAGATGTGGAATGATTAATGGTTTAAAATTAAAATTGTTTTTATTAGGCAAAGGACAGCTGTTCAAAGTTTCTACAGCAAAGAGTATCCAGAGAAATGGCCTGCATTCAAAGCATGTGTGAAGATTTTAGGGGTGATTGATGGAAGTCAAAGCAGATGTTATCAAAAAATCATGGATTTATATACCCTATACCTTATATACCCTGCTGTAGACCCTATTGAAAATCTCTTTATATCATTAGGTAATTCAGTCAACAAGGTATGGCCGCTTATCATTAAAAACACTCATGGCAATGCCATATTGAACAATTTGACATTAATATACATGAAATATATAAACATTATCCAGGGTAAATTCACCAAAAGGTGTCCAGTCAAAACGGCCCCAAGTTAAAACGGCCCCACTACTGCTAGTCAAAACGGCCGCGCGCTTATCGAGCTGCTTCAGTTTAATTGAATGAATATCTTATTTATTCGAAACAAATATATATATGTGTTCTAAATATGTTACAAATATGTTTAAAAAATTCTTTATTTAAGCATTTTGCGAACACATGTATCCATGATGTTGATGAGAATTTATGTTATTAGTATTAGTTAATAAGTAGCAAAAGCTTATTAGTAAGGGTTATAGGAAAACGTATATATAAAGTATAATTGCAGTTATTTATATCACACGTAAATATTTTTATCCCCCATATTATTGTCCGCCGTCTACAATCGCTTGAGCATGAGCCATTTTAACTTGGGGCCGTTTTGACTTGGGGCCGTTTTGACTGGTAAGCCACCAAAAGACACAATTTCCAACTGGGTTTTCCTGTCTTCACCTTATTATTATACTCCTCCACGAAGCTACCAAGTGCCAATCGAAATCTTTTATCCTGTCGTACGCTCCAACTTAAACTATACAATGTCCAAGGGGCATCATACTTATATATTTCTTTCCGCTTTGGAGCGCCAGAAACTTGCGCCGGCAAAGCAGCCATGGTTCGCAGAATTATACAGAATTCCTCTCCACAAAGAAGTATAGGTGAATTATTAAAACGTTTTGTTAAAAATACGTTTGATTGAAGGTGAAAAAGTGATTAAAATGATGGCCATTTCCCTCCATTTTTATTTTTTCCAAATCAATAAATTATTGTCTTCATATGGGATACTTTATGTTAGCTCGGTATACCGTATAAAGAAACAGTGGTCATAAAAAAGCCCGACAGTTTCCGAACACTTCCGTTTGGTCTATAATTGTTACGTTCGGCTTCCCTCGTAATTTCCGGCCTGTGTCGAAGGTTAATATGCCCCTTCCGGGGGGTTATGATCGAAGCTATGAAAATTTAATTCGATTCTATGCTTTCCAACCTTTTGGCCAAAACAATCTTGAAATTTTCCTGTTTTACGCCCAGTTTTTTAAGCGATTTCCTTAACAATCGCTGCGGAGGTTAGACTTCGATATGGTGGATCGGTTAGGTAAGTTTAAAACCAAAGAATCGAATTTTAATGCACTTCGGAAAAGTGTGTTTGAAATGTGCGGCGTTGTCGGGTTGCTTTTGAAATATCGGCATGATTCCCACATTTCAATCACTAAATCGCTGTTGAATAAATACTACATCCATTCTAGGAATGAGAAAATATACAACTTACTTTTTAGCCATGAATTACCGACATTCATGGAAGCGAGTTTCTTCGTACTCTAAACCAGGAAAACGTTTATTTACCGTATGCAAATTACATTGATCATTGATGTTCACTTGAAAAAGAAGTAACGACTAACGACTACTCCCGTGGTGTTGTATATATAATTGCTTTCTACATTTTATTGTTTAATTTGAAACATTTATTTCAACAATGTATGCTTAATTGAAAGATTTGTGGTCTGTATTCTATAAACCGAGACAAATGATCGGTATTGGGTATATTTTGTTAGCAAATATTTCAGTATTATAAACGCTAAAGATTCACGAGGTTTACATTTAGAAATTTCCTTTTTAGAACAACCACCAAAGCTTTTAAACATGATGCTTTTTGGCTAATTACAAATTTCTAAGTTTTAATGCATTATGCTTTTACACATACGTAATGCCATTAGATGAATATATCCTATTGTGTTTAAAATTAGCAGGATGCACATTTAACTTTCTAATTTTAAAAGTTCAGGAACATACATCTATTAGAGTAATTTTGGCAAACTATTTCAGTCAATATTGTATGAAATTGCAATGATTTTCTTGGCAAAAACTCCACCATTGTTTAAAAGGAGAGTAATTTCAGTAGAGTAATTGTTGATTAAAACCAATTATGGTATTGATATCACTTGATGATATTGGTCTGAACTTTTATAATGGTGATGATAGAGATGTAACAACAATAGTGGTAACAATGGTAGTCAGGTGATATGATAATCAGATGCTGGGTGATGCCATGAATGTGTGGTGATGGTAGTGGTCATTCTAATAGTGGCATTGTCAAGATGATGGCAAATTGTTTGTTATTTTCAGTGAACAGTGAAGCTAATGCAAGAAGAATCAATAATGTTGAAAAATGTTTCGGAGCTTCTGGCCAACCTCTAGGTGTATCTGGCAGAGTTCTTGTGGGCGAAGGTGTTCTCACAAAGTTGTGCCGCAAGAAACCAAAACCTAGACAAGTAAGGGTCTTTTTTATTGAGTAAATACTCTATTCATAATGCATTTGGTTGTTTCTGTAATTTTATATTCGAATAATTTCCTTTAGTTTTACCTGTTTAATGATATTTTGGTTTATGGCAACATTGTTATCAACAAGAAAAAGGTAGTAAAAGCATGCTTGCTGTCTCATTGTTTTACAATTTAATGAAATTTACTACTAAATGGATAGCTTTCTACTTAAAATTATTAAATTGTAAAAGATCAACCTTGCCAAAATGTGGATGGCCAAACTGAGAAATCTCAAAACTGATGAAGTTCTTTGTTAATACAACATTGGTTTTGACCAGTTTTTCTCATTTAGTACAATAAGCAACATGTACTGCCATTAGAGGGAGTGCAATTACTGGCAATTGAAGACGATGGAGGTACTAAATATTAAACAAAAATCAGTCATTCTTTTTAAGGTTAGATTGCACTATACAATGAAATCAAGGCTTTGCTCTCTTTTCCTAAAATAGCTTTGAAAAATGGTTGGCAAATTATTAGTCCGAAGAAGTCATTTGCTGTGTATGCTGCAACAGCCACAGAAAAGGCAGAGTGGATGGCCCATATCAATAAATGTATAACTGATCTTTTATCTAAGAGTAAGTTATATCTGGCCTATTCCTTTATATCTTTGCCAGTCTCCTCCTACATTTCCTTTCTTCCTGTCCAACTTTTTTTATATCCTTCCTTCAGCCGGAAAACAACCGTTGACAGAACATGCAGCAGTCTGGATACCAGATAATGAAGCGACATTATGTATGCATTGTAGAAGGACAAAATTTACAACCCTAAACAGACGGGTAAATGTGATTTGCACTTTTAGTAGTTCATGAAGCTATTGCTTTAGTAATCAAACAATTTTGTACCATATCTCTTTTCATAATTTGCAGCACCATTGTCGAAAATGTGGTGGGGTGGTTTGTGGGGCATGCTCAACGAAAAGATTCCTTCTGCCACAGCAGTCATCGAAGCCGCTTCGCATTTGTGACAAGTGTTACAGCGAGTTAACAAATGAAGAAAAGAGCCGTGATATTGCCACGCCAACCTCTGGGTCAGGTGGGTAGAAGCAAGTAATAAAATACAATATACAACATGCATTAAATTGAAACAAAGTCAGGCGGGCACCTCAGCAAGACTAAAACCAGAAACTGAGATCTGAGGGCAAAACATGTTTTATTACAATGTTTTTTAGTGAAGAAACCAGGCAGACCACCACCACCTAAAAGTAATGACAAGCCCCAAGATCCAGAGGACAGTGGTTCATCTGGAGAGGAGAGTGATGATGATCAAGATCAAGAAAACATAGAAGTTGAAACAAAGGTAAGCTTTACAATTGTGGTTTTTCTTATGAAATTGAAGTAAAGAAATGAATAGTATGGAGTTTGGTGACAGTAATAAAATTATATGTGATGTGTATTTTTTGTAGCCAACATTTTACGAGGGAAGCGGAGGAGACCAGGCAAATAATGGAATGGATCAATCATAAAAATACAAAAAGTTAACTTGATATATAGCCTCAAATCTATGTCAATAAAAAAGACAATGTTTATTTGTTGGTAGAAACGATTGGCACAGTTAAAAAATAAATTACATCCTATTGTGTGTTTCTTAAAATAATGATTTTATAATGTATTTTATGAGATATGTTAACTAAAAATCCATTAGTTTATTTTTTATAGCTTTTGATAAAATTTTAATCATTTGTAATAAAGCAAATTTGAAGTAGTTAAGAATAAAAGGAGAACAAGTAAAGATTGCTTTTTTATTGGTAATATGAAGCACATTGATGTATTGGAAAATTTGTCATTTGACGCATTGTGGAATCACTTTTGAAGTGTTACTCATGATATAACTTTTCAAGTGCAAAAATTCTATTCCTTTGTGTTTTACACATATAATATTCATACAGACGTTTTGACTTTACATTACATAGCATGATGAAATGCAACCATTTCAAATATTTGGCCATGAAAAATACTATTGCTTTGACAGTTACAGTTCTTGTCCTTTTTAAAATAATGCATTTTGGAAAAGGCATAAAAACTACTGATTTTTGCTCCTTATATGTGCTTTTATGAAATCTGGTAATGGTAATGTGTCAATGTCTTCATGTGGCAATGTTTTGGACACAAAACAGCAACATATATCCATAAGACTGTCTGCATTGAAAACTATAAAACAGTAGAAATATTCATATTGGGGTGAATAGGAAGAGAATAGATTGTGACCAGAAAGTGTGATTAAGAGGAATATAGCAGTTTTTATACCTGGTTTCGTGATAAAAATGTTCAATCGTTTGACTCTAACTTCCTCCCTATTAGGACCAACTGCAACCCTCACAAGATTAGGCTCTGGTGGAAAGAACACTTCTTTTTTATCACACCACAATCTCTGCTTATTTTCACAATCTACGGCGATCCACGGATGAGATACAAAAGTGTCTATCGCCTTTGCTGACAGCCTACTACCTGCTGCACCAAGCGTACCGTAAGATATTTGTTGGCCAGAGAAATTTAGCCAAAATATTTCAATGTTTCTGTCGGTTCTGTTAACAAATTTAACTGGCGATCTCTGTCTTGATTCGAGCGATCGTGATTCAGCTAAAGATCCCATATCTTCTTCCTGAATTGCATCGCAGATTTTTGGTAATAAAGTCTCTCTTATTCGCTTAAAGTTTTATTAAAAAGCAAATTTTGGAAAAGAAATAATCTTTCATTCCAAAATTTAAATCCCATTTTAAATTTTTAACCCCAATCCTTAAAATCCCATACGCTAGCATGATAATCGTGCAGGCGTCGGTAATTTCCGCCTCCCATCCATTGAAGATTTTCAAAGTGGGATTCCGGGAACAGGACTTACAGGAGGCGATGAATAAAGGGGAAATAATAGGAAACTGAGGAAAAAATATCCAACCCCTACCATTCAATTTAATCGCTCTCGTTTTTCACTACATAACACAACGGTTTTGTTCGGTGTTTGGTAACTAAATCGTATTAAAACAGTGGCGATTGAAACACTAGGCGGAAGCGTAATTTTAAAATGAAAATTAAGGTCATTTGTTGCACTTTAATTTTCATTTTCAAATCGTATTAAATGTAGAAAAGACGTTGTAAATAAAGGAAAAAGCAAATTCTGAATAATCAAGCCAGATGCGAATACAATATACAATTTAAAACGTGACACAGATATTGAACCTGCACATCTTGTACTCTTAACTTAAGATCATAAGATGTCCTGTCTGAGTTTGCTCTTGTTGCATTACGTTAGTTTTTTATTGTCAGTTTAAGTGCTTCGATGCGCCTATCTTGGGCGTGTCGATGCACTTTTACTTCAGCATGTCAAAACATTTGGATACTGGACTTGTTAGAACGGAGAGTCGGAGACAAAACATGTTGAGAACTACTACACCTCTCTAAACTCCACTTCAAAGAGAATGAGAGAATACGAATGATCCAATGCGGAGAAAATTGAAGGTGTTGGCTCTTGATTATATTTTTTTCGATTTTGCAAGAGTTAAACCAAAACCCATCGCTTGTCATGTAGTTGTTTCCTTGGTGGGTTAATTCAAATATTGATTCAATGGTACGTGATGGGGGTAATAGAATTATAGAAAGGATGAATATGCAAAAATGAAGGACGCCAAGTACAGTTGGAAATGCCGAAGAGGAGATTGGAAATGTAAACGAAGAGGACGTGACATCACACTCCTATAGCACTCGTCGCACAAATCAACGGAAGCAGCCCACACTGTGGGGATAAAACTTCACCTCAGACGAACAGTGTAATCCTACATCTAGGTTTTTGACACGTTTAATATATTATAAAAACATAGGCAAGCTGCTTGGGTGTTATTTACTTTGTTAAAGCCAAAGGAGTGTATTTGGCGGGCGTTTCTAATTTCTTGAATATTTTGGAGGTTCAAAGTGTTATTTTAGGGATTAGATCAAACTACAACAGCAGTTGGCATTCGAAAGCATTAAAATGGCTTCTTCCTTATTCAAATATATCATTCTTGTTGTGTTGATGTGCGAATTGCAAAATGTTTTCGCTGGAACACGATATCAACCGTCGATCATCTGGGAAAAATTCAACCCAATGTAAGTATGAATTTCAATTTAGAACGCTTGGCTATGTACCAATTAACTAGGACGATATCTTTTACTTCCGCTATTTTGAAAGACACATTGACTTTTGGGCGGATGGCGTAGATAGTATAAAATCGATTCACTTAGTTTGTAATCAATAGTTTATAATCGAAGTATGTTCTATATTCCTAATCTCACTGTATATTCTTCTTCAATCAATATCATGATAAACATTGTATCCAGCATCCAGTATCCACGGATATTAAAGACCTTTACAGTTTACACTGACGTCCAAGGCGTTTCAGTTTTCACTTGTGCTTCTGTATCATTGTTATCGTCAATCGTGCATTGTCTTAATAATTTTACATGTTGGCACTTATATATTGACCAAAGAAAGGGAATTAGAAAATAGGTTATGTGAGGCCTGTTAAAGCTTCCCCATCAGAAATTGAAATAAAAAAGATTGCCATTTTAGTTTAAATTACTATTGTTTTGTAATATGATTACTGAAGAGCTAGTACTTATTGTTCTCATATTTTCTGAAATTCGCAGTTATAAAATGTAGCAACTTAAAGTTGTTCCAAATTCTTTGAAATATAGTCAAGAGTTGATATTCATTTTAAAATGTTATAAATTTGGGAATATTATTTTACGGTTGTTATGATAATCGATTAGGTCAAATAATCCAAAAATCTGCAGAAAATAGTTAAAATGGTTTAATTTTTCGTCAGTTAAGTCGTAAGAAAGGTTAAAAAAAGCGAGATGGACAGATTCTGGAAGACTAAACAGTGATTTCTATGTTATTGAAAAACAATATTATTGTTGCTATGGCTTTTTATTCTGTATATCTTTATATCCCACGATTTTCCTTATAATTTGTGTGAAAATGAAGAAATTTTCGTCAACGTCTGTGAATGTCAGTTAAGCTCGGAATATTTGTGCCTTAATTGCTGAAATTCTCGTTGGAGTCCACGCTATACAGAAAAATTACCAGGGTTTAAAATTTCAAGCGATTAACTAAACGTGTCACAGATGTTTATATAAGCAGTGTGGAAACAATGCAGTGTTTCTTCTAGAGAGTATATTTGCGTTGACGCCCGTGACAGACGGATTTCAAACGGATCTTAAACCCGTCCATTTCTTTAGAGTTAGCCTAAAACTAAATCTCTTTTTTGCTCACCAATTTTGTGGTCTCAAGTTAATTGTTCCCGTGAGAACAAAAAGAGGAAATGAACAAAATAACATATTGATAAACCCAGCTGTTTTTTATCCATTTCAGAAATTCACATTCGCCATAGAGGTACACAAAAAAGGGAGGAGGGCGGATGGGTTGTTGTGATCCTCCCACAAAATTAACAACCAGTCTAAAAAAATAATCTCATTCGAACTATTTGTCCGTCACGTTGTTCGGTATAAATTTTACGTAAAAAGTTTGTCTCCGTGTTTCTTTGGTCGATTATAGTGGCTCAGAATTGCCATTTCTGACGATCTAGACACTAAAATTACTAGTAAAAAGAATTACTGCTGGCCAGTAACATGCAAATGTAGAAAAATTCTGGCTTTCGACCATTTAAAACCTGATCAATTTAAATAGAAAAGAAGGACAAAGATATTGACCATGAATGGCGCATACATATTTCAAAGTTAAAGTTTTTGTATTATCCTATTTCAAGAATTATAAACTCAGTACGATTCTTCTCAGAGAATTAAGCGTCGCTTTTAAATATACGTATAAAAAGATGGTTCCAAGACATTTGAATGCCTCCCCCCAACTCACCAATCTCAAATAAAAAGGAATAAAAAATAGGGGAGAAAAGTTCACGTAAAACACTGTGAAGGTATATTAGACCAAGACTGAGAGGCCAAGCTGTGTCTGCTGAGTGCTGCATTTGATATTTACACATGGATAAAATGTAATATAAATAGACACATTTACTAATCAACACTCGCGTACTTTCATTGTTATCTTACACACTTTTGAAGAATCAGTAAAAATTTGCCCAGGCTCAATGTTCTCATTTACCCTCATACAGTATATTTTATAATTTAAGGCTAAAATGCAAATGTAACTGGATGACCATCACAAAATTGGACATCTTAGACCGCGTTGAACTAGTCTGTCCAAATCCGATCCTTGTCTCTGCGCTTCGGCTAGACGACGTCTCAAAAGCACACGTGTTTTATGACATGTATATAAGAAAGTTCAACATCGGCGCGAATAACTCATTGGAAGATTTGGAAAAAGCATTACACGACGATTCATTCTGTGATCCAACTCAATCAAGTATGATTATTATTTTAAATAATATCACCATTAATATCACTATCATCAATCATATTACTGCTTGGTCTTTCAGCATTATAACGTCATTTTCACCAACCACCATTATATACAATAAGGTACAGTTATCACCACTCTACATCATTATTGCCCACCACCACCATCATAACTAAGCCACTCCATCCACCATCAATAACCATTCCAGCACCATCATTATAAACCAACCATTATGATCAACTACCATTATCACCCATAACCATCCCCGTTATTTAATGAACCACTATATCACGAGCTAAAATCCCATCCCATGCACCATCAAACTAACCATATTCATCAGCTACCATTATCATCCATCACTATCCCCACTTTAAACAAACCATTATCACGAACTACAGTGCACTGTTTTCAACAGTAACTAACTACCATCGTCATTGAGACATCAACTAGACACCGTCATCACCAGTCACCATCACGCATCATTAACATCATTCCGCTGTCATCACCACCGTCTTTATTATGTTTCAGAAAAACTCTACAGCTGTGTAAGAGACGATCCTCGTGGAGCATATAAACTAAGAATACATAGCGACGATGAGCATTACGAAGGAGACATATCTGTGATATTCAGTATGTTCAATAACTATATTGCAATATCCTTTTAGTGAACACATCTTAATGACAGCAAACGAAGGCTGTGTAACCATTTAGAAAGGGGGAAGGGGGCAGGCTCAATTCTCATTTTCCCCCACATTACAGACTATAATGTTCCTATACATGTACGACATGCAAGATTAGGATTAGGTTTAGTTTTATGATTATCTTTTGGATTACAGTAAAAATGATACCGTGTCGTGTATTGAGTTATCTCACAGCCAGGGTTTCCACAATGCAAGGAAATTTCCTTAAAATTGACAACCACGAGGGGAGGGGGAGGAAGGGATCTGTTTTAATAGAATATTTTATGAGTGAAAGTAGTTGCTGACATAATTTATGTTATGTTATTTGAAAAAGTGCGATAACTTGTCTATATATAAATTAATTCAACGTTATTTCCAGGCAATTCTGATACAGGACAGCAGGGTGATTTAAGCAGTACAAGAAAAAAATGTGCCTTGGTTTTCATAATCAACGTGACTTCGTCAAGCGCAGAAAAGTATGATATGTCCTACAGAAAATGCTTATCACCAGGTGTGAAAAATTAGGATTTTATCAACCTCAAGGATGTATCTAACATTTTCATCACTATGCACTCCCTAAAGTGCAAAACTACCACCATTACCTACCACTAGTGATACCACCGTGATGTAACAACGTATATATTCATGCATCTGTAATTAACCAACGGAATCAACATAACGAGAATTGTTGCAGTAGAATTGAGCAAAAAAACTATTTCAGCAAATATTTTGGGGGATGCTGGCAATTCGAGTTCAAGGTTCATAGACAGTTACACAACAACTACGACAGTCTTTAACCGAAAAACTATTTTGTAAATTATTTGCTAAATAACAAACAGTGCCTTGCATTTCAGGATTAAATTGTCATAACAAGAATAAAACTTGTCTTTCCTGTTGTGGCGATCTTCCAAAGGAAGGAGGTATATAATACAATTATTTGTGTATATATCTAACAATTATTCGCCGAAAGCGAGGTGATTATCGGGGAATATTCACCGAGACGAAATCGAGGTGATTATTCCCCTACAATCACCGAGCCAAAGACGAATAATTGTTTTAGTATTTTTGCAAAAGTGAATTGACACAAGAACTGCATTTGTTCGCTTATCTCTTTGTAAGAAACGTCCACAAAACGGCTGGCCGCCATTTTGAAATTCCGGTTTTATATCACAGCATAATACGTCAAATTTGACCAATCAGAATGTAGGATGTGTTATATTCACTTGTGCAAAAATACTAAACCGGCTTAATACGAGATGGGATATAAAATTTTAGTTTGTCACTGAATATTTGCAGGATAGTATTCAGTCAAAAACAATAATATTTCACGTCATTCTAAAAACGTTCAGTTTCATGCAATCTGCATCTTGTTTTAAATCATATATATTTTATTCTCAGGTTTTGAAAGTTTAGGCTTATACTTTTTAAACCGCCTTCTTGTCTGGTCGTGGACTAACGATTCTTTTTGAGAGAAAGGACTTTATATAGCTATATCTGTTACATTCTAATTTCTGTTATAAGTAGGTTGCTTTTTTCTGTACCAAAAGTAATGCTTTGTTTGGCTTCCTAATTCAGGCTCTCCTATAGGAAAACCTTCTACAACGTCTACAACATCTATCAAAACAACTATGACAACTTATCCAAGCGATAAAAATATTTATCTTTACACTATTCTATGTTCTGTTTGTCTACATTCTTGAAGAAACAATCTCTGACACGAAATGCTCATATAGTTCCATTGTGCATTGAAGTTAAACTTAAAATGACGTGAAATTTTACTTTTTGGATCTTTCGTAATTTACTGCTTTTGCACATAATAATCTTTGTTTCATATTCAAATATTGCATCGCATATAAGGACATTGTGAAAAAACAAATCAGTATACGGTGCCGCTGTTATTATTTAGGTACTTTTAAATTAGTCCCTAAGACTATAACACGATATCAACCGTCGATCATATGGGAAAGATTCAACCCAATGTAAGTATGAATTTCAATTTAGAACGCTTGGCGATGTAGCAATTAACTAAGACGATATCTTTTACTTCCGCTATTTTGAAAAACGCATGATCTTTTGGGCGAATGGCGTAGGTACTATTAAAAATACCTTAAAATATTGTATCCACGTCAGCACGACGGATATTTAAGACCTTTACACTGACGTCCAAGGCGTTTCAGTTTTCATTTATTTGTGCTTCTCTATCATTGTGATATCGTGTATTGTCTTAACAAATGCACATAATTATTGGCATTTGAGTTGTTTTAAAATTTTGCGTTCATACAGTAATGTACGGTACAACTTTACCCTGGGCATTTTTTCGCCAGCCTGAATTTGTTCTATTTTTTTGAACAATTATTCTCTGACAATGTTCTTTTTCAAATTTCTTATTCAACTGGTTCTTACAAAAGGAAAAGTTTAATACAGTATATTTTATAATTTAAGGCTAAAATGCAAATGTAACTGGATGACCATCACAAAACTGGACATCTATGACCGCGTTGAACTGGTCTGTCCAAATTCGATCCTTGTCTCTGCGCTTCGGCTAGACTACGTCTCAAAAGCGCACGTGTATTATGACATGTATATAAGAAAGTTTAACATCAGCGCGAATAACTCATTGGAAGAATTGGAAAAAGCATTATACGACGATTCATTCTGTGATCCAACTAAATCAAGTATGTTTATTATCTTAGATAATATCACCATTAATATCACTATCATCAATCATATTACTGCTTGGTCTTTCAGCATTATAACCTCATTATCACCAACCACCATTATATACAATAAGGTACAGTTATCACCACTCTACATCATTATTGCCCACCACCACCATCATAACTACCAATATTACCATTCCCACACCATCATTATAAGCAAATCATTATAATCAACTACCATTTTCATCCACAACTATCCCCACTATGAAACAAACCACTATATCACGAGCTACAATCACCATCCCCATCATCAAAATTCACACAGACCATCATCACAACTACCATTATCGACTACAATCATGATATCATCATTGACCATCCCACCATCAAACTAACCATTATGACGAACTACAGTACACTGTTTTCAACAGTCACTAACTACCATCATCATCCAGACATCAACTAGGCACCATCATCACCAGTCACCATCACGCATCAGTAACATCATTCCGCTGTCATCACCACCGTCTTTTATTATGTTTTAGAAAAACTCTACAGCTGTGTAAGAGGCGATCCCCGTGGAGCATATAAACTAAGAATACATAGCGACGATGAGCATTACGAAGGAGACATATCTGTGATATTCAGTATGTTCAACAACTATATTGCAATATCCTTTTAGTGAACACATCTTAATGACAGCAAACGAAGGCTGTGTAACTATTTAGAATGGGGGATGGGAGAACTTGCAAAACATTAAATCCGATGCATATACGGTGGAGGTATAAAGTCTGAGTCCGGTCGATAATTTTTCTTCATTAACAATAAATGATATCTTGTGAGTTGGAGACTGGATATGTTGATCTGAACTGGCGTATTTTATGATAGTAATGCCTCCCATAGATTTCTCCTTAATTCTCATGGTATTTAAGTTGAATAAGAAATGCGTATTATTCTTTTTGTAGACCAAAGATGGCAAAGAGAGGACCAGCAATGAAGGGATGTCTCGAAACATTTCGAAAAATTGAGATGAGGTTATATGTGTCGAACGAAAAGTTGGAAACATTTTTTTGTGAGTCAAGTTCGTATTCAATTAAATTAATAAAAATCTGCGAGACCAAGGGCTACTTCTGCAAAGGAAACTGGAATGAAAATAGAGCAAAAACCAGTGGACCGTTAATCGATGGTGGAATAGAATTGAACCAGTAGAATTTAATACAAATTGGCGCTGTTCTAATATTTTGTATGACCTCTTTATGTTTCAAAACAGCTTTGACTTTTGTTGGCATAGAGTGAATCAGTTTTGTTAGTACTACAGGTTCAATTCTATTCCACCATTGATTAAGGAACCAGTCCACTGGTTTTCCATCAACTTTCTTTCCATTTTCCTTTGCAGGAGTAGCCCTTGGTCGCCCAGATTTTCATTTAATGGAATACGAACCTGATTCATAAAACGTTTCCAACTTTTCGTTCGACACATTTAGCCTCAATTTTTCGCAATTGTTCGAGACATCCCATCATTGTTGGCCCTCTCTTTGCCATCTTTGGTCCACAATAATGAGTTGAATGAAAAGTTCACATTTTCTGAATGAAAGTAGTTGCTGATATTATTTATGTCATACTCGTTTGAAAAAGTGCGATAACTTGTCTATATATTAATTAATTCAACGCCATTTGCAGGTAATTCTGATACAGGAAAGCAGGGTGATTTAAGCAGTACAAGAAAAAAATGTGCCTTGGTTTTTATAATCAACGTGACTTCGTCGAGCGCAGAGGAGTATGATATGACCTACAGAAAATGCTTATCACCAGGTGTGAAAAATTAAGATTTTATTAATTTCTAGGAAGTGTCCAACATTTTCATCGCTATGCACTACTTAAAGTGCAAAACTACCACCATTACCTACAACTATACCACCTTAAGATGCATGTAACAGCGTATATATTCATGTATCTAATTAACCAACTGAATCAACATAACGAAAATTGTTGCAGTGGCATTGGGCAAAAAAATCTATTCCAACAAATATTCTGGGGAATGCTGGCAATTCGAGTTGAAGTGTATGAATATATATAAATATATACATGCAGTATACACAACTACGACAGAACCGAAAAACTATCTTCAAATATTATTCCTAAATAACAAACAGTTACTTGCATTTCAGGATCAAGTTGTCATAACAAAAATAAAACTTGTCTTGCCTGCTGTGGCGACCCCCGAAAGGAAGGAGGTATAATACAATTATTTGTGTATACACATTGAGCAAAAAAAACTATTTTAACAAATATGCTGCATGGGGGATGCTGGCAATTCGAGTTCAAGATTCATATACATGCAGTATACACAACTACGACAGAACCGAAAAACTATCTTTAAATATTATTCCTAAATAACAAACAGTTGCTCTCATTTCAGGATCAAGTTGTCATAACAAAAATAAAACTTGTCTTGCCTGCTGTGGCGGCGACCCCCCAAAGGAAGGAGGTATAATAAAATTATTTGTGTATACATACCGGCTTAATACGAGATGTTGTGGCACTGAATATTTACACAATATAGCATTCGGTCAAAAACAATAGTCTTTTTTACGTCACTCTATAAACGTTCAGTCAGTTCATGCAATCTACGTCTTGTTTTAAATCATATATATTTTATTCTCACGTTTTGAAAGTTTAGGCTTATACTTACTTAAAGTTTAGACTTATTCTTTTTGAGAGCAAGGACTTCCTAGCTCTGCCTATATATAGCGTGGATCAAAGTATATCTGTTAAATATCTCCTAATTTCTGGAATAAGGAGAAAAGTTAAAAAGTTATTTTTACGATTCAAAATATTTGCTTCTTTGTTACTAAAGGTAATACTTTGTTTATCTTCCTAAATCCAGGCTCTTTTACTGGAAAACCTCCCACAACGTCTACAACATCTATCAAAACAACTATGACAATTTCTCCAAACGGTAAAAATATTAATCTTTACACTAGTATTCTATATGTTCTTTGTCTAAATTCTTGAAGAAACAGTCTCTGGCATGACACGAAATGCTCATATGGCTAGTTTTGTTGAAAGTTTAGCCTTATACTTAGCAGGAAAAAAGTTAAAAAGTTCATTTTACGATTCAAAATATTTGCTTCTTTGTTACTAAAGGTAATGCTTTGTTTATCTTCCTAAATCCAGGCTCTTTTACTGGAAAACCTTCTACAACGTCTACAACATCTATCAAAACAACTATGAGAATTTCTCCAAACGGTAAAAATATTAATCTGTACACTAGTATTCTATATGTTCTGTTTGTCTAAGTTCTTGAAGAAACAGTCTCTGGCATGACACGAAATGCTCATATGGCTAGTTTTGTTGAAAGTTTAGCCTTATACTTAGCTACTTAAAGTTTAGACTTATACTTTTTGAGAGCAAGGACTTCCTGGGACAACCTATATACAGTGGGGATCAAAGTATATCTGTTAAATATCTTCTAATTTCTGGTATAAGAAGGAAAAAAGTTAAAAAGTTCATCTTACGATTCAAAATATTTGCTTCTTTGTTACCAAAAGTAATGCTTTGTTTATCTTCCTAAATCCAGGATCTTTTACTGGAAAACCTTCTGCAACATCTACAACATCTATCAAAACAACTATGATAACTTCTCCAAACGGTAAAATATTCATCTTTACACTAGTATTCTATGCTCTGTTTGTCTAAATTCTTGTTCGATTATTTTTTGTGTTTAAAGCTATATTTAAATCCTATAGCAATGTACAGTGGGGGTCAAAAGTCTGAGTCCATGCAGTCAATATGATTTTTGTCACATTAAGATATAACGACAGCAGTTCATGTGCGCGCGTATACAACCATGTTATAGAATTGACACAAATTGGCGCTGTTCGGATACTTTTCTATGACCTTATTTGCGTTTCAAAACAGCTTTGACTTTTTCTGGCTTAGAGTGACCCATGAGCGACACTACAGGTTTAATTCTATCCTAACATTGATTTAGGACAGTCCACAGGTTTTCCTTATACTTTCTTTTCATGTTCCATTGCAGGAGTAGTTCTCGGTTTCCCAGATCTTCATTTGATTGAATACGAACCTGATTCACAAAACGTTTCCAACTTTTCCTTCGACTCATGTAACTTCGCCTCATATTTTTGCAGAGACATCCCTTCATCAT
Organism: Dendronephthya gigantea; assembly: GCF_004324835.1. Taxonomy (NCBI): domain Eukaryota; kingdom Metazoa; phylum Cnidaria; class Anthozoa; order Malacalcyonacea; family Nephtheidae; genus Dendronephthya; species Dendronephthya gigantea. The sequence continues at coordinate 2,777,451 of NW_021163020.1, forward strand.
TGATTTCGATTATCTGGCCTCTTTCCTTCTCTAAACTCTTTTTCAACGTTTGGTCCACGAAAAGAATAATCCGCACTTCTTGTATATAACTTAAATACCATGCATGAGAATTAAATACCATGAGAACTTGCCGTACAGACGGGCAAGTTTTCCTTGCCAAGTTTTATTTGCTTGTGTGTACGCGAAAAAATTGACAAGTTTTCCTTGACAAGGAGCCTGGTTCAAAAGCTAGTCATGCCAGTTTTTCAAGTAGGAAACTGCGCAACAATATCTTCGAGCCAATTGAGCGGTTTTTGGAAGTTTTATCATTTCTGTTTGTTTTGAGATTCCATCGTACACGCATTTTATCATATAGTCGTAAAATATACTCAACATATTCATTATTGTAAAACTTGTCAAGGAAAACTTTGCCCGTCTGTACGGGACGGGGCTTTCACGAGAAAAGACATGGGAGGCATTACTGTCACATAATGCGCAAGTTCAGATCAACAAATCCAATTTTCAACTCACAAGATATCATTTATTCAAAGTGAGAAAAATTATCGACTGGACTCAGACTTTTTACCCCCAATGTATATCAGTACATATTTTATGTCAATGGCTACTTGTTTGTCTTCTGTAATCACATTGCATGAGCAGGAACTAATTATTTACTTACTTTTGATCTAGGCTTTACCAAAAGCTATTAGGGTGTCCGAATTTCGGAAACCATGATATCTGTACGAAATTATTATTATTATTATTATTAAAAATTTTATTTACAGACACTAGCCCCGTCAGTTACCACTGTTTTCCACGGAGGGCGTCTACTTAATTACATTATGAGCGTCTACTTAATTACACTATACAAATATAAACTATATATAATATGCAGAATTAACTACTTGAATTTATGAGCCTCTTGAAACAATGAATCGATTGAGCAGACTTAGCTTCACGCGAAAGACTATTCCATAATACAGCTCCTCTATATTTAAAACTTCTTTTGAGAAACTCTTTCTTAGGTCTCGGGATTGATAGATCAGTATCGTAATGTCTCAGGTTATAACCATTTTCAATTACACTACGCTCAGAAAAGGATTCGCGAAGGCACGGAGCAGTACCGTTATTTAGGATATTATAAACGAGAACTGCTTTGTTAGTTTTATATTTAGTTTCGAGATTTTTCCATCTAAGCTGCTCCAGGAGTTCAGAGGAGCTTGTATTGTAGTCTGCCCCCGTTAACACCCGAGCAGCCCTATTTTGAAATTTTTGCAACTTTTCTTTCAATAATAGACCGCAATTGTCCCAAAGAGGGGAACAATAGTCAAAGTATGGTTGAATTAAAGCTTTGTAAATCGATTAGGGTGTCCGAATTTCGGAAACCATCATATCTGTAATTAATTGCAGCTGCAACGAGCAAGGCAGCACTCCTAATTTATACGTTAGGAAGAAAAATCTCGATTTTACTATGCGCGTTGGGTGGAAGCCAAATTGCAAGGTTTCACACCAATATTACACACTTAATGTATGCTCCCGAGGGAAATAGTGAGTTTTAACAAAACTCATTATTTCCTCAGGTAGTGTACATTAAGTGCTTTGTTATATAGGAAGAAAAACATACATGTTACACAAAAATATGTTACACAAAAATTTCGTGTATGCCTTAACGAAAGCAGATTCTTCAACCGTGGATCCAGGTTTGAATGAAATGTATAGTTGCGAGTTGTCCGCAAATGCATGGGCATGGGGTAGGTTGCTTTCAGTAAGGAATGTAAATGGAACAAAATCTATGGTACAAATGGAACGCATTCCATTGCACTCTTGGGAAATGGGACTTTCTATTGAATATCATGTCATCGTCATCAACCAAGTAAACGATCCAAATTTAATGGGGTATTATATAATATTGAATGCTGCAGTCAGATCAAGTAGTAGCAGAAGAGTTACATGTTTATTCATATTCCTTAACGTAACAGGGCAGTTTCAGTACTATGATATTGGCGGTAGAAGGATTGAGCGTTAGGATACAGTTGGTGAGCGGTAAGGTGATCATGGGTTTGATTGAAAACAGCCCCGGCGTTCCGTCAGTTTAGACCCAAATGAGAGATTACTGATGGCGCCATCGGAGATTTTCGAATATAACCTCAGCGGTTAACTTCTTTAAGTAGCCAGTTTTCAATGCTCAGGAAAACATCCAGATTGTAAAGACAAGCTTATCAGTCTTGTACTTACCAGCAGAAGAGCATCCAAACAATGGACCACAAGATGATCTTTGGCACTCCTCCTATATTTCCTTTTTTCCTGTCCAACATTTTTATATCCTTCCTTCAGATAACAATTAAACAAACAAACAACAACAACAACAACAACAACGGGGAAGACAACCGTGATGGAGCATGCAGCTGTCTGGATACCAGATAATGAAGAGACATGTATGCATTGTAGAAAGAAAATTTTAAAATCCTAAACAGATGGGTAAGTGTAAGATGAACTTTTCGCATTTTTTACAAATGTTACAGCGAGTTAACAAATAAGGAAAACAGCCATGATATCGCCAAACCGACCTCTGGATCAGGCGGGTAGAACCAAATACAATATACAACATGCATTGAATTGAAACAAAGTTGCCTGCCTCAGCAAAACTTGTACAAGAAAATATAGAAGTTGAAATGAAGGTAAGTTTTACATTTGTGGTTTTCCTTATAAAATTGAAGTAAAGAAATAAATAGTATAGAGGAGTTGGTGATAGTAATAAAATTATATGTGATGTGTATTTTTTGTAGCCAACATTTTACAAGGGAAGCGGAAACCTGGGCAAATAATGGATGGATCAATCATAAAAATACAAAAAGTTAACCTGATATATAACTTTGAATCTATGTCAAAAAAACAGATAATGTTTATTTGTTGGTACAAATGATTAGCAGTTAAATAAATTACATTCTATTATTGTGTGTTTCTTAAAATAATAATTTTATAATGTATTTTATGAGATATGGTAACTAAAAATCCATTAGTTTATTTTTTATAGCTTTGGATAAAATTTTAATCATTTGTATAATAAAGCAAATTTGGAGTAGTTAAGAATAAAAGGAGTACAAGTAAAAATTGCTTTTTTATGTTAATATGAAGCACATTGACGTATTGGAAAATTTGCCATTTGAGGCATTGTGGAGTCACTTTTGAAGTGTTATAACTTTTCAAGTGAAAAAATTCAATTCCTTTGTGTTTTCACTGTTTTGCACATGAATCTCCACACACACAATATTCATACAAAAGTTTTGACTTTACATTACACAGCATGATGAAATGCAACCATTTCAAATATTTGGCCATGAAAAATACTATTGCTCTGACAATTACAAGTCTTGTCCTTTTTAAAATAATGCATTTTGGAAAAGGCTTAAAAACAACTGATTGTTGTTCCTTATATGTGTTTTAATGAAATCTGGTAATGGCAATCGGGCAATGTGTCAATGTCTTCATGTGGCAATGTTTTGGATAAAAAACAGCAACATATATCCATAAGACTGTCTGCATTGAAAACTATAAAACAGTAGAAATATTCATATTGGGGTGAATAGGAAGAGAATACATTGTGACCAGAAAGTGTCATTGGGAAGCAACCCTCACAAGATTAGGCTATGGTGGAAAGAACACTTTTTTTTTATAAACAGCGATCCACGGATGAGATACAAAAGTATCTATCGCCTTTGCCGACAGCCTACTACCTGTTGGACTAAGCGTACCGTAAGAGATTTGTTGGCCAGAGAAATTTAGCCAAAATATTTATATTTCAATGTTTCGATCTCTGTCTTGATTCTAGCGATCGTGATTCAGCTAAAGATCCCATATCTTCTTTTTGAATTGCATCGCAGATCTTTTGTAATAAAGTCCCTCTTATTCGCTAAAAATTTTATTAAAAAACAAATTTTGGAAAAGAAATAATCTCATTCCATTAAATCCCATTCCATAAAATCATTTCATTAAATCCCATTCTAAACTTTTAATCCCAATCCTTAAAATCCCATACGCTAGCATGACAATCGCGCAGGCGGGGTAAATTTCCGCTCCCAAGTCCCATCATTGAGTATTTTCAAAGTGGGATTCCGGGAACAGGACTTCAATACAGGAGGCGATGAGAAAAGGGGGGATGATAGGAAACTAAGCAAGAAAATATCCAATCCTTCACCATTCAATTAAATCGCCCTCGTTTTTCATTACATAACACAACGGTTTTGTTCGGTGTTCAGATGCGAATACAATATACAATCATAAAACGTGACACAGATATTGAACCTGCACATCTTGTGCTCTCAACTTAAGATGTCCTGTCTGAGTTTGCTCTTGTTGCATTACGTTAGTTTTTTATTGTCAGTTAAAGTGCTTCGATGCACCTATCTTGGGCGTCTTCTTCAGCGTGTCAAAAATTTGGATATTGGACTTGTTAGAACGAAGACAAAACATGTTGAGAACTACTACACCTCTCTAAACTCCACTTCAAAGAGAATGAGAGAATACGAATGATCCAATTCGGAGGAAATCGAAGGTGTTGGCTCTTGATTATTTTTTCGATTGTGCAAGAGTTAAACGAAAACCCATCGCTTGTCATGTAGTTGTTTCCTTGGTGGGTTAATTCAAATATTGATTCAATGGAACGTGATGGGGGTAATAGAATTATAGAAAGGATGAATATGCAATAATGAAGGACGCCAAGTACAGTTGGAAATGCCACAGTTACTGCGTTTGTAAACGAAGAGGACGTGACATCACACTCCTATAGCACTCGTCGCACAAATCAACGGAAGCAACCCACACTGTGGGGATTAAATTTCACCTCCTTTTTCCGATTGGTGTCCGGAGACGAACAGTGTAATCCTACACCTAAGTTTTTGACACGTTTAATATATAATAAAAACATAAGCTGCTTGGGAGTTTCTAATACGTTTCAACGCGAGCGCATGAGCAAACCTGTCAAACTACAGGACAAATAGAACTTTATTTACTTTGTTAAAGCCAACGAAGTGTATTTGGCGGGCGTCTCTAAATTCTTGAATATTTTGGAGGTTCAAAGTGTTATTTTAGGGATTAGATCAAACTACAACAGCGGAGGAGATTCGTGAGCATTAAAATGGCTTCTTCCTTATTCAACTATATCATTCTTGTTGTGTTGATGTGCGAATTGCAAAATGTCTTCGCTGGAACACGATATCAACCGTCGATCATATGGGAAAGATTCAACCCAATGTAAGTATGAATTTCAATTTAGAACGCTTGGCGATGTAGCAATTAACTAAGACGATATCTTTTACTTCCGCTATTTTGAAAGACACATTGACTTAAAATTGGGCGAATGGCGCAGGTAGTATAAAACCGATTCGCTTAGTTTGTAATCAATGGTTTGTATAATCGAAGTATGTTCTATATTCCTAATCTCACTGTATATTCCTTCTTCAATCAATATCGTGCATATATCATAATAAACATTGTATCCAGTATCCACGGATATTAAAGACCTGTACACCGACGTCCAAGGCGTTTCGGTTTTCATTTGTGCTTCTGTATCATTGTGATCGTCAATCGTGCATTGTCTTAATAATTGCACATGTTGGCACTTATATATTGACCAAAGAAAGGGAATTAGAAAATAGGTTATGTGAAGCCTGTTAAAGCTTCCCCATCAGAAATTGAAATCAAAAGGATTTCTATTTTAGTTTAGATTACTACTGTTTTGTCATATGATTACTGAAGAGCTAGTACTTATTGTTCGCATATTTTCTGAAATTCGCAGTTATAAAATGTAGCAACTTAAAGTTGTTCCAAATTCTTGAAAATATAGTCAAGAGTTGATATTCATTTTAAAATGTTATAAATTTGGGAATATTATTTTACGGTTGTTATGATAATCGATTAGGTCAAATAATCCAAAAATCTGCAGAAAACAGTTAAAATGGTTTAATTTTTCGTCAGTTAAGTCGTAAGAAAGGATAAAAAAAGCGAGATGGATCGTGTCATCGTGACGATTCTGGAAGACTAAACAGTCATTTATATGTTATTGAAAAACAACATTATTGTTGCTATGGCTTTTTATTCTGTATATCTTTATATCACACGATTTTCCTTATAATTTGTGTGAAAATGAAGAAATTTTTGTCAACGTCTGTGAATGTCAGTAAAGCTCGGAATATTTGTGCCTTAGATTGCCGAAATTCTCGCTGGAGTCTATGCTACACAGAAAAATTACCAGGGTTTCAAATTTCAAACGTGTCAGAGATGTTTATATAAGCAGTGTGGGAACAATGCAGGGCTTCGTCTAGAGAGTATATTTGCGTTGACGCCCGTGACAGACGGATTTCAAACGGATCTTTAACCCGTCCTCTTTTTCAGAGTTAGCCTAAAACCAAATCTGCTTTTTTGCTCGCCAATTAAGTGGTCTCAAGTTCGTTGTTCCTGTGAGAACAAAAAGAGGAAATGAACAAAATAATATATTGATAAACCCAGCTGTTTTTGATCCATTTCAGAAATTCACATCCGCCAGAGGTACAGAAAAAAGGGAGGAGGGATATGTTGTTGTGATTTTCCCACGAAACTAAAATAACTGTAAAAAGAATTACTGCTGGCCAGTAACATGCAAGTTTAGAAAAATTCTTGCTTTCGACCATTTAAAACCTGATCAATTTAAATAGAAAAGAGAGACAAAGATATTGACCATGAATGGCACATACATATTTCAAAGTTAAAATTTTAGTGTTATCCTATTTCAAGAATTATAAACTCAATACTATTATTAAGCGTCGCTTTTAAATATACGTATAAAAAGATGGTTCTAAAATATTTGAATGCCTCCCCTCCAACTCTCCACTCTCAAATAAACTGGAATAATTCAGTAATGTACAGTTTTGGTCAGGCTCAATTTTGTTCTATTTTTTTGAACAGTTATCCTCTGACTATTCTTTTTCTGTTATTCAACTGGTTCTTATAAAAAGAGGAGTTTAATAAAGTATATTTTATAATTTAAGCCTAAAATGCAAATGTAACTGGATGACCATCACAAAACTGGACATCTATGATCGCATTGAACTGGTCTGTCCAAATTCGATCCTTGTCTCTGCGCTTCGGCTAGAAGACGTCTCAAAGGCACACGTGTTTTATGACATGTATATAAGAAAGTTTTACATCAGCGCGAATAACTCATTGGAAGAATTGGAAAAAGCATTACACGACGATTCATTCTGTGATCCAACTCAATCAAGTATGTTTATTATCTTAGATAATATCACCATTAATATCACTATCATCAATGATTCATATTACTGCTTGGTCTTTCAGCATTATAACGTCATTATCACCAACCACCATTATATATAAATATACAATAAGGTACAGTTACAACCACTCTACATCATTATTGCTCACCACCACCATCATAACTAAGCCACTCCATCCACCATCAATAGCCATTCCAGCATCATCATTATAAGCCAACCATCATGATCAACCGTTATCACCCATAACCATCCTCGTTATTAAACGAACCACTTTATCACGACCTAAAATCTCATCACATGCACCATCAAATAACCATATTCATCAACTACCATTATCATCCATCACCATCCCCACTTTAAACCAACCATTATCACGAACTACAGTACACTATTTTCAACAGTCACTAACTACCATCATCATCAAGACATCAACTAGGCACCATCATCACCAGTCACCATCACGCATCAGTAACATCATTCCGCTGTCATCACCACCGTCTTTATTATGTTTTAGAAAAACTCTACAGCTGTGTAAGAGACGATCCTCGTGGAGCATATAAACTAAGAATACATAGCGACGATGACCATCGCGAAGGAGACATATCTGTGATATTCAGTATGTTCAACAACTATATTGCAATATCCTTTTAGTGAACACATCTTAATGACAGCAAACGAAGGCTGTGTAACCATTTAGAAAAGGGAAAGGGGGCAGGCTCAATTCTCATTTTGAGTCTGTATACAGACTATAAATGTTCCTATATGACACGCAAGATTAGGATTAGGTTTAGTTTAAGATTATCTTTTGGATTACAGTAAAAATGATACCGTGTCGTGTATTGAGTTATCTCACAACCAGAGTTTCCACAATGCAAGGAAATTTCCTTGCAATTGACAACCACGAGTGGAGGGGAGGGGAGGAGGGATCTGTTTTAATAGAATATTTTATGCATTCTTTTCAAAAGTTCGTTGTTTCTCTCTTCTGTCATTGCCATCCCCCTATGAGGACAGTCATATGCAAATAAGTTGTGGAAACCCTGCTTACAACTTTCTGATTGAAGACAAAGCTATAAAACAGTTCAAGTATAATTTATTTTTGTGATTTAAAAACAATTATTAATGAGTTGAATTAAAAGTTCATATTTTTTGAATGTAGTAGTTCCTGACATAATTTATGTTATACTCGTTTGAAAAAGTGCCGATAACTTGTCTATACATTAATCAATTCAACGCCATTTCCAGGTAATTCTGATTCAGGAGATCAGGGTGATTTAAGCAATACACGAAAAAAATGTGCCTTGGTTTTCATAATCAACGTGACTTCGTCGAGCGGAGAGAAGTATGATATGACCTACAGAAAATGCTTATCACAAGGTGTGTGTGAAAAATTACGATTTTATCAACCTCTAGGATGTATCTAACATTTTCATCACTGCACTACTTTTAAGTAGTGCAAAACTACCACCATTATTTACAACTATACCACCTTAAGATGTAACAGCGTATATATTCATGCATCTAATTAACCAACTGAGTGAACGTAACGAGAATTGTTGCAGCAGCATTGAGCAAAAAAAAATCCATTTTAACAAATATTCTGGCAATTCGAGTTCAGGGCTCCGTATAAAATATACACAACTACGACAAAACCGAATAACTGTTTTTAAATATTATTCTTAAATAACAAACAGTTACTTGCATTTTAGAACCAAGTTGTTATTACAAAAATAAAACTTGTCTTGCTTGTCGTGGCGAAGGTAAATACAATTATTTGTGTATACATACCGGTAATAATACGAGATGGGAAAATATTATACGATTCAAAATATTTGCTTCTTTGTTACCAAAAGTAATGCTTTTTTTATCTTCTATATTCAGGCTCTTCAAATGAAAAACCTTCTACAACATCCAAAACAACTAGGTCGATGACAACTTCTCCAAGCGGTAAAAATATTTATCTTTACACTATTCTATTATGCTTTGTTGGTCTATGGACTATACCTTCTTAAAGAAACAGTCTCTCACACGAAATGCTCATATATAGTTTCATTGTCTATTGAAGGTAAAATGACACTTAAAGTGATCCTGATATTTTCCTTTTTTGATCTTTCGTAACTTAATACTGCTTTTGCCAAATAATAAATTTTGTTTCATTACTTTTATATTCAAATATTGCATCACATAAGGACATTGTGAAAGAACAAATCATTATATACGGTGCTCTAATTATTTACGTACTTTTAAATTAGGCCCTAAGACTACAGAATCAGGGGTTTCTACAAAACAAAGCGGTACGAATTTCTTCTCAGCCATATTTGTGTTCGATTACTTTTTGTCTTCCAAGCTATTTAAATCCTATAACAATGTATATACATATTTTATGTGACTTTGTAATCAAAGGCCTTGTTGTTTGTCTTCTGTAATCATATTGCATGAGCAGGAACGGTTCCCTAATTATTTACTTACTTTTAAATTAGCCCCTACAAAATCAAGTGTGCCAACACGTCGAAGAGGTAAGACTGATTTTTGCTCAGACATGTGTTCCAAGTTTTTAAATTGTATATAACAATGAATTTCTGTGACATTATAATGAAAGGTTCTTTTCGCAATTCCTTAAATCTTCTTGTAATCAGATGGGAAAAACATGTTTTAAGATCTAATAATGCATTTCTTAGAACTTTATAATTCAAGACTTTTAATGCCCCAAACGCCAGAGCATTTCTCTAATGATATATACCTACTTTTAAAATATAGTTACTACCGGACCAGGTGGAACTGAAAATGGTAGGAATTTCTCTTCAGACATTCTTGTGTTCCAAGTTTTTCAAATTTGTAACAATGTATTTCTTGCTGTGACTTTGCAATCACAGCACACTTTATGCCTCAAATGGTTTGTCTTCTTGTAATCGGAAGAGCAGAACATTTTTCTAATTATTTACCTTCTTTTGAACTAGTTATCAAGAAAACTAACCGTAATACTACTGAAGGTAATAGCATCGGTTGTTGATATCTTTCGGATTTTTCTGGACACGGATCTACCTCATAATCACGCCTGTCGGAACAAAATTTGGATGGGGAGGAAAAACCGCAACTAAATTACACAACAATTTACAAAACACTTCCATTTCCACGTGAGGAAACGAATAAATTAAACAAAAAATTCTTAAAATTCCGTAATTTTCTAGAAGGTAACACTTCTGGACGAAAATCAGACACAGGATGTAATTTCAAAGCATGGCACTTAGGTGTTGGGATCGTAGCTGCGTTCGCAGCTGGAGTTGGGGCAAAACCAATGGGTGACCAAATTGTCAACAGTTATAACAAAGGTGAGAACAAAACATATTTAACTTTCGATGGCCTGAGCGCAGGTTAGAAATAGATTAGCATTTCTTCGGGAGGAATACTGAAAGCCCACTCACACAATTTGTCAGATCGATTTCGCATTTTGCTAAAAGAAAAGTTGTTAGAATCGTCTCGTAGATGTCGTTACACTAAGATTCATTATATATATTCGACTGGATTAATCGCTGTGTATATACGGACGTTTTAATTGGAAACGATCACCACTATTATTTATAATATAAAGTTTTTTCTTTTGACATAGTAAACAGGGAGAGGAGTACAGGATTACAGGATCCGGAGCGCGAAGGTGAGTTATTACTGTTCATTGAATGGATTAGTCAAATCAACGGAAAAATACCCACGCACAAAGAGAAGGGTTCATTCATTCATTCAAACTGTTCAAACAAGAACAGTTGCTCGGACGCCATGTTTTTAAGCTTGCATTTCGTTCGTTTTATAGCATACGCTAATCCAGTTTTCCATTCAACCACACCAATTTTTTCCTCAAACGACACACCTGATGGTATGTGTGTGACATTTTACTAAAAATCCTCAAGTACTTTTCATACATTCAGCCTTTATGGTGCAATTGCATGCTACACTAAAGTGTCTGGCGATAATATGAGAGATGAAAATCTTTAGTAAATGATGGTATTGATTGTCAAAGATGCATGCTACCGACCACCCACCCTCACTAACTTCCTAATGCATGACGCTGTGTTCAGAAGCATGCAAGTTTCCTTAAGGCGTTACACTATGCAACTTTTCTTGCAAGTTGCAATGCAATTCTACTCCTGAGGCATCTAAAGTTGTCAAATACAAACATTTCTTACGATCTGTTAACGTTTTCTTAGCATTTCGAACAACACTCTTTACAAATTAACATCACTCAAAATTTACCTTGTACATTTATATTTTTGTAAAGGTGAACCAAAAGGTGTGGAACTCTCCAATGGCTTAGCGGCTGTTAAACCAAGCGGTGGGTAAAAAATCGTTTCTCACCACATCAAGCCCGGAGTCGTTAACGTAGTGTGAATTGTGATATTTGAATGACTTGACAACGACCCACCCTTATTAACTTCCTAATGACGCTGTGTTCAGAAGCATGCAAGTTTCCTTAAAGCGTTGTTACACTTCGCAACTTCCCTTGCAACTTGCAAGGCAATTCTACTCCTGAAGCATCTGAAGTTGCCATATACGAATATTTCTTACGATCTGCTAACGTTTTCTTAGCACTCTTTACAAATTAACATCCCTCAAAATTATAACACTGAACACTTATGAGCATATTGCAACTTAAAATTACTATGACAATCAACTACCGTCACGCATTGCGGGCGTGGAAGGTCTAAATTCTAAAATCTATTGCAATGTATTATGGGCCTTTGGGTTCAAAACACTGCATTTTGAGGAGAACACTGGACGGTGTTTTCTATTGGGAACATTTAATTTACCTTGTACATTTATATTTTTTCAAAGGTGAACAACATGAAGAACCAAAATGCTTGGCGGCTGTTAAACCAAGCGGTGGGTAAAAAATCGTTTCTCACCACATCAAACCCGGAGTCGTTAACGTAGTGTGAATTGTGAAATTTGAATGACTTGACAACGACTCGCTGCCAACATGCATTGCCATAATTTTAAGCTGAATTTTCTCGTGCAGGAAGAAATAATGCACTTCCACCTTTAAGAAATAACTCAAAACTTCCTCCTATAGGTACGAACGTAATCAATAACAGGGTGTATAGGAAAACGCAACCTTAATAATTTCCAGAGGGCAGGGGCCTACGTCGACCTTTTGTGATCGAAAAGACCGGCGAATATCATGAATATTTAGTAGTTGTGTTTTTTTATACGCCCTGTATGCAGCTTTAAAACTTTAAAACTAGATAAAACTCTAGCGAGTGGAAATTATGAGTGGAGTTTGAATACATATGCATGTACCACGATAGTATTTCTTTTAATCCTTAAAACATTTTTTTAAAAAACAAAGCTTTTAAACTTTTTGTTTCTGGGGTTGCACGAAGGCCCTTAGCATATAATCTTAATCCTTGAAGTTACGTTATTATCTATAAACATGCCTGCTAAAAGTCTTATAAATATTGGACGTTATGTTAACTCTTAAAACTAAAATATTAGCAATTCTGGGTATTTTAACGAAATCGTATATAAACATTAGCCCCTGGTTGCCACACAGCTTTCTGCCAAGACTTTACAGCAGTTTATGTCTCTTTTAGAAAAAACTCCGATCAGTGAATGGAACGACAACGCACCATAGCGATGATGGTGTTGAGACGTTACGTATTAAAAAAAGTAGTCAACATGTGTTAGTGATTCAAAATGGTGATTAACGTACAAATATATGAAACCCTAGCCCGCGTTGCATTAGTCTATGCGGCATGCGCGCATCATGTTTATTGCCGAAAGGTTATCTCACGGAATTATTCCTGATGAGATGGATTGGTTGCTATGGGAACAATTTCGTTTGGCCACCTTTGGAAACCATTGCTATATTTGAAGCGCATGCTGACGTTTCCTGACTGAAACCTTTTGGCTAACATGGTAGAAATATTTAAAAAAATTGTAAAATATGTGGTATATTTTAGATTTTATATACATTTAGCTCATTGGCATACATGTAAATTTATCTACAATTAATATTAAACGCGGTTAAGATTAATAAAAGATTTCCAATACGGGTTCTTACACTAACAATCTGGACGTATATTGTATCATTTGTGCGAGACAGTAATCTTCGTTCTTGATTTCTTTTATTTCACTTATAGTTTTGAGAAATGGTGAGTCTCGGTGGTAAAGGAAAACGCTTAACTGCCACAAATGACAAATCTGCCTCCTAAGTCCTAACATAAAGTATAATACTCCGGCGATCTGTATAGCTCTGTATTATAGTTCTTATCACTTTAAAATGTAGTCAGCCTACCCGTTGGTATAGTGGTTTTTCGTTTCGACGTTTCGACGTTTAATCACGCGCGGTTAGACAAAACAAGCGGCGAATTTAAAGCGATTCAACCAACCACTATCCGGTCCGGTGGATAGCGGCATCCGGTCTTGGGACAACCGCCCCCGTCCACTTAGCTTATAAGTTGCTATAGGAGGGGCCAAACGTATAAACCTGCGTAGGTAGCTAGTTCTCTCAAGTTCCAACGTGCTGTTGCGCGATACCTACGCTACCTTAAACCAGGTTTCCATCTGGGCCATCTGGTCGCTACACGACAAGTGACGGATGTAATCGAGTGTCAATATATATCTGCGATAGTGAAGCCTAATTTGCATACCTGGCACAAAAGACAATTTATGTATTTCGACTACTTCTCATCTCCCAGTTGTCGTATAGTAACGAAGGCAATGACTAAATGAAAAACAGTCTTTAGACTTTAGGCTTCTATATAGCTATTGAATGACGTGTTTTCCGAATTATTTGGTCTTTGTTAAAAGATGCCTAGGATAATTATTTAAACATTAGCGTCGACACGTGGTGTATCATAACGACTTATCATGATATATGCAATTATAATTTTAGTGCACACGGACAGTAAAAAACAATAAATTTTTAATTAATACGGACTGAACCTATTCGCAAGACGTTGCTGTGCACCTACCTATTGTACCCCCCTGCTTCTATAATCCACCACCCCCCCCCTTTCGCCTAATTCATTCAACCTGTATTCACACACAAAAAATTACCGTCATTTTTAAATTTCAATACAAACAGCAAGAGATCAGGATAATTGATGATTGGCGTATTTAAATTGGAATTAAAATGCATGAAAATTGGTCGTTTCTATTACGCGTGTACGTACACGCCATCATATAACCATGGAAACAAAGCAATGAAAATTCTTAGATAATTGTCCAGATGCTTCCCACGCTTCAAACTATGATGAGACAAAGACTATTTTAAGCATTGTGCATTGCTGACTAATGCGGAATTTTTCCATTTATTATTATTATTATTATGAAAAGACGAGGAACGAAGAATTTTAAAGCTCATTAATTCCACAAATATTTCTCTTGAAATTTGTAGGGAAAAGCAGTATTCATAGGCGATTTTTAAAAAGACTTTCTTGGATAGGATAAAGTGGTGTGAGTACTGTTAGGTTATTCCTATAAATCCACGCTTATAATTCGAAGTAGACGTTGGTGAAATGGCTGCAAGGTTATGTAAAGAATTAACGAAAAGTTTCTGGAATGAACAAGAGTTCCTCGCTCTAAACGTCTGTGAAACAAGGCACTCCTCGAGGAGACTAAGAGGCGATGATAAATAACCATTATCAAAACATGTAATTGCGTTCATGCTGGTCGGCATGATTTGGATGAAAATTTATCATTTATCAAATTCATCAGATTTATCACAAGACCTTCGAGTGTTTTATCAGAGAAGAATAGTCCTTAATTGCAGATGCATTTTTATGTAGATATATTTTTATACAGGTTTACAATTGTAGATATATTTTTTATGACAATACAAGTAATTAGTAAAGACGCTACACGTTGCAGGTTTCAACATCAAACGTGTTTGATGTTTCTCATTGGCCATTCCTGTTTCTCAAATGATCACACGCAAGCCATCCTAACTTAACACCACATCATAGTGCTATACTTGCTTCAGCCTTCAATTACATTCTTTGCCATTTCCTATCCTTCAATGAACAACATGGCATCTGCCTGGTATTAACAGCCAGGTGTAACAATAATTATTTATGCCAGGAAAATTTGCTATTCGATTGACTTCTTTTCCCATGCCCACAAGTCCACAACTCCCACCTCGAACCACACAACTCTGACCCGAATGTATTTTTTTCGTCTCGTAATAAAACGTCCACAATGTCCAAGACAATTGTCCACAATGTCTGACCGACGTATTTCGACTGTTCTTATTCCATGATATCTCGTTTAAACAACGTCATTCTTCTCATTATATGTCTAACGCCATCATTGCCATGCTTGCCTCATCGACTGTCTAAACCTCGCATCTTCTGTTTCCTTATACCCAATGATATATCCTTTCACTCTGTCTATAGTCACAATGTTTTGACACATCTGTGGTGTCCAATGCTTTGCTCAGCTTCTCTACGATGTCTAAACATCACAAGCATTCCGTGATATCCCTAGGACACCTCTTTTTCACGTTTTCATATTGTGTGCATGTTTATATACCATCTACGCTTCTTTGACCTCGCCAGTGTATTACCGCTTTTATTTTCGTATAATCTCTTTGTTTCAAAATATCACGGAACACTTCTACTCCGTTCTTCTTTCCCTACAAGCCACAACAAACTCTCTCATGCTGTTCTTGTTATCTCGACAAGCATCGACAAGCATCTCTCCTAATTTAATGAATCATATCACCAAAGATTATTCCATCGTCTGTATGGAACCGCGGTTGATATTTTGAAGACCACTCAGCTTATAAGCGGTGTATGAAAAAAACTATATATTGATTCATTTAGCAACTGTTTGAGTTTAAACGAGCTCAATAAAACCGCCATATAACTTTGTTACTTTCAGTTCACTTTATTAATATACACAAACTGAAAAATTCTTCAATTCGAAAGTGGGAAATATTGTCGAAGATGTAAATTCTAGAAAATCGTATCGGCGCGGTCAACCACAAACTTGTTCGCTCATAATACTCAGATGCATATTCAAAATGGATATTGCTCGGCTAAAAAGTCGAGGCGGAACTTTCAAGAAGAAACTATAAGCATAAACCATGTCCACTTAAAGTCACTGTATGAATTTTTATATATACAAGCGCATGCAGCAGATTACAATTTTTAAAACGTTTTCAAATTTTTTCTTACCTAGTTTATTTAAATATAGAACTAAATTCCACCCTTCCTGCACATGTGCATCTAAATTTAGTTATTTAATACGTAAAAAAGTGCTTATGTTTTGACAAAGACGCCAAATTATTCATGAGAATATGGTCTTACATAAATGGCTAACATACGCCCATAAACAGTGTGACACCGTGCATGTAGTCTTTAACCGACATTCACTGCACATTGCAACGAGTCCAATTGTGTATATGACTGATATTGACATGGACAACACCGTTCCTGTACAACATCGCGTACAATGTCAATATTGCCTGGACGCAGCCTAACCCTCTCGAATTAACTCGAATATATTTTGAAAGGGAAATAATTATACGAATATTCATGCATAAATTACCTATCAAAACAATTGACAAGAAATATATATATATATCCGCGTTTAAATTCTGTGCAGCATTGTGACACCGAGCTGTCAACGAGAGCAGAGCCTGAAACTAGGCAAAAGTGGGAAAGTTTAAACGGTTTACATATGTTTACAGTGTGAAGTGTATATAGCCATAGCTACATTAAATGGATGTCGTGTTTTTATTTCGAGTTCTACTGTATTGTGCGTCCCTACACTTCTCTTTGACAACAAGATTTCTTCCTTCAATAATTTGGGATAACGTGAACCCTCTGTAAGTATCACTATTTAGGAACTCAACTGTAGGTACAGTATTCCTTAATAAATTACCGTTGCTTGTGTTTGAAATTGTATTAAATAATCCTAAAAATTATATACGTGGAACAAATACGTCATTTATCGCCAGTAAGGATAGCCGAGGTTATACGTTTTCCTCTTCATATATACGCGAGCAGTTTCGTGTTTTCATCGATTTCAGGTGGCAATGATACTAACGATACATGTCACATTGCCGTAGAAGTTTACACTATAATGTTGATATTTAATTCGATCATTTGTCGCCGTATCAACTTTAACAAAGCAATTTCTGGCATGTTACGTCGTTAACATATAAGATCGAAAGCTTTCTTAATAAAGATCCGTTCAACGGATGAGGTTCTTACCGACAGGAAAGGCAGCGTTTAACTTTAACTTCAAAATTTAGTCTTAGAAGTTTCAGCACCAGTTTTTAAAGACAGGTTCTTTCATGAAAATGCTATGGCAATGAAAACTTTGGTCTATACGATCAAGCGCTTCAAAACAAAGATCTTTTAGAAGATTGAACAGTTTAATTCGAGAAGAGTTTAAAAATCATGCAGGAATTAAACTTTTCAAAAGTAGGAATATCACGTTAAATTCTATAGCCGGCTATAAATATGAATTCGCTGTTGTATAACTTTATTATATTAGTTAAACTATGTGTTTATTCAGCCAAAAGCTGTGTCGATAAAGAGCTGTCTGCATTTAGCTTTATTCAAGATCTCTTAAATTTACATTAGAATTCCATATGTACAGCTGCATGTGGATTAGCAAGCTTATATTATCTACATTGAGGTCGCTAAGTGCCTTCTATATAATACAATACTAGTGGTGGTTAGAATTGAATGAAATATTCCTGGGCAGATATTTCGATACAGGAATTAGTACGAGTATGTATTGACATGCACGTATAATCATCGATTTTGTATCAGTATCGAAGATTTTATACCGACGGTATAAAAGCAGTTCTTCTGCATGTCCCAACCGATTTGAAATAATATATCAAACGACTACACACTATATATTATGATTAGTTCCTTCAGAAACAGGACTCCAATCTGTTGTTTGGATTGCATGTTGTCAAAACTACCTGAAGAATATATCTCAAACAAGTGGATCAACTATGATCATATTTCTTCAATGTTAAATAATAGCTGACTTGTAGCTGACTAATAGCTGGGTTTGATGTACTAATCTCAAACACAGACGTAGTAACCGACCGAACAAAATTCAAAAAGAATCCTTAATAACTATAATCCCGCCATCCCCGAAAATGGTAATTTATATAACTAGTATTTACGCAATCCTTATAAAAATCAGAACCTATATACATCAAGGGTTTTCCATTCCTTATAGTTACATATATCCTCACTTATATAATTGCAGCTATATTGCAAGTAATCGTTTGGATTTTAATCATAAAGCTCTTTGTGATTGTTCTCAATGATATCTTTAACACTTACAGTAAAAAACCGTCCTAATATGGTTGTTGTCGAAGATTTTAGGCGCCTTATAGCTTATATATTGGTACCGACATGGCCGACAAAAAAATATCAAAACTTTCGAAATGTCGCGATGAGAAATGGAAACTGAAAACTCATTTCGTTGCCAACATTGTTTGATTGTTCTCACAGTTTTTCATTCATTCGCAAATTGGCAGGAACAAACACATGTGGTGTTTGACAATGTTCTATAAGCAGAGTTAAGCTGTTGGCAACATGTAGAGACCCGCGGGACACCCAAATACGGCGTTTCACAATCAATAACGAAATGACTGAACGCTAAATAAAAAACATCAGTTCAAGCAAACAATGTATGCACTGTCGACACTTCTCCTTCTATTAACTTTTTACTGATCTATTCACTTTCATCTATTTCATCCTTTTTTGCCATTTTTTCATCTTACTAGAATATTATTAAAATACATCTTGCTTTATTCTGATTCATAAATGTTTTGAAAAGCTATTGTGGTTTTATCTGGCACAGACATCTTAGTTGTTTTACTAGCATTCTTACTATACCAGAAGGAATGGCACAAAGCACAAGATCTTTGGTGTTATTTATATACCTAATATTATATCACCCCCACTTTCGTTTGTCGTGACATGCAACTGACACGCTTTCAGAACATTTTCAGTTTTCTAGGCCGACACAAATCACGAGATCTCCTGACATGGCAAAACATGACCTATATACAATAGGCCTCCATTTGATACAGGCCGTGAAGGACCACGGTAATTTGTTACATCTCAAACTCAAGTAACAAACAACTCGAATATCAAAGCACTTATTTCTATAAGACTACACTTACTATACTTTTTACTATACTAAGATTTTAGAAGTATATAGCTATACATTCTATCTAGAAAACACTCGATAGACAAAAATATTTATATACTCATGCACTTTCAGATGTATGGTCACTATGGTGAAGAATTTATTTTATAATTGCTACCTTTGCATATATATATAATGGTATTTTGCAAGCATCGATTGATTTAAATGCAAAAAATGGATAATTGAAAACTTCGAATCTATATATAGACATTGTTAAAATAATTCGCAACGCTTCTCGATTTGCAGACAGTTTAGGAATGAAAAAAGCTGTCAAAATTCCTCAAATAAATGCCTGAAAAAACCAGGCAAAATCTTGAAGAAAATGACCAAGATTCGAGAATCGTAGTCACAGATAATTCCTTTTCGTAGCTATAACAAGGATCGTAAATCGTAACAGTTGATTTTTGGTATTTTGTCATTTGAAAAATATAAGACACGAATACAATGGCACAGTTTGATCCTTCGTTTGGTTCTATATTTATAGTTAAGAGCAGAAGAACATCTGAAAAATTCGAAATACTGCCAAAGGAGGTTGTAAAAAATTGTGCATGTTATTCTCTGTTTTCCTGTTGTTTGGTCGAGAACAATTTGTTAGTATATCCGTAAGATCACACAAGGATTAGTCTGTGTATATAATTATTCATTTTCTATATATAAATATACATGTCAAATGTTATCATGTTAGGATTTAGAAATCCAACCAAGAAACGACGCCACACGTAATACAGTCTACGACCATCAGATCTTGTCACGTATATACAAAATCAAAATACAGCTTTACGCTGAATTGTATATACACAATAGTCAACATGATTAGTAGATTGTATCTCACTATCTCTGGATATACTTCAAGACCGAGGGTTGATTAATACAATCACTTTTAATGCAATGCCTTACAACCAATGAATTAATTAGTTAAGGATTATGACAGAATAGGATTTAATAGAGTTTTAATAAGGACCCATAAGTTGTGTAGCATTAAAGCCGGGACTCGAAATTGGAAGAATAGCGATTATATATAATATATGAGACATGAAAATTCTCGTTGCTAAAAGCCTAAAACAAACTTATACAGTTTGTCGAGAATATCCGCCGTCAGTTTGACAATCGATTGCGTAATGCATAATAAAGTTGTCACCTTGAGAATTTACATACAAAGCGTTACGGTTCAATCTCGATTAACCTTGCAACCTTCATTGTGTTACAATAAAACGTGCCGCCCAATGGATTAAATTGGTCGTCTGCCATGGAAATATATAGTCATTTGGAATGTCACTTTTCCCCGCTTTTGCCAAATATTGATTTACCGGCTTATTTCAACTGTTGCTACCTTACAGTTTTCCGACATGCATTTTGCATGCTATGTTGCTTCATCAGCTCAATCCCGGAGTATATAGTTAAGCCTGGTTTTCAAACACTCGAAATTGTCGTAAACAAGTCATTCTCACCGATGAGAAATAGTCCGGTTGTAAATTTGTCTTTATATTCCGTATTGAAATCGTCCAATATTGACAGCAGACAACTCAGAAATATTCAACCACCTTGACATGTTCACGACACTTACGATTAAATGGAAACCAGACATTATAGGTTCTGAATCAGTTAACCAGCGCGCACAATACAAAGCCCCATACTGCATGCATGCATGTAAATATTTTGTAAACTCAAAGACAAAAACAAACGTACTTGACATGACTCCCGCGTGATTCCATTTCCTTTTCGGCACATGAGGAACTGGACAATGCATTCGGCTTTGGAAAGGCTATAAAAGGTTCACAAAATGTCGTTATACAATCAATATATACAAAACAAAAGACAGAGTATGTACACAAAAGAGAACTGGTTATCCTCTACTCTAAGGGCTGCTTTCCACTGTCGCGTATTTTGCACGTACGCACACGCACGTACACGCACGTACACGCATGTACACGCACGTAAAAGTTTAAAACCTTCTAAGTTGTTATATATTCTTTTTTTTTTAAAAAAAAAACATAGCAAAGCTTGAACAGAATCCAACCGTATGCATGTATTCAATCGTAGATTTCATTAGTATCATATAAATGATTTAAACTTTTACGTGCATGTACGTACGTGTCACTGACAGGGACAGTGGAAAGCATGCAGCCTTAAACTGGATAGACATGTACACTCGATCAACAGATGTGCGGCAGTTGAGGTTAATCTGAGTATAGTCTAGAATGACCTAATACAACAAAGTTACGGTTTAAACATGCAGCATCGCGGCACCTCTTAGTCTGAAGAGAAGTCACCAGAAATAGAGCTTCTCAGTGCCTAGTAATCCATAATTTAATTCGGTATAGTTAAAAGATGATAAAGAATAGTTTGGAGACTAGCCTGAGCGGATATCCTTAATAATCTCAGATGCGCTCATTTCCAAAAACAGCTTCATTAATCACCCCTCCCCCAAACAATCACTGACAATCTGATGACCAGTCTGACTGTCAGCCGTGATTTTGATTGTTTTAAGTATATATCTATTTAATAACACAAATGAGATCCCGAGTAGAAGCATGGATAATCTTCGAGAAAAGTTTAATTCACACCTCGAGTATATGAATAAGAAATAAGTCTCGCCATATATAGTGATATAATAGCTCAGTCATTGTCACTTTCTTTTTCTCAGACTGTGTTGTCCTTATAACTGGCTAGTGGTTCCTCGTGTTGACATTTACGATATCCTTGGCTTCGTATGCCCGACATCAAAACTAATAGTGAAACAAGTGAACGACCAAACGAGATTAGGAGAGACGATGAACTTTAATATTTTTAGAAGAGAATGGCCGGGAAATGTGACTAACTTGCAACAAGCCATCAGAAACGGCTCAATACACTCATTTTGCAACGTTTCACATACAGGTATCCTAAACTTATTTTACTTTGTTTATACTGGATGATGCATGTATGAGGAAACCTGATATTTATTTCACTGGAATTCCTGCTTTGGCAACTGGAAGCTCAAATGTGGTCGCTGTCAAATATCTGCGCCCGCGATTACCCTAGAAATTCTTGTCGTCTTAAAAACTTCATGCATTACTTGGTATTTGTAAACTATACCCAGCCAGTGGGAAAGAGATAAATATGAGGAAAACTATACCGTGCGGAATGGTGTCATACTTTCTTTATCTCATTAGATTCAGTCAAACTAACATCTTGTGAAGAGGGAAAATACAGATCTTTACCCGTGAAGTTCACCCACTACGTGTTTGATGCGAGTAAAACAAAGTCGAAAAAATACGAGACAAATAAAACCTACGTGTTTTACAGTAAGTAGATGTATCAGTTTAGCGATGATATCTTAGAGACAAACGAAATGAAAAAAAGTATAGAGATGGAGTGTGAAGACTCTCTCATTCGTCGCAAAATCTGTCTGGTGAACTTATGGCAATTTGGTCGAGGCAAAAAACTTTCTAAACGATAAACAGGATGGTTATGGTAACGCACATGATTGCACTGATAAACAAACCTATTTTTCAGGCAATGGAAACGGTCTTAAATCGTCATTAAACAGCAAAGAAGTAAAATGCAGTATGCTGTACGCAGTTCATATTGTATCGAGGGAAAAGCGAGTTTTTGACGTCACATACGGAAAAGAAGGTACGAAGGAAAGATTGCATGTTATCTTTTCACTTATGGAAATGTTTACAATGTATAGTTCACCTCGACATGCAAAATACACAGGGGTTTGCTTAGTAAAGACAAGCTGTTCAACTATCTCTGTGTAATATTGACGTGGTCACTCATTATCGTCCCTTTTTTAATATTTCAGTGGTGCCAAGTAAATGTGAATGCAATCCAGCAATCAAACCAACACTGGGCCTCACCACAAAGAAAGCGAAGACGCAAAGTCACCCCAACCCAACTAAAAAACCCACACCTGGTCCCAAAGAGACCAAGCTTACCCCTCCCTGCACGACCACGAAAACTACTGAAACAAGTAAGCAACCATCAACGGAAAAGTCAATAAGCTACACTACACTAAACAGTAGTGAAAATAAACTACACATTCAAACAACGAGACCAACAGGTACTGCAGAAATACGTTTTCATCTTCTCATGGTACTCTTCACCCACATAAAAACCTGAATTATCCTTTACTGTAGTTCCAGGAGAACAGTTTAGAATTCAGAGCAGCAGGAAATAACAGGTTAGGGTAGGCAGGGCTATCCCATGCAGATGAAGACATCCCGTATGGAGAAGACAGTTTAGTTCAGCTTTGACTGCCCTGACAAGAGAGGACGATTCATACTTGGGAGAACAGCATGGATCCGACAGTGCTGTAGTTAGTAAACCCTTCAGCAATAAAGAGTGACCCTTGCTTGGTCTCTAAAAACAGTTCAAAACAGAGCACCAAAATGGCACCAAGTGCCTGATAATTTAACTACTGAACAACTGAAATACACCATCCAGGATTATCTATATCGACGGGTTTGCCCTATAGTATAGGAAAATTTGAACAATATATAAAAACAGCGCCAACAGAGTCGTAGCAGTATAAATTCTTGAGCACCGCTCTCTTCCAATTCTTAATTAACACGAGTATACTAATATTATTCAGATCAAAATTCGAACCAGCAGACAAAGGACAGATGGCTTTCAGTTCCTATCTTCATAGCGATAGTAATAGCAGTATTTACACTTGGTATTCTGTGTGCTGTCATTTACTTCAAAGTTCTCAAAAGAAAACCGCGAAGAGGTAATGATTCTGTTTTTTTTAAAGTTAATAAACCGAGTTTGAAGTTTACCGTATATAGTTAGGCTACGAAACGGGGATTAGTAGTGTGTTATTGGAACAAAAACATCGCTACCACATTTGAATAAAACGGTGGTTATAACTGATGGCAGGGCGCTGCATGATCGATAATTTCTCGCCTTTTTTGTTGTAGATCTCTATGAAATTAACAACAAAGCGTATTCTAAACAAGGAAATGACATGCAAAATGGAGTCAGTGAACAATGTGAGGATTTTTGCTAATAAATTCGGTTCTTATGAATGCATGAAAGACACAAAAACGACACTATACACATAAAAATGTCCGAGAATTATTTAGTATAAATTGTATGCGTCTACCTCAATCTTTTACAGTTATATAAGCAACGTGTAATGGGCACCTTTGCAAAGATAGGAGACACGTGATCGCGGATCCACGTGGGTGGATAGACCGCTATGGATAAACCTGGATATGAAAGTCGTGTGCACCTACATGGGTGACGGTGAAATATAGGAGAAGCTACAGACAGCGCAGGGTATTAATCGAGCAAAGTGGGTACATCGTGGAGTTACGAAATTGGATGATCAATGGATAATGCTGGATATAAATAAATCAAATCAACATAAATAAAGGCCATGAAGATGTAAAATGAATAATCCGGAGAAAAAAATGGATATAAATCAAGTCAAGTGTACATGAATAGAGGATCCTGGTCGTAATATGGGTTAATCGATGGAAAAAGCTGGATATAAATCAAGTCATGCGTACATAATTGAAAATCGCGTGGAGGGGTAAAATAGGTGATCTAACGATAATGTTGGATATAAAGAAAGTCGAGTTTACGGAACTCAAAAGATTGTAAAGTGGTAAATTAGTAAACCTGGTGAGGTTTGAGAGGGACAGTAGGGGACAGTAGAGGATTGCAACAACATTTCCTTTCGTGATTCCCTGAATGGGAGAAACATGAACGTCGCGGGTCGACAATTTACAATAATTTCAATGAAATAAAATAATCGAGTTTTTCGGCAGGTTTTGCCGAAATATAGAATCATACATTATTCATGCAGGGTCAGTTGTACGAGAGCTGCATGATAGCGTTATCCACCGAAGATATTTTTCAACCGTTGTAAAAGCTATAAAACTACAGATTTTGAGCTAAAAATTGTTAATGATAATCTGCATTTTAGCGCTATTATAAGTTTAAGCCAGGTTATACCGAACAACGGGCAATTTAGGAGTTATTGGAAAAACCACTATCCAGTGGAGAGCGCTATCCAGTTGTCGTACAACCGTCCCCTGTATTTTTAGCACACATTTATTTATATCATGCGGAATAGATTATAAACATGTATTAATCACAAAGTATATTTATCATTGTACACCAATGTATATATAATATGTTGTAATATACGGTTGTAAATTCCTAAAAGAATAGTAATATTTATATATTGACACGTGTAAATTATACTAATTTATTAAACTGTAAAAGTAAGTTGTTAAAAGTTAAAACAACTATATAAATGATCCGTATGAGAAACTGTTTTATTGTTTTCATATATAGTAGTTTTCAAATATACTGGTCCAGCTAGTGTTCTACAATTAAGGTGATTCTATACCCAAAGGAAACCTTTCATTAAACGGGTACATAAGGAAATGAAACTGACTCTGTTTAGGTTCGGTCACTTCGGTGAGAACCAACTAATCTTGTTCCATTGTTATATAAGCATGAAAACCGAAGTAAACCGAAGTTAAAAAGCCCGTAAGAAGATGCAACGCCACCTTCTTTCTGATCCTCGTAATATAGATGAAAGATCAAGCCGCTGTTCAACAATAACAAACTTAATGTAGCGTATTTAAATAACCGACGTTGCAGATTGAATATAGCTCTTGAATGAATAGCTTTTCTCAGTATTTATTTCGTTAGCCCTATACCAGATTCATATATCTATATATACTATATGCATGCTAATCGAAAAATTAAAAAACAAGGTTCTCCCCATCCATGCATGCAATGAGAACTAATTCTTTAAGCTGAATGAAACGATAACATTATTTATGAAAAAATGCATGCAATTTCGAGAAAACAAGACATCTTGAGAATACAATATGTGATTGATACACGGCATGATTGAAACTGTTTTAACGAGTTTCATCGTCAACGAGATGACGAACAGGCGCTTTTTTCTCAGCAAAATGCGAATTTAATTATTTTTTTCTGAATTGCGTCCGTGAATACATTAGTTCTACTTGTTTGATCACAATTCAAAAGAGGTAGACAAAATATTCGAATTTCGCAAAACTTCGTGGAATCAGGCCTGAAACACAGTCACGCGATATAGTAGATCACGCACAACAATGAGAAGTTTTCTTCTACAAGCAGTTTTTTCACTCGTTCTTCTGTCATTTCACCGTCATGGAAACGCTACGAGATATCTTCCTTCAATAGTCTGGGATCACTACAATCCTATGTAAGTACATCAGCAAGGTAAAATAATAAGGGTGGCTTGCCGTAAGCAACATGGGTCTTAGCATGAAAATACATTTCAAATATGATCGTTCTTCTTTATGTCGCCACAGTCATGCAGGTCGTATATAAAACAACTGTATATACGCGTTGCTTATGTACGGAGTTGAGCTAATCTATTTCCAGTAATGAAGAACTAAATATTTCGGTTAAGCCAAATATCGATCCTGAAGCTATGTATGATTCAGTTGGTTTAACGATATTCATGAAGTCTGAAGAAATCGCCAGGTTAACGCGAAACATATACATGACTTAGGATTTTGAGTGGGTTTTTTATGTCGCGAATTTATCGAAATATATGCATGCTGGCTTCTTTATGAAATTGTAAAGTGTATTTCAATAGGTTTCCATGCACTTGTCTGAATATGAAAAGAATCACCAAATACAATTTCTAGGGCAACAGTTTACTAAAATTTAGGCCAATATGCATCAGAACGGTGTCTCAGCATGCATGAATGGGGTTTTCAATGATAATGCGAATAGGATGCATATACACGGCTGTTCGTGTTTGCATGCAAAATACGTTCGATAAATGACAACATTTAAAATTATAAACAACAATTTTACCAGTATAAACATACATTATCCCAATTCCCAATATCGAATTTTGTTTAAATTTTAAACTGTGCTTGACTATTCCATGGTTGATATATTTTCGTATATATATCAAGTAGGCCGGTTGTATTAAGCAGGTTTAGCTTAATTAAACGGTGGATGATAAGTAAATTTAAACAACACGCTTATAGTTATACATCTCTCTTAAATTAGTAAATTTGAATATTATGCAGTGAATATGACATGTAGTTGTAAAAAGTATCGTTGTATTAAAGTTGAAAACATTTAGTTTGCTTCTTGAATAAAACGATAGACTTGCTTTTTATTTTGAACTTAACTACCGTTTAAGCTAAACGGGCTTGACACAACTTATCAAGTACATTATTCATTCGTGCATGCAACAATTATTATCATTCAAAATATTAGTATAGCATGACTAAATTGTCAAGCTGGCTACGCCACTGCTTGCATGTAAATCGTTCTTAGGATACTGGAGATGGTATACCGACTATATATTTAACTTCTTATATATTATATATATATTGATATATATACATTTTCAAGCCGTTCTTTCTATATATATATAGCTTTACATGAAGGGTAGATTCCGAGCCGCACAACGCGAATTGCGTTGTTTCAGTCTTTCTTATTCCGAAAGAATTGCCAGTACAAAGTATGGACGAATTTTCTCTCCCTGATTTGCTCACAGATTTGAGACATGCAATGGCAATATTTAAACGTTGTTTTTATGGGGGTTTTTTCAGTCCTCATGCAGGAAATATCATAAGCGAAAATAAAAAGAATTATACTATTTTAGTTGAACAGCAGAATAACTCTATTCAAACAAACATTCATTATTTTCAAATCAATGATTCAGGTTGGCTTGCAAGTGTAATTGGTTCAACATTGCTCGCTTCGAGATTTACGATCGATTCGACTTCGTGTGTCCAACTCTGCAACTCAGCGTTGGGTTGCTGGACAGCCAATCAAGACCGAAAGCTCATATGAATTACCATATACTCATGAGAAAATGGAAAGGTGGAACAGATTACGAAGGCTTAAATGAACTGAAGAGAAACATGACGAGTGGAGAATTTTGTAATCCAAGTCACAAAGAAACACGTAAGTCAAGAGAGCTAATGCAAAGTTAATTTTACCAATTGCAACTAAAAAGTTTAAATATAATAACAGATATGTCAAATACAATGGAAAATCCGAATATCCATTTTCAAGCCATCCATTTTCTGGCACTATAATGTAAAATGAGTTAAAGGTGAAATAAGAATTCTGGCAGAACAGTTTGAAGTCATACACTCCCAGACTGCATAAAATGAAATGGCAGTTATGATGAAATTTTATCTACTGTGGCTGAATTTAAGTATGAAGTTATCGAATTTTCATTTACCACCTCCGAGGTTTTTGCACTGTTCAGGTTCAGTCTCACCTCTTTTATTTTTTAAACAACTTTTACTTATTCTTTTCTGTTGCTGTTTAGAAAAATTATACACGTGCAAAAATGGAGATGACAATCAAGGTTACACTGTAAGATTTGCCAGGGACAACGATTTCTACAAAGGGGACTTGGTCGTCTTTTTCAGTGAGTATAACAATCGTTAAGACGAATTTTTTTTCTTACTATAGCTCAGTTGCAAGAGCATTAAAATAGCAAAACTAAAGGTCGCGGGTTCGATTTTTACAGTGGTCAAGCTAATTTTTCAGACTCAGAGTATAGCATCGTCACAATATTCATTTCAAACTTGTAGCTCCTACGATCACCTTAGCGGTGATCAATATATACTGCGCTGTTCTTAAGATAGTCGATGAAAAAATGGTCAAAATTTTCGGTCACTGAATGAACAAACTCTATTCCTCCATCCTCTCCTTCCATTCCTCTCCCCTCACTGACTGACTGACTTGCCAATTTTCATATCTGACGTTGCATTGGCAAGTCCTATCTTATCTTGTAACACTGACACTAACGTGATAATTTAATGATTTAAATCTGATCCAATATTGTTAATGTTGTGCAGGCAATGAGGCTGACGGTCTACAGTCTGATCTCACTTCAAGTAAAAAGCACTGTGCTATGGCTTTTCTTGTGAATGTGACGTGGGGAGCTCCCGTCAACTATGATTTCAGTTACGGAAAAAATTTAGACGGTGAAAGTAAGTAAATGTTGGTACTATTCATCTAACTTCACTAAATCGAGGCTTTAGTAACCACTTTGTCATTAAAAGGTTAAAAGAACGCGGCCAGAAACCTGCATGGTCATGAAATTGATAAATTTAAAATCACCTTTGATGCTATACTATATATTTGCAACGTGTGAAAAAAGGATGCGAATAATAACGTGCATGAATGCATTTAACCCTAATTTTCGCGGCTTTGCAGGAAAGGAATGCAGTTTTATCAACACAACATGTTTTCCATGTGAAACAACACCAACAAAAATCACGACACTAATCACAACGGTGGTGGTCTCGTCGACAGCAGAACCCATAACAGCTTGTGCAACGGCAAGGGTAGCCGCGAATGCAACAAGGAATATAATAGCGGGTACAAAGACAGCGAAAATATCACCACAGACAACAGTGAAAACAACACCGAGCATGACAACTGCAAAAGCAGCCGCGAATGCAACAAGGATTATAATAGCGGGTACAAAGACAGCGAATACATCACCACAGACAACACCAACACCAACAACAATACCAACATTACCAAAATCAACATCAATAACAACAACAACAACATTACCAAAATCAACATCAATAACAACAACAACACCAACATTATTAAAATCCAGAACTGAGCCTTTTTCTGAGGAATGGGATCGATTCAAATATGGTTTCCTTGCGGGAATTGCAGCAACGCTGTTCATAATTGCTCTCATCGCAGTAATATCTCGCTGTCGTCCTGGACGCGTGAAAAGTGGACAATTAACAAGTTAGTAGAATTATATTTTCCCATTTAGACTACACGATGTATGCAATTATCATTCTGATGAATGCAAAAGAGGGCCTATGCCACAATCTTTCCCCTTTGCTTTCAAGGAGAAATTTTAAATGTCACATGTGTGTTTATAGCTACGTTCACATACGCCAGGATAAGAATCGTGTAAGACAAATCGCATAGCGCAAAATTTAATAATCCTTTAACAAAGGCCTCATACAATACTGACTCAGTCTGACTGTACTGTTAAGAAAGAATAGCTGACTATAGAAATTTTTTGTAATCATTTACTGTAATCATTTGTTGTAACCCATTTCAGATCAAATCGGAGAAGATAATAATGGTTTTGACGGCACTTTGAAGCAGCTCAGTGCCACGACTTCAGCTTAAAAAAAGCAATTTTTAGAATGCATGGTAGGTCAATTTTTTTGTCCAATTGCTATTTTCAATCTAACTTCGATCTAACTAATATTTAATAATATTATGTTGATTATATATTGCTATTCTCTCTTTAAGTTCCAATCATTAAGTTTTTTGTTCTTTGGCACTAGAAGCTATATATAAACTTCAAACTTATAGAAAATCTTAGATTAAAATTTCTTCCATGCAACACAAAATTGACCATGGTCGCTGACTCCTATCAAATCTCTTCCTATTCTTTATTTCTCATGCCCATGCTTTTGCAACTATCACTTTTTATTCCCTAACCTTTTCACCTGTTTTTATAGGTCATACAGAGTTCGAAACGATTAAGTAAAATTTAGCCGGTTCCCATTACATTTAGCATGGGAAAAGAGGTCTGTCTTAATTTATACAATATTCATTATGTGAACTTTATATATACGTAAATTTGTAATTATAATTCTCATTTGTAACCGATGTGTATCAGTCATAAGTATGTCAATAATTGAAATACCATTTGTAATATATGTATAAAATACAAGCTCGTCAAGAAAATATAGTAATATTATAATGACGTGTAAATTTTACTTATTTCAATGATTTGAACGAGAGAATTTTATTGGAATTATATTGGTCCATTGTTAACCAAGAGAAACCGGCCCAAACCTATATCCACCTCTTCACACCTAACAATTGACACCCAAAGGAAACCTTTTAGTAAACGGGTACATAAGGAGATGAAACTGATTTATTTAGGTTTGGTGAGAACCAATCCGTCTTGCTCCATTGTTATAAGGGACTGGTCATAATTTAGCAGGGGGGGTGGGGAGGTGTAATTCAATATTTTAAGGAATGATATTTTGCAACCCTGTCTTGCCTTATCCACAAAAAATCATGCCCCCTCCCCTTGTTCGAGACGGTAAAAATGCCCCCCCCCCATCCGTCAACGTTTTGATAAACACTGCTTCAAAATGAGAAACTACTGTAATCTGCACCGTCAATTCAAAATAGTAATTACACCTTCAAAAATTTTTCTGACAACGTTTATATAAAGTAATAAAATTAATTTATATACGTCCACTTATATATATTCCAAGGGTGGGTAGACTACAAGTTTTGTGTAGTTCGCTACAACTACTGCTATTTTAAAATAATGTAGTCACCTACAACTACTGCTATTGTCAAAAATATGTAGTTTGGTTCTTTTGACTACGTGTACAGCTATATCGCTAGAAAAATGTAGCGAAGTATTCGCTACTTCGCTACAACAAAATTCCTGGTATCCGTGTTTGTAATTTATATTGATTTCACATGTTTTAAACATATGAAATGTTAAGCATAATATGCTCATATATTCTGATACTATGGATTAATGGCGGATGAGCCAAAGAATTCTAGAACAAAATGTGGGTCCAAACGAGATTTGACATGGTATATTAAATGACTAGTTTTGTATTATAGTGTATGAACTATAGAGTATATAGTCGAGGGATATTAAAAAATCGAAAAGTGGCGAATAGCGATTGTTGTTGAAAAAGTAATCAACTACTTCGCTACTTTTAATATAGAAAATATAGTTCGCGACAACTTCAAACTACCAGTTTTAAAAAGTAGTCTATACAGTTACTCGCAAATTGTAGTTCGCTACAGTTGCAAACTCCAACAACTCCGATACTACCCACCCTTGACATATTCATATGTTAAAATTTGGTTTTAAACATAATATGTTAGTTATTTCTAGTGAAAGACCCTGCTATTTAAAATATAAATATTTTAACACAGTGACTTATATAACTTTTCATTTTAAATTCTATAACTAATTTTGTTTAATGTTCTAAGCAAAGCTTATGCAGTGCAACTCAAAGTCTAAGCATGTATAAAAGAAATAATTACAACCAGAAATAAGCAACCCCCCCCCCTTATAACTGTCTAACATTTTATGAACCCCCCTTTTTTCTGGCTAAAAAATATGTGACCCCCCCACTATTTCCACCTCCCCACCCCCCCTGCTAAATTATGACCAGTCCCTAAGCATGGAAAAAATGAACAGGCCCGTAAGGAGATGCAACGTCGCCTTTCCTTCGTGATCCTCGTAATATAGGAGAAAATTCAAGTCGCTGGTCGACAACAACAAATTTAATTTAGCCCATTTAAAGAACTAACGTTGCAGATTGAATGTAACGCTTTGAATAACTTTTCTCCGTATTTATTTCGTTAGCCCTATATTTCAGATTCGTATCTATACTATATGCATGCTAATCCAAAAATGTGACACCAACTATTTTCACTAGATCTCACAATCCCACGCACGCGGTATCGTAAGGTATAAATGCCCAATTCCACAGCATTTTTCAGTGAAATGCGAAATATTTCTTTGAATTTCGACCGCTCGAACCATGCAGTGCTCTCGCAATTTATATATGCCTACTTTTTACTGTGGGGGAGGTTGTTTTGAATAATCTGAGACGAAGAATGTTTGAAAAGAATATATTAACTATTTCTGCCCCCCGTCGACAGAGTAAAAGTTTTCTAAGGAAATTTCCTTAGAAGTGATCGAGAATGCTGGCTCGAACACTGACATTACTTCCACTTGATTGCTCACAATTCGAAGGAGGCAGGCGGAAATATTTCGCATTTCGCGGAAATCCGCTGGAATTAGAGCTAAACACACGGGATTAAGGCACGTATAATGAGGAGTTTTATTCTACAAGCAGTTTTTTCACTCGTTCTCATGTCATTTTACCGTCATGGAAACGCTACGAGATATCTTCCCTCGATAGTCTGGGATCACTACAATCCTATGTAAGTATCGCCAAGCTAAAATAATAAAGGTGCCTTGCCGTAAGCTTCCTCGTAAGCTGGACTTTTGCATTAGAATGCATTTCAAATACATGCAGTATCATCTTTATGTGTAAAATGTGAAGTGTATTTTAATGGGGTTCCACTTGTCTCAATATGAAAAAATCAACGAATATAATTTAGGAGTTACTTTTACGAAGTTAATGCGTTGCATGCAGTGGGGCGTCTTAGCATGCATGCATGGGGATTTTATTGACGTTTGACAAATACGTTTTGACAAATACCTCTTTAAAAGCATTGTTACACTATATATGGAACTCTCTTTGCAACTTGCAACGCAATTCTACTCCAGAGACATCTAAAGTTGTCAATATATATAATAAAGGTAATTTGTAAAGAGTGTTCGAAAATGTTCGTATTTGACAACTTTAGATGTCTCTGGAGTAGAATTGCGTTGCAAGTTGCAAAGAGAGTTCCATATATAGTGTAACAATGCTTTTAAAGAGGTATTTTTCAAAACGTATTTGTCAAACGTCAATAAAATCCCCATGCATGCATGCTAAGACGCGCCACTGCATGCGACGCATTAACTTCGTAAAGGTAACTCCTAAATCATATTTGTTGATTTTTTCTTATTGAGACAAGTGGGACCCTATTGTCAAAATCCGATTCCCACGTCCTCCATTTAAACGTGATTTTTATAGGTTTTTTAAATTATTGTGCATTATTATTCCTGCCCTCAGGAAATATCAGATGGGGAGAATACAAGGACTATTTTATACCTGAACGTTGACTATTTTCAAATCAATGATTCAGGTTGGCTTGCGTAATGTTTAAACGGAAAAGGTATTTTCAACAAACGAGTCTTTCTTGTGGGAGACAGGGAGGTGAAGTCGCCACCTGCCTCAAAAAATATGACAAGGAGAGGATAAAAGTGTGTTATAACTGACAGTTGACCAGCGAAATTACTCTATTTAAACAAACATTCAGTATTTTCAAATCAATTCAGGTTGGCTTGCAAGTGTAATTGGTTCAACTTTGCTCGCTTCGAGATTTACGATCGATTCGACTTCGTGTGTCCAACTCTGCAACTCAGCGTTGGGTTGCTGGACAGCCAATCAAGACCGAAAGCTCATATGAATTACCATATACTCATGAGAAAATGGAAAGGTGGAACAGATTACGAAGGCTTAAATGAACTTAAGAGAAACATGACGAGTGGAGAATTTTGTAATCCAAGTCACAAAGAAACACGTAAGAGATTTAATGCAACGTTCAAAATTCTAAATATGGACTATGTGCACAAGGTAACGTTTTCGAGCGTTTCAATTTTCGTTTTCATGCCAAAACGGTTTCAAACATTGTCAATTTTCAATAGAAGTTGAAGCTAATTTAACATATTGAGCATATTTTCCCTTGGATCGTGTGGACGTCAAAGCGATCGGTATAAACTAGATAAAAATGATTTTAAAACGCTTGAGAGCGACCCCCGTGTGCACATAGCCTTAATCACAGATATGTCAAAAATACAATGGAAACTCTGCATATCCGTTTCCAGGCTAGGGCAAAAAATATTTTACTGCTTAAAATAATAGCCTGGTACTATAATATAAAATAAGTTAGAGTCGGGCACAAAAGTCTGGCAGAATAGTTTGAAGTCATAAAATTGCAAACTGCATGCATAAAATGAAATGGCAGAACATGGTATCAATTTTAGCTGCATGAACTGAAGTATGAAGTTATCGAATTTTCATTTACCACCTCTGAGGTTTTTGCACTGTTCAGTTTCGGTCTCTCCTCTTTTATTTTTTAATCGACTTCTACTGATTCTTTTCTGTCACTGTTTAGAAAAATTATACACGTGCAAAAATGGAGATGACAATCAAGGATACACTGTCAGATTTGCCAGGGACAACGATTTCTACAAAGGAGACTTGGTCGTCTTTTTTAGTGAGTAACAATCGTAAGATCTAATTGTTTTTTGTCGTATTCTGGACGCATTACATTTTGTATTCTGGACGCATTACATTTTGTATTCTGGACGCATTACATTTCGTATTCTGGACGCATTACATTTTGTATTCTGGACGCATTACATTTTGTATTCTGGACGCATTACATTTTGTATTCTGGACGCATTACATTTTGTATTCTGGACGCATTACATTTCGTATTCTGGACGCATTACATTTCGTATTCTGGACGCATTACATTTCGTATTCTGGACGCATTACATTTTGTATTCTGGACGCATTACATTTTGTATTCTGGACGCATTACATTTTGTATTCTGGACGCATTACATTTTGTATTCTGGACGCATTACATTTTGTATTCTGGACGCATTACATTTTGTATTCTGGACGCATTACATTTCGTATTCTGGACGCATTACATTTCGTATTCTGGACGCATTACATTTTGTATTCTGGACGCATTACATTTTGTATTCTGGACGCATTACAATTTGTATTCTGGACGCATTACATTTCGTATTCTGGACGCATTATATTATATATACCGACCAAGCAAACAGTTGTAGCTCCTACGATTATGTTAGCAGTGATCATATATACTGCGCGTTTCTTAAGGTAGCAGGGTTTCCAGTTATACTGAAAAAAGAAGCCAAGCATTGTTGTACTCGGTAATTTGACTTCTTTTTTTAAAACAAAGGAAAGATAATAGAATTTGGCAAATTTATTCAGTAATTTGGCAACCCTGTAAGGTAGTAGTCGAAGCGATGGTCAAAATTTTTGGTCACTGAATAGACAGACTCAATCCTCTCCTTCCATTCCCCCCCCCCCACTGACTGTCTTGCCATGCAATTTTCATATCTGACGTTGCATTGGGAAGTCCTATCTTTTCTTGTAACACTGACACTAACGCGATAATTTAATTATTTTAATCTGATCCAATATTGTTAATGTTGTACAGACAATGAGGCTGACGGTCTACAGTCTGATCTCACTTCAAGTAAAAAGCACTGTGCTATGGCTTTTCTTGTGAATGTGACGTGGGGGGCTCCCGTCAACTATGATTTCAGTTACGGAAAAAATCTAGACGGTAAAAGTAAGTAAATGTTCTATGAAGGTACTATTTGTCTAACTTCACTAAATTGACAATTTTCGCGGCTTTGTAGGAAAGGAATGCAGTGTTATCAACACGACATGTTTTCCATGTCAATCAACACCAACAAAAATCACGACACTAATCACAACGGTGATGGTCTCGTCGACAACAGGACCCATAACAGCTTGCTCAATAGTGAATACAACACCAAGTATTACAGCGAGTACAACAACATCTACACCAACAACAACAGCAGGTACAACAAAAACAATCTGAAGTTCATCTTTGATACCATGCAACCACAAATTACAATATACTGTGAATCTCGCAGTGTTACACCAACACCAAAATGGTGTAGGATAACACCAATTACGTGTTATGCTGAATCGAACACTATTTGAGTGTAGGGATACACTTGAAGAGTGTAGCTCCACACCGTGCTAGCGTTCCTATAACACTTTTTTCGTGTAAAAAGAAAAAAAATCTCTACTTATATACACAAACTTATAGTGTATACGTTTGCATTCAAACGGTGTACCAAATTCTCAGGTTATTCTACACTTTACGATAGCGTTAATATACACCTATTTAGTGTTAAATATGTTTACACTCAACGAGTAGCGCAAATTTGGACTTGAGGCCATGCTACACGGTGCAATTTTTCTTGCAACTTGCAATGCAATTCTACTTTTAAGAGATGTACATTAGTGAAGAGTCTTCAAAATGTTAGTGTAAGAAACGCCATGGAGTGTAATGAGTGTCGTAAAGACAAAAGTCAGTTGGCAGTTGCTAAATTTACATCTCTCAAAAGAAGAATTGCATTACAAGTTGCAGGAAAAATTGCACCGTATATAACAGGGCCTTTAAGTTGTTGTATGATTATACAACAAAAATATGTCATTATATCCCTATCTGGTGCAAAGTAAAAAACTGGGGCCGGTATAAACGGCGAAAGCGTTGTAATGCATGAGTGCATGGAATGTGCAATAAGTGGAAAACGAGAGAATTTTTGATAAAAGTTGAATGTTGATTTTTAAATTTCACTTTTACTAAGGAGCAATATCTCAAGAGAAGCGAGCGTGGGTTGTTGACGCTTTCGCAGTTGACAACAGAAAACACTCAAAAAATACAAATGAAAATGTCACCTAATCCCAGTTTTGTTATAAAAAATAAAATTATAATTTGACAGCTGTTGGAAAGGTAATAGTATATTGATACCTTATGCAGACATTATTATTTATCTACTAAGAAACTGTTGCTGAATGTGCAAAATATAAAATTGCGTTTGACAAACTGTCCTTTTTCAAATAGATTATACTTTATCACTTCATTAATTCAAATGTCTACATTGCAATAGCTACATTGCATTTTGCTTGTGATGGTTAGAGTCATGCTAAAATTGAAACTTCCTCTAATCTTAATGTTTAGGGTGACGTATTCATCATGCTGTTTCCCATGGCTCTACCAAGCACGATGTTTAAGATCTCAATGTCACTGAATTCTGTCAATAATTAATTATCTTAAACTGTTGGGTTGGAATTGGAATCTCCTGAATAATGAACTGCAAATGAAGTGAAATATATTATATATAAACCTAATTTAAAGCACGCGATTCAGGCCATTTAAACACTTTATACCTGAAATAAAAATTTAAATATATATATATATACATATGCATATATATGTAGACGTTTCATATTTTGTGTGTCCATATTTTCACAAGCTTATCTACACTGAATAAGTGTGGAAAAACTTTTAGAAGAGTATTTTTACTCTCGTAGTGTATTATTTTATACACTATGTCGGTGTCCATATTTTTGCAAACATATATTTACGCTGAATAGGTGTAGAAAAACCTTCGGGAAAAGTAAATTTACTTTCGCTGGGTATTTTACACCAATTAAGTTGGTGTCCATGCTGCTGCATACATTTTACCCTAAAATGGTGCAATTTAACGCGAGGTCCGGTGTAAATAAACACCTTATCGGTGCTCATACTGCTGCAAAAATTTACACCGATTCTGGTGTTGTGGCAAAACCCCGAGATTTACAGTAACGTCAAACGACTTCAGCCGCAAATCCATAACTGAGCCTTTTTCTGAGGAATGGGATAGATTCAAATATGGTTTCCTTGCGGGAATTGCAGCAACACTGTTCGTATAATTGCAGTCTCATCGCAGTAATATGTCGCTGTCGTCCTGGACGTTCGAAAAGTGAACGATTAACAAGTTAGTACAATTATATTGACAAAGACCTCATACAATACTGACTGCATTGTTTAGGAAGAACTGACTGGAAATTGGCTGTAGTCAAAAACTGTAATCATTTGCTGTAATCATTTACCATTTCAGATCAAATAGGAGAAAATAATAATGGTTTTGATAGCACTTTGAAGTAGTTCAGCAGCTTAAAAGAAGCAATTTTAAGAATGGTAGGTCAAATTTCTTGTCCAATTGCTTGCAATGGAAAACGGGAAACAGGGTCTATCTTTAAATACTATTCATCATGTATATATGTGTGCATATTGTTATTGCCTCTTTATTCATGAAGTAATTTGTTCTTTTGCATTAGCAGCTTTATAGAAACTTATAGAAGATCTTAGATTAAAACTTCTCCCATGCAAAGCAAAATTAACCCATGGTCGCTGATTCCTATTTATTTCTCACTTGCTTTTGCAACTCATCACCTTTTATTCCCAACCCTTTACCTATTTTTATAGATCATACAGAGGTCAAAACGATTCAGTAAAATTTAGCCGGCTCCCATTATATTTAGCGCGGGAAAAGAGGTCTGTCTTTATACAATATTCATTATGTGAACTTTATATTCGTAAATCTGTAATTATATAATTCTCCTTTGTAAAGGATGTGTATCAGTCATAAGTATGTCAATAAAATATAGAGAGAATATGAGAAAATTTTATTGGTCTTCCGTAGTCAGTTTTCATATTTATTTTTCCAGAGTTACGCAACAAAGGCGATTCTACCCAAAGGGAACTATTGTTATAAGCACACAAAGAAATTGTTACCGATACAGGCGGAAAAGATATAATTTTGATTTTTCCAGCTTCGGTGGGAACCAACTTATTTTGCTTCATTGTCAACCAAGAGAAAAAATGAAAGGCCCTTAAAGAGGATGCAACGACACCCTCCCTTCCTGATCCTCGTGATATATAGGCAGAACACCAGGGTCGTTATAGTACAATAGCAAATTTAATTCAACTTTTTAATAACCGACGTTTTAGATTCAATAGCCTTATCAGTTTTCATATCCTCAGAAATTAAACAAGCGAAGTTCTCTCTAAAGGGAGTCACCTCTTAAGAGTATGCAGAAGGAAATGAAACTTATATTGGTCCATTGTTCACCAAGAGAAACCGGCCCAAACCTATATCCACCTCTTAACACCTGAAAATCTATCATTTCTAAACTGTTCAGCTACATCGAGACATTGACGTTACCCCCTTATGTTACGTTGCATGTGAAAAACTATAGCATATTCACGCCATCAAGTAATCTCGCACGTCCTGTTTCAAAATTAGATCAGTATAAAATGCATGGGAAGACAATTCTACCGTCATATGAGTAAGAAATTAACCATGGTTACATGAGACGAAAGGATCAATCACGCATGAGATGGGACAAAACTATTTTCTACAACACAAACTAGCTGAAGTTTCTTTGGCCGAAAAATAGCAAAATCCTTGTAATCATGGATAAACTTACATCTACCGAAAGCCCGCGAAACGGATCAGGAAACCGAAATCGTAGGTTTTATGGCGGGAGGTTTCCTTATGTCCTTCTAAGTATTATACTTTCAGTATTTTTGAGGTACAACTGAACTTATCCAGAGGAAGCACTGTACTTACTTGAGAGAGAATAATTAGTTCTAATGACTTCATTACCATCCTATAAAAGACAAGAGTTTCCGAGAACCATAATGGCAGCGATCTGAAAAACAAAAGATGATGAAAACGTTATTTTTAATGTTCAAAGAACTCTTTGGAGAGTCTCTCTGGTCCAACATCATCACCTTGGATGTTGACTGTTCAGGTGACTTTTAATTAATTGAGTTGAGCTTATTCCTACAGCGGTCGTATTTATCTATAGGTAGTTAACTGTATAATATTGTTCCAGTGAAGAAGTGTCAGGCGGAAATCAATCATTTAAAACAAAAATTTATGCATGCCCTCTTTCTTTTCACTGAAGCCTGTTTCTCACTATAGGCGGAATTTTGCGCGCGGAGCGAAATTTTTTATTGTCTGCACGCAGAATTAATGTGAGAAAAACAAAGATTATGGAAAGAAAATAAAAACAGGCTTTAGTCACATTTTTAATGTGTTTTAGCTTCCTACTGAAAAACATTTCATGGCTATTAGTCTTTCTACTAAATTAACTCTAACTCTGTACTAAAGTACGAATGAACCATTGCTAACTCACAAAGTACTTCCCTTTCTATTGTAATGCGCCTATATCAATATTAATAATAATAATACTATACATATAGATCGAGTCATCGAGTATCTGAAGGCATATTAATATACGTTGTTTCAATATTAATTGATATATTAATTATATTCCCATTGTGTTTCCTGAATAAATACTTCTTCAAATCTTAGGTTCAAAAACAAAGTAATTTCTAACGTACGTTCACGAAAACGAGGCCAATGGAGAAAGGTAGAATAAACTGTACAAGGTCTATTAAGGCTGTTTTCTACCGTCACGTAAACACACGTAAAAGTTTAAAATCATTGAGATGATACGTATGAAATCAACGATTGAATAGATGCATAGAGTTGGATTTTGTTGATGATTTGCTGAGTTTTTTGGCATGAAATTAACTATACAACAACTTAGAAAGTTTTAAGCTTTTGCGTGCGTGTACGTCACGTGCAAAAAACGCGATAGTGGAAAGCAGCTTATAGGTGTAAGCATGCATATCCGGAATCTGAATGGATGTATACAGAATTGTGCCAACTATTATTACAACTAGGAAATTACGAAGACACAATATCGTCTCCTTTCTGTATTTATGAATGCATGTGACTATATCACGGACACGTGAATGAGAAAATCCTAAGATCGGTTGGCACCGACAAATGGGCGTGTATATAAGCAAGGCTGGTTTGAGTGGGATTTCGTCTTGTTAAATTACTATTGGTTTAAACTGCGGAACACGCCACGAAAACGTAATCAACACGACTAGCCCACTATTCCCGAGCACAAGCCCTGCATAGATGTATAATCTCTATGTTGCTCGTATAATCTGTAGTAAGCGATGAAAAATATCACAGAAAGAGGCGAAACCTTTGGTGGTCGTGCCTTTCTGTATCTTAATGCACAATGTACCTGACAATATGACCACGGAGCAGCATGGCAGCAAACATTATCGCATCAAATGTGGTATAGACAAAAACACTTCTGAC
This sequence comes from Dendronephthya gigantea, assembly GCF_004324835.1. Lineage (NCBI taxonomy): Eukaryota > Metazoa > Cnidaria > Anthozoa > Malacalcyonacea > Nephtheidae > Dendronephthya > Dendronephthya gigantea. The sequence goes on from NW_021163020.1 coordinate 2,819,334, forward strand.
AGGCGTCGGTTGTATAAAAGACTAGTTAACTTTTAACTGTAGTTAAGGACAGAATTGGCCGATCAGAGTTGTGTATTTCTGAGTTAACTAGGATTTAACTATATATGCAAAGTAGTTAAATATATTAAAGATAACTCTCCTGAAGAAAGAACTTAGGTCGAAACTCATGTAAGAAGCGTTTTCGTCCATTTTAGGCAGTTCTTATACGGTGAAGGAAATTAGGTTAAGGAAGTAAAATTTTACGAATAATGGTACTCGGCATGCCGAGAGACGCCAAAGACAAAGACAGTTCTAACACAGTTAATTAATCAGATTTAGAGCCCAAGGTAAATAATCGACGCTCTTGGAAATTCCGCGTTCATTTCAGAATTCCCATGCAGAAGACGACGTTGACTTCGAAAGTTTACCACGAGATTGATCCTCTCTCAATACACGGAAAGTTCGGGTATTAAACATTCGGTCCATTTTAAATGCGATGGTTAGAAACTACATTAAATCTTCCTCATCTGACTAATTCATAAAAATATCCACCGACAAGAATGTGTCATGTTGAATTTAACATAACAATAAGTTAAATTCTATTTCGTATTGTGGATTGTTTTCTTTAAATTCTCTCGTTCTGCCGCCTGTGGGGAAGAAGAAAAGGTCGCGAAGCCGAAAAAATGCCTTATCCTTTTAATTAACAAAAAGCAGCAAGACAAACACATTTTAAAAGCTTCCTTGTATTGTACTCCAACGCGCAGATTCAGGAGGAAAATGTGATATAGATCATAAGGGAAGTTACATACAACTTTAGGTCGGACTATAGATATATAGACCCGGGCTGTCGCCTTCGTGGGTGTTAATTCACATTAGATGGGATGGTTTTCCGACTGTCAAATGATTTGCAAATGATTATCAAATGATTCTGACACTGTGGTCTCTTCCTGAATCAACACGGAATGATTCGTACTAGGAAAGTTCAGATTTGAAAGAGCATTTATATATTTTAGTGTATACATAGAGAAAGTTAGTTTGGTTAACCCGCTTTCTTCTCTTTTATATTAAAGAGCAATATATAGAAAATGCATGCAGGAACCTCTACTTAAAGAGATAGGAAACTTTTTCCGGCCTGACTTGACTCACATGCAAGCAGTGAACAGAACAAACTGAGGTACTCAAATGTCCTTCACTGATTTAGTCACCACTTGCTCCTTTATAGTCGTGCACATGCATAGGCTCGACTGTATATATCAATCCTTGCGAAAGCGAAGAAACAAAGATTCTCTTTTCCAGCCACAAAATAAAACAAGCAATTATATAATAAGTCGTTTTATGCATGGAACTGGCGTAAGCACCAGCTAGCCTATATATTACTCAATTTATACCATAGCAAGCTATATAACGCACACAAGCTAGTGTATAAATAAAAGGAATAATTTGAGGCACTATGTACGTGATATGCAGCGTACAGTCAAAACAACAACTTAAGCCCCATTTACACTACACTCGATTTATTGGCACGGCACGACTAAAATGGGTACCCGTGCCCACTTCATCCGTGCCCGGCCTTTGTTTTGGTAGTCTGAGCACTAGTAAAATTGAGCACGGGTACCCATTTTAGCCGTGCCGTGCCAATAAATCGAGTGTAGTGTAAATGGGGCTTTAGTGAGATTTTCACAATAAAGAAAATGCATGTTCATGATCTATATACGTGTCAAGCATAACTGCATCCATTAGGTCAATTCAGGGAAAGTACGAAACATAAAACTGATAAAACTAATCCATATGACTAAAACACATAGTCACAGAGATATATGATCTAAAACCTACTCAGTAGTCAATTTCCAAAAAAACACACCATATTTATATAGCCCACACACATGCATATAGCCCACATGTATCACTAACAAAATTACAGTGGGTTTTGTACAAAAACATGTACATTAACATCTTCAAAGCTCACATCTGTAAGGCCTCACATAATACATATTCCATGGTAGATTTACGTGTATAATATTTTTTACAACATGGCTATAGTGACGATGGTTACACTCGGAGGTACTTCAATAGACAATGAAACTTCGACAGACAAAGATAAGAGATATAGAATTACCATGGTAAATTTGCTCTTTAAAAAACACTGAGTCAATTTTACTAATAGCATTCAAAATCACCTCGATCTTAAATGTATTGTAAACTCTGTTTACAGGCGCGGTATTGTATAGTTCAAATTGCGTAGGAAATTAATCAATTATATAAGTATTTTATATTGTTAATAAAATCATGGCGAAGTTGCCAAAGCGACCGTAGGATACAATAAATCCTTTGGCCCCCATTTCCACCAAAGAATTATAAAAAGCTAAAGCTCTCATCATTCATCAAGCCGTTGTAGAAACACGTCACGTCTTAGCATTTAAAAGGATTCTTTTAAAAGGCTTGGCATTCGAGCTGACGTTTTTGACGCCCACGAGCAATGAATAAGCGGAATTGACGACAAATCGCTGCTTAAAAATAATCTTTCTCCCAGTTTTTTTTATGATTTGGACGGGAAGTTCGAGAAGAATTGACATACAGGCACAATAGCACGCACTGCTCAAAAATTAAAACCTCTTGAGAAAGTTAAGAAACCGAAAACCCCCGAGAATAAACAGGGGGGGTGGGGTTCGCTCGGGGTCGAGGGTTGCTCGCTGTTGTCACTGTAGACTTCACAATCCCACACGATGTCGGATTAATCTTAATCTAATCTTAATCCTAGTAGGTAAAATAAGATCCTCCCCTAGGACTAAAAGCTCCAGGTTTTATATATCCTTCAATTTAAAACTGATTCCATATATTTACCAATTTCCATGAATGACATTTTTGGGCAGCCCAGACGGCATTAATATAGATCCCCGGAAAAATTGAATATCGTTTTTGGTCGGGTGCTCAACTCAAAGCGAATTACTACAGATAAACATGCACGTATCCTAGGTAAGGTCACAGGATTAACCCCAACCTATATCACACCTAAACACCCACACACTTCATAAATAACCAACTCCCCCCCGTCTCCCTATTCGGCTAAAATGGATATGATTAAAGGCACTTCAAACGTCAAAGCGGATGTGAAATAATGCGACCAAATGTTAAATGTCATTGTGATCAGATCGCGTTAGACTCAAGACCGAACTCTCTCTACTCGCGACGCTAACCAGCATCGAGAGTACGATACTGACCGTAGGTTGTAACTACGTTACTTGGCTCTGTGTTAGCAACAAATTAAGTGCTAAACATACGCGACAGCTGGCGAGCGTACAAGGCATATTACATACAAGGTAGACACGTACAATGAGGGGTTTTCTTCTACAAACAGTTTTTTCGCTCGTTCTCCTGTCATTTCACCGTCATGGAAACGCTACGAGATATCTTCCCTCGATCGTCTGGGATCACTACAATCCTATGTAAGTATATATTAGCTGCTACAACTTTGGCCCGATCGTACACGGATATAAGCGCTCTGACTGTCACAAAATTGCCGCTTTTGAAACAGCAAAAGCCTGTATGATACAACAATGTAATTTTTCGTTGTATTTACTAAAACTACAAGTAAAACAGTTAAAAGCACCTCCGTTCCAGCTAAAAGCACCTCCGTTTTGAGCACTTGAATTCTTCTCAGATATCGCTCTAGCGACAAAACATTATCTACGCGGGAATTCTTTCTTAAATTAACTTTTTTTTCATTTTCTTTTCGACGCTATATATTAAATAATTCTCCCCCAAAACGTATGCTTTAAGAGAATGCGAGAGTGATAATTTCCTTCACTTTTGAATCTTATTCGATATATATAATCTTGTATATACAATTTGAGCAAACGTTTATATGATACAATGTCATGCAGGGCACTTGTATGCAGATACATACGTCGTTTAACATGTTCAAATAAGACTCTTTTGCTTGAAATATTAAAAAAAATTGCTTAGTTCGGTATTCGTCACTCAAAAACCAGCTACGTTTTTTCCGGCTCGAATTTGTAATTATATAATATAATATAAAACCTGTTTCTGCACGAAGTTCAAGACAATAACTTGTAAACACAATTTCCTTTGCGGTGAAATACGTTTAAATTGCTTAAGCAATATAAAATGGTCTTTGCTAAGTTAAAGAAGGCTGAGATTATCGAATTGTTTGCGAAACGAATAAAGTAAAATAACAAGGCTGCCTTATCGCAAGCTATTCGTTTGAGCATGCATTTTAGATATAATATATAATATGTATAAGTTGTGAATACATGTTTTTGTTATGTCGCCAGGTTCTATATATAGTATCTTATATAGCCTTGAGCCAACCAATTTCGGTATTAAAATCACTGTATATTTTGGTTGAGATAAGTATCAACCCCAAAGCCATGATTTTGGTTGACGGAATATTTATGGAGAAGAAGTCCTGATGTGTTAACGCAAGCAACTTAAGAATTGAAATGGGTTTTTTAACGTCGCGAATACCGGCACCAGTAGTGAGAATAACATGCTGTAGCGTTTATATGGAAATTGTAAAGTGCATTTTCAATAGATTCCACTTGTCTCAATATGAAGAAGAAATTGGCAAGAGTGTTGGATTACAGCAGGAACAGTTTACAAAAATTTTAGCTAATATACATCAGAATAGCGTCTAAGCAGGCATGGGAAGCTCAGAGACAATGCAACCGTACTCGGCTATTCAAATTTTTGCAAAATACGTTTCATAAATACCTCTTTAAATTTATCTTGTAGCCAGTCAACCATTTAAATTTATGCTTAAAAAACAACAATTTAACCAGTATATACATACAATATCCCAATATCAAATTATTTTTCAGTAGCCGCGAAAAGCTATAGAGTATAATTTTATCTTCGTTTATATCCCTACATTAATCGTTTGTGCAACAAACAAGAACTATATACTAATATATTTTATGTGCCAAAATGATGTTAAATAATACGATTTAATATATTCATCAGTTCTGAATCGTTCCCTATAGAGCCATAGGATCACTAAGGATTGTATATACTAACTAACTTTTACTGGATGGCTGAAAAACCGCAGCTCTTTCAGGCAATATATGTACCTGCAGTGAAACACGATTAAATTCTGTCTAGAAACGACCTGCTGTTTTCTACTAATCGGTGCTCAAGGAAGTAAATACAGCATACAGACTCACTAGAGTCATCGAAACTCAATACATATACGTCGAAAACTAGGAAACGGATCCGTTTACACTTTTGAAGGAGCGTCGCAGATTAAATAACCAGTCCTAAATTTCGTTTCACATTTTTAAAGCTAGGCATGTCAAGTGCAGTTGAACTCAACGATAAGATTTCTATCTTCGCTTATCTGAACGGAAGATGTGTATAATTGCGTCCGCCGCATCAGCAAATTAAGCCAAAAAACAAGACCGTTATTTATACCAGCTAAAATAATTTGTCGAATATAACGCTGTGAAACTTGCAGCCATTTCATGCAGTACAACGTATTTTCTATTGTAAAATCTTAAAGTATATTTTACGATTGCAGTTATTATCAAAACTATCAATATTTTCAGTAGGACATCATAAAAATTGAGCTTCAATCTAATTTTGAATTGTTCTAGAAAACGAATTGAACTTATATGGTTCTGCGATTAGCAGAGTCAGAGACTGTATTAAACAAAAGCACTAAATGTATGAAACTTTGAAGCCTTTTTTCCCCCCCGTTTACTGAGTTGAGATAATATTTAAACGTGGTTGCATGTAGCGGGGTTTCAACCTCTGCGTGGTTGCATGTTGCAATATTAGTCCTGGAGACTGAAGTAAAACCATGCAACCGCGATAGCTCCAAGAACAAGTGCATGGCTGCATGCTTTATCACGGAGAAAATAAAATCTTTGACCTTTGGCTTTGGTTAGCAAGCCAATACTTGATGACTTGTCCCAGAGATTAAGTGCACTCTCCCATGTTTCCAAAAGCACCTAGCACCTCCCGAAATATACTCAGTATATCGTGTGATGTATACCCTTTAAGGTGAAGCCCCGAGGGATATAATCCGACGAATATAACTGTCTTGTGCATGCGTTATAAAATGACTTGAAAAACATAGCAATATTATTGACGTTTGAAAGTGGAGGCTCTTGGCGTTAAGCATTCGGCCTTGATTCGCGACAATTTAACTGCGGAAAAGAGAATATACCGAAAGGAAGTTTAAGCAACTAGACCTATATGATTTCAATCCAAGTAAAAAGATATTTTCCTCACAAGGACACATTCAGCACAGGACCCTCGATTCAGCACTTGACCAACCAAAACAATAACATAATGTTTATCTAAGAAAGTTTGCATAAGCCCTGAAATGTTAACATTGCTTTAACAGAGTTGACAAGCATGAAGAGGTCTTTCCTGCCTTGAGTAAACCAGTGAAGTATTACAATAATATTGCAGTTGATTTCTCTGCACGTTTTTGGAAGATAGCTAAAAGAGGTCTATGTATCATCAATACTTAACTAAATATTTTTGTTCCACTATTTTTTGCATCCAAGACCTAAGTAGGGCTTCAGATGCATCTGCCTTTTTTGCATAAGTGTTTGAATACAAGTTGATTTGGATCTTCAAATCAAGTAACCAAGCAAAAAGTGACATAATATACAATATTGAGTCATCCAAGCAGGGTTGCAGCTTATATTTTCATTATATTTTGAATGAATAAATTCATGTTTATCACCTTCACATGATATGACAAATGACAAACAAATTAAATGTTAATGAATTAAGTACAATATCCCGTACTGAAGATTTAATCTATAGATCAAACATATTAGACCAATATCTGTCAAGAGTTGACTGCTCATATATGGAAATTGAATAACTGGGATAAAGTTTCCTTAGTGTACTAAATGATCTTCTCCAATATTCACAGTAAATTCTTTTTAAAAACACTTAACATTTAGATTGGTGTTTCATGGCTGGACAGAACTTATCATAAAACACAAGTATTAAAAGACTTGCACCAGACAATCTGACTCAGAATACGCCTAATGTTAGACACTCATAAGTAGAATTGTGCAGTAGAAAAAGTAGGTTTAACGGTGTAGCCATGAACCTATATGGTATATTCCTAACTAATTTACTATAAAACAGAGAAAGTATGGCAGCTGATAGCTTTGTTGCCAGCTGATAAGTACCATCTGATAATGGTACCAATTTTGTTAGAATTGTACCAATCTGTTGGCTTTGGTACCAATCTGATTCTTGTGACACCAATCAATGCTGTTTTAGGCAACAATAAAAGCCAGCAATTTCAATATTTAGAGAAGCACTGAACTCAGGCCATCATGCAAAGGAAATTAACTTTCAGACTGGCATAAAAAACTCAGAGGGAATGTGGGTTCGTCAACATTGCTGAAATTCAGACCATACTCATGAGATTAAATTTTGGGATACGAATTTCACAATTTCCTCCGAATTGGTGAAATGTTTAGGATATCAAATTGGACCAGCAATTGCTAGAAATGGGATATCTTTAATACGGGAAATCATAGATCCTTTCCTAATTTAGCAATTTCCTCAAAACTTCAAGCCACATTTTCATATTTTACTGATAGAAATATACCGAAATTGTCCATAAAATATTTATGTGCTTGAAAACACGTGTTTTTTAAAGTAACAAAGTTTAAAGTCCCAATACTTAAACAGCAAACTTCAAACCGATTTAAATAACAAAATATATGAAAGTTGATTCAAATACAGTAAGGATTACCTTTTAAGTTATTTCCGCTTCATTTTGTATTCTGTTCGACACGAAAGAGACAGTGATTTGGGCAAAATATAAAAAAATAAATGAACAAAATATTCGAATTTCAACACAATTTGTTGTTGTGCTGCCATTTAGTAAAAGGTACTTTTCCTTTCAAAAAGAGGTAAGAATAGGAACGTAAAGCGAACACATGGGGTTTTTTGCAGGTTGTTATATATTGAACGATATTTCTCATTCAACGATTTTCACATCGTCCAGAGACAAAAAAACGGGATCTTAAGGCTAGAGTTGAGATACTTAAGTATAAGCCATTTAAATTGAAATGGTTAGGCAGATATTTAACCACATCATTTAGCCGGAGGAAGTGATGTCAACAAAGGCATATCAGCAAGCCAGTTTTGGCCTGCTAAGCAATATCATATCATCAATAAAGGCTAAAGGCCCTTGGAAGGTTGAAACCATTAAAGTCGTTTATGTGATAGAGTACACATTCAACGGCACGTTTTATCTTTACATGGTTTAATTGCTCCACTCAGAAGTAAATTGTGATATTCCATTATAGATCAAATCACTTGGCGTGCATTAGGAACGTCGTTATATTTCGATGACATTTTAAATGAAAACATCTTATTAGTCGAAAGTAGCAAACATTCAAGAATTTTGCTACCTTCATAACTTCATGTTCTAACTTCTAATGATGAATTAAGTCTGTACAAATACATGAAAACCACATAGAAGGATACACTTTCAGCAGCAGGAATTGCGTGTGCTGTGTGTGATCAAAAATGCTTAAATTATGTAATTAAAGGTCAATTTTGCGCACTCTATGGTGGTACCTTCAGGATAAAAACTAATGATGTTTAAAAATATTGACGGCACATGATAATCAAACCATTTTGCCAATAATTCTAGGGCCAGAGAAACTCTGTTGTTCTCCATTAAAGAAAACCCCTATTTCTTTCATGCACTCAGTGGGGTCATTAGAGACAAGAATCTCTTTCAATCAAGTGTATTACAGCATACATCTTTGTCAGATTGTCCTGTTATTTTCCGATGATTTTTATTTTCAAAGACTAAACCTTTATGATTGAATATAGTACGTCAGCATGTTAGATATTTTGGCCATTTTTAAGTGAAAGACACGTTGCGTGCAAAAGGCAATATATCGAATAATAAATCGCTTCAACCCTTGACTGAAAAGGCATCGTCTTAGCAATTGGCATATACTTGTAACAAATAACTATCAGCTCTGACTAGTGGCTATTATTTTTGACAGCTACATTTTTCACATGTCAGGCCACACTTGTCATGAAGAATTCGCTACTAAAAACAGTTCATTGTCATCAGTGTCATGGTATTGCTTAAAATAGCAAAAATTGCCCATGTTTACCGAACAAGTTTATTTCACCCCGCCTAATTTCCGTTTGCGTTTTTTCGTAATGTTTAAACGGAAAAGGTATTTTCAACAAGTGAGTCTTTCTCGCGGGAGACAGGGGGGGGGACTGCGTCTTTCTCGTGGGAGACAGGGGGGGGACTGCCAACTGCTTCAGAAAATATCACAAGGGAAGGATACAAGGAATTATACTGTGTTAGACTAGTGAAATTACCCTATTTAAACAAACATTCATTATTTTCAAATCAATGATTCAGGTTGGCTTGCAAGTGTAATTGGTTCAACTTCGCTCGCTTCGAGATTTACGATCGATTCGACTTCGTGTGTCCAACTCTGCAACTCAGCGTTGGGTTGCTGGACAGCCAATCAAGACCGAAAGCTCATATGAATTACCATATACTCATGAGAAAATGGAAAGGTGGAACAGATTACGAAGGCTTAAATGAACTAAAGAGAAACATGACGAGTGGAGAATTTTGTAATCCAAGTCACAAAGAAACACGTAAGAGAGTTAATGCAACGTTCAAAATTATAAATAAAACCACAGATATGTCAAATACAATGGAAATTCTGAATGACCACTCTCAAAGTGCATGAAATGAAATGGCAGAATGGCTATCTATTTACCAGTCTTATTCGAAGATTGAGTTTAAATCAACGCTCTCGCGTCTTTGCTTTGTAAAACGATTTTATATTTTTTTCTGACCGTTATTGTTTAGAAAAATTATACACGTGCAAAAATGGTGATGACAATCAAGGTTACACTGTAAGATTTGCCAGGGACAACGATTTCTACAAAGGAGACTTGGTCGTCTTTTTTAGTGAGTAATCATTGTAATGTGTAATTGTTTCATTTCTTCGGAATCAATTTTTACTAACTCACATGAGTCACATCGTTGCAATTTCAACCGTTTTAATACCGACTCGTCACTCATCCACTTCAAGAGGAATGGACCATTCCCCTATTAAACTAAATCCTGAACTAGGAAAAATCGTCGGTTCTGAGGTATACAGCTGGAAAGAGCATCTCAAGATTAATAATATGGGAAGGTTTGGTTGCGAAACTGTTAAACGGTGGTAACGCTATTTCGAACGTATTCTAACACTTTATAATATTTCGCCACAAAACTTTCCAATTTTACTAATTTTGGGATACTCTTTCCAGCTGTACTGATGAAAATTCCTCATTTTAAATTCAATTTAATACGGGAATTGTCCATTGATTTCACCCAATATTCTTGCATTTAATGATTTTAATCTGATCAATTATTGTTAATGTTGTACAGACAATGAGGCTGACGGTCTAGTTTCTGATCTCACTTCAAATGACAAGCGCTGTGCTATGGCCTTCGTTGTGAATGTGACGTGGGGTGCTCCCGTCAACTATGATTTCAGTTACGGAAAAAATTTAGACGGTAAAAGTAAGTAAATGTTGGTACTATTCGTCTAACTTCACTAAATCGATAATTTTAGCAATTACAGTCCAGTTCAATGCTGTGGTGACGGAACAATTTTTTTTTGGAGGGGGAATTAGAAAATAGTTCATTGTTTTGCCTGACCGGCCAAAGAATGAATAAGAAATTGTTAACTTTGCCAAAAAGAGATACGAATGTAGCCTATATAGTCTATACTTTCTGTTTGAGCCAGCGAAATATTCCATTCAAAATTTGTTACTTGTTTGTATTAAAATTCTTCATGAATTTTTGGGGAATAAGCCCCTCCTACTAACTTCTGGAGGGTATGGTCATCCTCGCCACCTGTTCCGCTTCTCCTGGTTCAAAGTAATGATTGTTCAAGGTTAAAATAACGCAGACAAGACCATGGTTACGAAGTTGATGAATTCAGAAACACCTCTGATAATTCTATATTAGCGACGTGTTCCATAACGTTGCGAAGATTTAGGTAATTGCCCAACCCGTCTGACCATGATTTATCGCTGCTTTGCAGGGAAGGGATGCAACCACATCAACATGACATGTTCTTCGTGTGATTCAACACCAGAATGGAGCTTCTCTACGTCCTCTACGCCCTCTACGCAGGCTGGGAGCACAACTGCAAATTCAAGTGCAAAACCAACAGGAAATATAACAACAGCAACAACAACAACAAAAACAACAACAACAAAAGCTACTACGTCTACAACGAAACCAACCGTAGGTTGCAACAATTCCCTGGGCTGCAAATCGACGACAGCAGATGGACAAATTAATAATGCATCAAGTAGTGGCCGACACGATCCTGATAATTGCAAGAAATGGGATCACTTTATATATGGTTGTCTTGGTGGATTCGCAGCGGCAACGTTCCTAAATATTCTCGCTGCAATAATATATTGCCGGTGTCATGGACGCCTGAAAATTAAACAAAAAACAAAAAGTGAGTAGCTATTGTTGTTTGCTCGAGAGATCACTTCTATATAACACTATCTATAGAAAGAATTACGGCTGGTTTGAAACTTACGTTGTTTTAAGAACATATAACCTCAACTGGCTAGAATCTTCGATTCTTGAGTTGTCAATTCAGTCAGTCAGTGAAAGCCGAAGGAAACTTAATTAGCTCACTTACTTTTTTAGCACATTCTGCTTGTGAATATAAGAATTCGAACGGTAATGTTCCAAGCGTTATTCTGAACAACAATCTGGGAGAAGATAAGGAGGCAAAACCTCTTCCAGAGAAAACCTCTTTTTCCGGAAGTAAGACAACGTCAATCATATTGTTAGGAAATTTTTTGTGGGTTCAACAAATTTTTCCCCAACATATTCAAGTGAGGACAAACAGTTGAGTCTCTTCTGAATCGCTGGTCTTCTCGGGTTTTAACTGTTATCTCATCGAAATGCTTGAGTTTTATTTGGAGTTTTATTCGTAGGAATTTCTTCTTATACTGAACAATATAATGTCCCCTGATGAAAAAAGCTGCGTAGAACTGATAGGAGAATTGATACAGACAGTAAATCATTGTTTACTGTTTAGTGGCAACTGATAACGGAACTAAACGTTGCTGTATTTATTAGCAATTTCAGATCAACTCGGAATCAATAATATTGGTTTTCATGGCACTATGAAACGGGACAGTACCACGAGTCCAGCTTGAAAAAGATCATTTTCAAAATGGTAGGTCAACTTTTATTGACCAATTGTCGCCAGCAGGCTAATTGTCGTAACCGATCGAAGCGGTTTAATAATCATGGCTAGTTGGCTACAAAGTGAGGCCAAGAGCTTATCTCTTCCCACTCTTTTGCATTCTGTTTCACATCTCACCACTTTCTATTCCCTATCTTCGATTTGTCACTTCGATTTCTAATTCCAGTACTTTTACATTTTTCTAGACAAAGTCACAGAGAGACAAATGCAAATGATTCCACTGGCACTATACACAGCTTATGGGTCGAATTTCGATTAACACTTGTCAATTCGTATCAATTAATTTATAAAAAATCACATTGCGGGTGAATATTCAATAATATCCTTCAATTAACAATCTTAAATGTCGCGAATAGTAGTTATACAACTGTAAATAACACAAGTGAATAGTAAATAGAGATTACCATTTACCAGTAGAAACTGTTAGATAGAATAAATTCAATACCACTGGCATAAAGGTGCCGGCCTCTGAATGGGGCTTTAATCCCACTTTGTTGAACATCCTAAGTTCATTATCCACTGTTCCACATATCCCATTATACCCTATACTGTCCCCTCACAGAATGTTCTCAGATATTTTAAGTTGCACTTATGCCGTTATGCAGATTACGCCGAGTACGTCATCATAAGATCGTTTGAATTACACATAACATTGACACAAATAATATAAAGAAAAGTTAAACACTGAAGTACGTATTAGTTATCAGTGGACTTATAGAAACGTTGAATAACACGTGACCAACTAACAATCACGTCAGATTGAACAAATTTAAATTAGATATTTCACCACAACGATATTAATGTATAATATAAAATTTGTATGTATTTGTATAGATTTATATCTGTAAAATTTGCAAAATTCACTATTGTAAAATGAAGTTAAAGCGAATTGATTTTTTTCTTTTGTGTTTTATTTACATATAAATACAAAAATGAAACAAAAAACTGGTTTGACGAGAGATGCTATATGACATTGAGTAATTTGTCTAAGAAACGATTAGTTTGTTTTGCATCGCATTAAACTACATTAAATTAAATTAAGATCAAGTGCCGTAATGGAACAGACATGATACAGCAGAAATAAACTAGCAAATATACAATGAAAACAGTGGAAAAACAAAATAAAATGGTGGTATTCACCGTGTGGGTAATCGAACCAGGATATCCTACCCTCTCTATAGTATGGGCGTTGGGGTTCGAGGTTAATAATTAACATTTATTGCGAGAAATTCAATAATGCACAAGGTTGTACGAGTCTTGTTTTTGTGGAGATTCTACTTTTGGAATGTTTGTTTCGTATGAGCAGAAAATATGCCCAAAATCCGGTTTTTATATAAATATATATACATATACAAAACTCGAACTCAAGCATGCAACTATAACAAGGATTGCTAATCTCTGACTATTTCGTGAAAGAAAGCATTTAACAAAACAAATAAAAAATCAGATGCCGAAGTTCTGTACGTTTCATTATTTGAACCCTCGTGCCCGGGGCATTGCGCCCAATGCGGAGACAAGATGTCCTAAGAACGTAGTTATCTTATCGCAATCGTTACGCACTATTAGGTGATTTCAGGATGATTTAATTGAGTACAATTCCATCGTAGAATCGCTCTTCTTGGGGTCTATCGTGTTTGTTCCGCTAACACTGGAACGATAACCATTGTTGTATGCATTCTTTACTACAGGACCTTCGGATGTTAAAAAAAAAATAGGTTACGCAATTACCTGATATACTCCACCATGGTCGAATACGCCATTTTCTGGCGGACTCGACCATGGTCGAATTTGCCATTTTCCGGCGAATTCGACCATGGTCGTATTTGCCATTTTCCGGCGAATTCGACTATGGTCGTATTTGCCATTTTCCAGCGAATATGACCATGGTCGTATTTGCCATTTTCCGGCGAATATGACCATGGTCATATTTGCCATTTTCCGGCGAATATGACCATGGTCGTATTTGCCATTTTCCAGCGAATATGACCATGGTCGTATTTGCCATTTTCCGGCGAATATGACCATGGTCGTATTTGCCATTTTCCGGCGAATATGCATGACCATGGTCGTATTTGCCATTTTCCGGCGAATATGACCATGGTCGTATTTGCCATTTTCCGGCGAATATGACCATGGTCGTATTTGCCATTTTCCGGCGAATATGACCATGGTCGTATTCGCCATTTTCCGGCGAATATGACCATGGTCGTATTTGCCATTTTCCGGCGAATATGACCATGGTCGCGTATTTGCCATTTTCCGGCGAATATGACCAATGTCGTATTAACCATTTTCCGGTTAATATGACCATGGTCGTATTTGCCATTTTCCGGCGAATATGACCATGGTCGTATTTACCATTTTCCGGCGAATATGACCATGGTCGTATTTGCCATTTTCCGGCGAATATGACCATGGTCGTATTTGCCATTTTCCGGCGAATATGACCATGGTCGTATGTACCGAAAAACTGTATACTCGTCCATGGTCGAATATACTGGAATATTGTGTTCTCGAATAAGGTATATTCAAACTTTATATAGTTGAATATTCTGGAAAATGGTTTATTCGTGGTTGATAAGGTTTAATATGAGCTATATATACTTGACACAGCCCGGTGAACGGCACGCACAGAAAGGATCGGGATAACTCACCTATTTCCATCTTTTGCTTAGCTCTGCAATGCAAAAGGACGGCTGACAATGCTACCGCGACGAGAGCAACAACCACACCGATGATAATCCCGATGCCCACAGACAGAGAATGAAATGTCGGACAATTGCTATCATTTTGACGCAGTGCTGTATGTGGTTTCACGGTTGCTACAGGAGGAAACATCAATTACTACAAAATGACGAACATATACAGTATACCTGACCTTATACACTGACTTATACAGTTCAGGATCAGGGGCCAGTTATATAAAAGACTATCAAGTACAGAATTGCCCAATCAGAGCCGTGTATTCGGTATTTCTCTGTTAATAACAAGGATTTTACTATGCATACAACCGGCCCCTGACTGCAAGCTGTTCTTTGCGGTTCGATGTCTAAGCGCTACACATTACCAAGGCAACTCTACGTGTCAGTTCTAAACCTATACTGTTCGAATTGAGCTAAGACAAATGCATCTCTTATAGTCTTATTGATCAAAGAATTAAGGAAACATGAACAAAATCTCTACTTGCACTATAGACTCTATAGAGTCTAGATAGCACCATTAATAAGACGTTTAGTAAGGGCTACCCTTATTCATCTGCATGTCAGTCGGTTCTAAAAGGTTTTTTACTAGGGGCAGTCAGGATGATATTTTATGGATTCATATCTATATATGCTCCAAAATCTAGAATGAACAAACTTCAGGATTTCATCTAAATATATACGCGTAAAGTGCAAAGATCACGAAAATTAACGATGTTCATGGGAATGGATATGGATCGAAATATAGCTTACTTTTTGTTGTTGTTGCTGCTGTAGACGTTATCATAGTTGTACTACTCATAGACATAGTACTAGATGTAGTAGACTTCTCTAACGGCCTTTCTTCTACAACAACATAAGAAGCACAATACAAAATCTTGGTTATTCATACATATTTTGCGGATTTTTGCCCGTCAAAGGACACAGGTAGCTGACATTTAAAACACATTTAAAGAGCCGAGGTAGCGAACGCGATAGTTGTGAAGACGGAACCTGTGGATTTGGACGATATAGATTGACAAGCAACTAAGCATCCCGTTTGTTCCACAGGGAAAAAGATTTGCGTTCATGAAATGGTGAATCCAACACTGCGATTTTTTACATCACAATCGAATCACCCTAAATTAACTCCCAGAAACTGGCTGATTTAAAGAGAAGGGAATTGCTTTAGCGACATACGGGTAACTGCCACTAATCAGCCCGGCATGCCAGTTATCTATAGTCAGAACATATCTACACAAACTATGAAGTCCAAGATAACTTTGATTATCAAAACCCAGATACTTACCCAGGGTTATTATTGCTAATTCTCTTGAGTAGTTTCCAGGTCTGCAATTATCTGCCCGGACACGTATCCCATATGATGTGTTGGCCATAAGATCGTAGATCACTACCGACTGAGTCTTGGGCTCAACTAACGTTATTTTACAAGCCATGCCCAGAATTCCCAGCTCTCGGACACATACACTATAGTAGGACACATTGCCCACAATAAAATCAGGAGTTTTCCAATTAATCTTTACAGAAGTAGTGGTTATATTGGATGGTGTGACCTCTTTTGGCTCGCTAGTGACAGGATCGTCTAGGAAAAGAGTGTATTTCTTAATTAACTAGAATTACCGGAAATTTGTAAACCATGGACCATTTCTCGGTTTGTGTTTCCATGTTAGTAACACTGGATTAATAAGAGATGAACGTGGATGTCTTGTGTAGAATTATGGAAGTTCGCAGATGAAGATGAAACCGCACTCAATAAACTGAATGATCATGTAATGTGAATATTCAAGATGCATGTGTTAACTCAACTGACATAACGTTTTCTTACCAGGAGTCGTATAAGATATTTCCTTTGAATAGTTCCCAGGTCCTTTGCACGTGACTGCTCGCACTCGCACGAGGTATTCAGTTGAAGCTTTTAGATTTTCCAAGATGACGGATTTTACATCGCTTTCCACTAGCTTCGTCCGACATGGTTCTGATGCCTTTGAACGATAGCAGATAGCGTAATGCGCGACGGAACTGTCTGTGTTCAGCGCTGGTTGCCAGGATATACCCAACGAAGATGGCGTGCTATTCGTTACTTGTAAATCCCGCGGTTCATTGCTCAGACTTGGCATACAAACTATTGAGAATCAGAAAGAGAAAGCAATTTGATAATACCACAAGATTCAGCTTGACTCACACACTGGGATCTCAATGCCATCGATATGCAAAGATAACTAACCCACAGCTTGTACGTTGAATGCGACCCAACAACTTACAAATGAAAGTTATCTTTCATAAGATTGTTCCCAAATGCTCATGTGTAGTGCATCAAAGATGCATCTTTAACATCACCAAGGAATATACCATATTCTGGTATATTCGACCTTACCAACATTTCACCTATTTACACGTAGTTTGGTAAAGTTTCTACAGTTCTACTGCTAGTCTACTACACAAATGTTATACATATAATTATACCTTCTTCTCTTCCAAACGTGGAACACCGGGGTAATGCACAGGGCTCATTAGTTTTACAGACACGAATTCGAAATACCATTGTGCATTTCGTTGAGTTTGTCTTTAAAGAGTTTTGTAGTCCATTGGATGTAGCTGTAAAATATATTTGAACCCCATCACAACAACGCAGGTAAATAAATAGACAGGTGAATAAGGTATACTCGACCATGACAATAAAAAAATTAGTGAAGATCGAATATACTCGACCTTGGAGATGAAAATATAGCGAAGGCTATGGTGGTCGAATGTACAGGTTTATTGATGGTATCACCGTCCTGCACGATCTTTTTATTGTGCCAGTTTGTTTTACACCTTTCAAATCAGCTATTTTTTAATTGATGTACAATAGTGTAACTGTGTAAGGTCGTTGATACGGGTGTATACTTACAAAAGAATACGTAATCCATCCCACGGTTGAATGTTGGTTCTGCTGGATTGGCATGTCTTGTGTTGATTTCAAGTCTTTTTGACGTACCAAGCTTTCTGAAATCAATGTGCGTGTTGCGTGTTTTGTTGCACGAGAACACGTAGTGGGATTCTAGGATTGATATAGTATAGTCTATAGTCGTTATGAATATGACCAATTCAACATACCACACCACACCACACCTCAACATTAACATACCACACCACACCACACCTCAACATAAACATACCACACCACACCATACCATACCACACCACACGACACCACCAACCACACACCAACATACACCATACCACACACACCATACCACACCATACATACCATACCACACCACACCACACCAAACCACACTACACCACACCACACCAAACCACACCACACCCACTACACCACACCACACCACACCACACCACACCACACCACACCACACCACCACCACACCACCCACACCATACCATACATATGTATACTCACTGTTAGGATGCGGGTCACAAAAAGTATCATAATCCAAATTCGTCTCATTAGGAAAGATTTTTCTTACAAAAAGATTGTAATATGATCGCCCATCAGTTGACGTTCGAAATGGGACAATACTGATGTCATTATTTGGACACACGAAAGTCAGAGTTTGATACAGTTTAACGTTAACAACCTTTGACCAGAAAGCGGGATGAAGACTATAAAAATAATGAAATCACTGTAAAAACTAAACCAAATTCTGTTCATAACATAAGCCTCGTCCCTTAGCGTGAAAAGAATGATAAGTTTTATCTTGAAGTTTTTGAAAGTTGAAACGGTTTTTAACTAAAGCAAGTAGTCATTTCTTTTGTTTTAAGTCCAAATTTCCAGGATAACAAGTCGAAATAAGCAAAGGCCTATCATCTCGGTTTACGGGTTCATATAATTAAGAAAGGCAACTTTTTGCTAGTGTTTTTTCCAGAGGATAGCCTAGCTATCCGGCTTTAATTTGTCGCTTCAGTCTCAAGTCCGCCTTATAAGTAAAGAAAATCAGCTCCTTCAAAGAAAATCTTGACTTTACAAGTTTTAAGTATAGTAGCCCTAACATTGTTGATAAATGCATCTTACGCAAATCGATGCATACGTTTCGCGTTAGTTCCTTTACCGCGGGTCCACTTAGCGTTTGAGAGAGCTTGTCGCGAAAGAGCTCCCATAATAATACTTATAAGACAGCATTGACAGCATTTTTCTTTCTTATTAATGAAAATTAAAATACAAAGATTAAAGAAAAAAATGATTTCAGCAATTTCAGAACAATCTAAAACGATCGACATTTGGATCGGCTTCAGTTCACGAGATTTGAGTTAATAGAGACGAATCACCCGTGTGGGCAAACATGCCATGGGCACAGTTCTTCCAAGTTGGCCGTCTTTCGTAGAGATCATCGAGACCCAGCCGACCGTTTGTCCACTCTATACTACCTTTTTTCTCTCGCCATCGTTTATAACTGAACAACTGCGGCTGCATGTGGGCTTAGCCGGAAATGCTAAGTTTAAACTTCATACTTTCTAAACAGTTTCTAACTGTTAACGCGAGAGGTCCATCATTGCATTTGCCTGTTTGTTGGTCCGTTGTATCAATTTTGCTCCATTTAGGAGCATGGAAAATGCATGGAACATTCTTCTCAAATCTGAGTGATTAACCGAAACTTCAAACTTATTGTACAGAAGACAAGACTCAGTGGCGTAGATCCTATATACCCTCCCCTCCCCCTCTTTATCATACAATCCTCCTATGATGGTACATATCGATGGTATTACCGATGGTACATACCGTATGCCCTTACAGTAGACCTTTTTACAATAGGCCGGGTCGAAGAGTGCTTCTTCACCCCGACTTTACGCTCATCAGATACGCAGTTGACAATTCAATAATCTCAAAGACACTTGACCATGACCGCTGCTGTGTTATATTTACAGTAGCGAGATTTGTCTCGTTTCTAAACCGTATTTATTAGTAATGAAGGTAGTTAAAAACTTACGCTGGTGATTCTAGATCCCAGAATATTGTAGGAAGAAATGTCTGTGATTTCGTCAACAACGGTAAACACAGGACACAAACGAAAAGCATCTTCATGGCTTGATAAAGCATCTTCATAGAGCTGTGACAAAATATCGTAGGCTGGAAGCTCTGTAATCTTTTAATTGTTTCTACTTTTGTTTTGAACTATTAATTGATCTATTCGAGGAAGATCGATCGTGTCTGCTTAGCTTTATTCTTGAAATGTTTACCGTTTGGCCTGTGATTAATGAGAAAGATTGAGATAGAGTTTAACGACAAGTTAAGCCTTGACTTTGCCAAGGGTACTTACAACGAAATATATTCATGGTTAATCCATACGTATTTAGATTTATTATACCCTGGGTAATCTACAAAACAAAGAACTTATTCATATTTCCTGCGGTGTCTTTAAAATCACGCCCAATGCGTCAGTATAATTGCAGGAATTTACAGCCATTAACATATCAACTAGCTGTATACTTCTTGGTAAAAATTTCACCATGAAAAAATAGATGTTGTTTCGGCAAAGTAGATATCGTTTCGGCATGATAGAGGATTACACTAATAAATGGTACTTTGCCTACCAAATACATTCAAACGCATAGAATGGTTTATGAACAAAGGCAAGAATTAGTATATTCTAGACTATAGTTTGGTTCTATTTCATTGCAAGTAACAAGAAGGTTTCTCCTGTTTAAATAACACTGCATGTTTCCAGTAATAAGATTCTATGCTCTTTTCTGGTGACCGCAGCATCATGCCGGCCAGTTCAATGATACCAACAATAGAAATTGCCGATTCTAATTAGATCTTAGGAAAAGTCACTTCATATTATTACGTATAGTTTGCATACTACAAAGCATGCTTCTGATTGGCCAATGCGGCCAGTTGACCAACCAGGAACATACTTTATCGATATCCGAAAATACGTCACATCACACATGCATGCAGGGCAGACTTTTTTTAAAAGACAGTAATAGACTAACAATTTATGGTATACAGGAATAGCGCTATCCACATCTGAACTCAACAGGTTGAGTAATGCAGTTCAAACGTTTACCAAACTTTAGATATTGATTCCACTATGAAACTGATAAACCGCTAGTGAGGGGATCTATGCGTGTCCCCTATCGTCTTTCCGATCTTAGCTGGTTGTGTCATACTAGGGCATGTTTTCAGTCTCTCGCAACAACTCGCATAAGTTTTTGCCACAATTACAGCATGATCATGGCATGATTGTTATCACAAAATATATCACATTCAGCTCACTAGACAATTGGAAATTGCCGGAACAGTTTTTAAATTATACTGATCGATAAAAACTGATAGAGTTTAATCATTTTCTTTTGCGTCAAAGTCTTTACTGCGCCACCCTAAAAAGATTGTTTCCCGATGCATTTCCTTCATCACAAGTGGTTCCATTCTTTTTGCGTCAAAAGGTATAACAATTGATGATAAGAATAAAATATAATTGATTATTGTGATCATAAATCTATTATATGGTAAAATAGGACTATCTAATTCCGGAACCGATTAGCAACCAAAACGTGTTTAATCTCTCCGGCAGGAAAACTAAGTTGAATGAGACAACCACCTACAGATCTTCGCAAGAAATTGCGCACGTAAGCATAATAATATAATAGATTATTGTGATCATGAATCTATTATATGGTAAAATGGGACTATCTTCCGGAAACGATTAGCAAAGTAATTTCAAAATGGAAAATACAAACCATGAAAAGTGCATCGTGACACTGCAGCCCTTCTCGGTAAAAATAGTTCCGACGGCTATATCTTTAGCGCTAATAAATCTACAAATACATCAGATGCATGAGGTCAGACTTCTGAGCTCATTAGTTTATTGAGCTCATGCAAATTATTGATCAACTTAACCTAAGTTAATCATCGTAACAAACTACCTTCTGGCGTCTGACGCGTCAATCAATATAAAGAGAAAACTAACCGCGCTAATATTCTTTTGAGGTCAAGACATGTTTGATATTTGATAATACTACTTTCAAGGCACTGAGCTTGTGGCCGGAACTCGGAGCATTTCAGTGAATTAGACTGCAAATAGAGTCAACCGCGATTCTCTACATGAATTCCAGTTGTATCTGTAATAATTTTCACTCGTTTACTATACCTCGATAATATGTACAGTATACTACCAATTAATACGACAAAACGGATTCATGATTCATATAATTATATTTACTTATGCTCAAATATATTGTGCATGTTGATTTGTATTATGGTCCCCTCATTGCACTATGCGCAATTAATTTCCTCAAGCATTGACATAGTAAGCAGATAGTAGTAATATTTATAAGGATTACCTTTCAAATAAAACAAGTTTTGTGAAGTAAGGAGCTTTCAGTTTTAACCACTGCACTTAAACGCAAAAGGGAGACATCTGAACGGATGTATTTACACAATCCACAATCCACTGCGCGCGATCACGATGCCTTGCTTTCAAAAAGATTGAGAAATTTCACCGAACTGTGCAAATTAGGTTCGCCGCGCCTCTTGCTTGTTTCCGCATCCACAAACTTTATTTTTGTCAAGCCTTCTCAGCAGCCATAAACTGAAAATGATAAAATTGGTAGCATGCTGATCCGTCAAGTTTTGTTCACAAGCATTTCGCGCAACCAGCTGCCAGCATAATGCATGTGATTTGAATGGCAGATGCAGACCCGGGGGTTACAATTTTCTTTAACGAGATAGTGTCCAAATAACGGCTGTAACCAGATTAGTAATGAACAAGAAGCGGCAATAATCGTGATCAAAATTTCTGGTTGCTATACACCTATATTGGAAGTGGCATTGCTTCATGCTCAGCTGCTTCTATCTGTGGTGGACACATATGACACAACAGCGGTTAGATCGAAAAACCTGGGAACAAACTCGGAAGAATATACTGCTCTCCTCAATCGGTTAAAACATTCAAACATTAAGTAAACCTTTCCCTAAGCAATCGAAAATATTATCGAAATTATTTGGAGAAAATGTTTAGTGCATGCTTAAAAACTTTTGAACTATAGGACTAGGCACTTAAACTCCTAATACGAAAAATACGAAATTTGTATATTATGAAACTTTGTATTATACATGTCGATTTTCATAAAGTTTTGAACTAGTTTTGTCTTTTTATTAAACTATCGAGTTTCATCTTTGCTGAGAAGGCTCTATCGTCTTCTATGAACATTGCTTACGTTTTTAGCGTGATCTCAGTAAAAATCTTCGGTTTGTCTCAAATATTCTGTTTCTCGTGTGTTCCGCAATAGGGGATAAACCGCCAGTATAGGCTATAGAGGTTAGAGCTGGTTATAATTAACAGAATAATACAAAGAAACATAAAGAAAGTCTTGTTCTTATGTCAGTCAAATCTGGAATGGACAATGCACTTTTATGTAAGTCAATGCATGGGAGAAAAACCTTTTAAAAGTCCTGACAAGAAAAAATATTTTATACTTCAAAAATGTGATAACTTCGAGTTCGTATGTCATGGTATATGCACAAGACACCATGAATACTGACTGAGGTGGTTTGTTGATGCTAGAGGCTGTGTTATATAGTCAGAAGTTAGGCAAATATAAGTTCCGGTAAACAAACTGTATATTATCATCTCAACTTCTCTTGTATATTATATTATGACATGCATGTGACCAAGGCACATAACCTTAATCTATAACAGAATAAACTATACATATCATATCCTTTTTCAACAGTTTAATCCATGATCGTGAAGTTCTGAAATATACGCGTTGGCAATATAGAGTTGCGTTATATATCGCGTACAAAGGGAAAATAAGACTAGTTTATAATTTAAATGGACCACGGCCACGGGTCTAGTGATATATATTCGAATCTCCATAATACAGGGAAATCATTTCTCAGGTTATTTTATTGAAGCTGTTTTATACCACAGTTTATGCAAATTTATTAGAGTAACCGTGAAGAAGTGCTTTACCTAATAAAGCTCCCTGGTTATATTGGAACATATCCGTATATATAATATACACAAACATGCATGATATATTTTCGAAAATCTATCCAACTTATGACACAAGTATAAACACGGTATATTAGTGATGCATATGGACGGATAACTTTGATCTGTAGATATATGCTTTTTTTGAGAACTCTGTTTTCTAATCTTCCAAACCTGCCTATATAGACATCTCAAAATGCAAATTTATTGTGGGCAGGTGGTCCTTATAGACCATTATGGTGTGAATAACAAACATGATCCTCGTTTGCAAGTATAATTTCGGCTTAAACCGAAATATAAAACCTTCAACGTTGAGGAGTTCAGGTTACAATGTGTATATATGCATGCATGTGTGCTGTGTGGTCACGAAGTCTTTCAATCCTGCGGAAGTTGTATATTATAAAGTGACGCTTGTCCGGGAGTAATAGAGTGAAGCATTATAGTGGTAGAAAATATATCAAGATCTTCTTTTGTCTATACAAGATCATCAAGTGTGGACAGTGGTCCATTATCCAAACAAATACATTTGGAAAGTTAACTCGTCATATACTGAGTTATAAAGAGATTAAAAACTTGGTTGATATATGTTAGGTAATTTTAGGTTACATAACAGACCAGTTGTGAATGAAAATTTAGGATCCGGTATCATTCTCATGGTCAAATTGTCAGTTATCGGGAAATCGTTAGCTGTCTGAATTCAACTCAAAGACAACGGTAAATTATACAAACAATTTGAGAATAATTAAGTGTTTATACAATAAAAGTCACCTGAACTTCGAAACTGCTTGAACACAATAGAACGAAGAAACTTTCCTTGTCATCGATCGTGGAATTCTATTGACGTCGAGTTATTGACAGGTATATATATATATACATGCACGTTTTAATTTAATAACTTCTATTAAGTGCATGCTATACAGTCTATATACGTCATGTATATATCTCATTTATTCAATATATATATTTTTTTTCTGGAATGCCATTAGTAAATTCGACAGACAACACTTATCCTGTTCACTCTATTTCCCACCGCGGGAGTCCTTTTTGAACAGATATAATATGGATTTTTTGTTTCATCATAGATAAATATACTAACGATAAAAACTGAAGTCGTAATAATTCAACTGAATCTATTCTATCGTGGTTTCTGACGTAAGTATATATGAAAGCGAAAGAGAAAGATAGCTATATCAAACTATATCGAAGTGTATAGTTAAAGTAATATGACAGTGTTGTATACAGTTCTTGAGATATCAGTCAGGTTTTTTTTCAGCGGTAGTTTGACTTATATATACATCAAGAATTTATAATGTTCGTGTAGATGTGTCAAGTGTCAACTTCCTGCTGTGGAAAGGAAATAAGGAACTTTTTAGGTTTAGTTTAGTTCATTTCAGTCTTTTATTTGGGCCAGTTAAAATGTGGGGAGGACTACAGTTGCATTATTTCAGAGCCAAACCACGCCACTAGTGGGAAGATATAGCATATAGAGATTATAGGCTTATAGCTACTTATGTTATTGTAAATTATATATACGTATGTCAGTATTTAATTGTAATTGTATGTATACAAAATAACTGAATTCGGACTAAGTTACGATATCAAGACTCACGTCTTTGCCTAGAGTTAAGTCAGAAATTTACGGCCTTGTTTTGTTTTGATACATATCTTGAACTATAAGATATATTGTTCAAGATATATAAGACAATTTGTTTCTTTTTGTGTTTTTAAATCGTCTTCTGGACGCAGTTTAGCGACTAGTCGTATGGGACAGAAAATATCAACTTATTAAGACTAACTGTGAACAGCCTAATAACGATCTCTACTAATGAGGCCTGGACCCAACTGCAGAATTCGATCCATTTATCAAGCCTTCAGCATTGCACAAAAATTCTTCCATTCCTTAGACATATCTATCACGTATTCAGTAGAAATCCCTAGAATTTATACATAAATTCCAAGTGATGATATTACACCGCTTTGAATGACTGAAATTAAAACATTTTATATTGCATGACCCTATTAATACCGCTAAAAACGCATAAAGAACGTCGAGTTCCGCTGACTGCTTTTAAGAAGCTGTTTTCTTCAAGATGATAAACTCTTCCTCGTACAAAAAAGTTTCAAATTCACATAATTTCAATTAGAGAACTTACCCAATTTCTTCGAACGTCAGCAAACACAGTAACAATATGGGCGCTACTCGCTAGCATGAAAACAACGCCAAGGTACTTACGCGGTTTACGCAATTACGTGCTCTCGTATGTGCGAACAGGTGCGAATTTAATCGGTCGAATATGACCAAACTCAAAGCCCCGTATGTAACAAACGAAAATTACTTCCGAAGACACGTGTCAATAATTCTGTCGTGGAGAATTTCATTTTTTCGATGTGAAACGAAATGAATCATTTCCTAGAATTTAGCTAAACCATCACTTGCTTTTCATATCGATTAAATCCATTCATTTAAAGCAAACATCGTCGGGCTGTCCACTGAAATTTAAGCAATATTTACGTCTCATTGCAATATTTGCTCTTCTGACCTTACATCAGCGCACTATAAGAGTAGAATATATTCGACGTATATTTCATATTGACCAAGTGGTATGTAACCTATATAGGAACTCCATATATGCGTATGGTGCTTCTAAAGCACGAGTCTTCAAGATTGTAAGCTCATGGCGTCCAATCTAGCGTTTCATTAGACACTGATGCTAACTCTTTTACTTTCTTATAATTATCTAGCGAGAGTTGAGAGGAGAGCGGTGAATAAAAGTCATGTATCGTGTGGGGCTCACAATTTCTCTCCTCTTCTGTGTGCTGCCTTGGAGTCGTGCAACTTATCTTCCTTCGATTTTCTGGGACACAACTAATCCAATGTGAGTAGAAACCGCTCTCGATCAAGAATCGAGAATATATTTATTTACATACAATTCTTGTGTCGATAATCGTTCATGCCTCGCCCTCATCACGAGAAGCGAAATAACATCATGGGACAATGGCCGTGTTTAGAATCAAAGGTTTGTGGGAGGAGGGAGGGGAGACCAGGATACACGTGAACTGCATGTATTTAAAAGTTTCCATGGCAAGATTTCTGTTGGTTGAAAAGCATTGTTGAATTACAGATTGTGAAATAAACATATAGACACAGGAAGTCATGCAATATGCTTTTTATAATGTCCGCCGGCTAGAGTTACCACTTACACAGACGCGCCTTTGAGGGTGACCATATCACAATCAATTCTTCAACCATCACGTTCATATCCAGCAAAGCCCAATATATATATATCAAAAAAAACACTGAATCTTACGGCAATATACTTAGAAGAGAAATAAAAACAAAATGTAGCGAAGAAAGCGAGTTAAAACTCTCTCAGTAGGCGTTGCAGTCTTGTTGAACTGAAGAACAGTTCAGAAATGATAACAAGAATTTAAATTCGTTCGTTCTGCTGCAGGACTGAAGACTGTCAAAGTTAGTTTAGTTTAGTTTAGGCGGAAACAAAATTTGAGAGATGTCATGACCTCGACTTGGGAACAAATTACAAGCAGCAATTAGTTCTAAATGTAACCTGGCGAGCGTAAATTTAGAAACTGCAGGTAGTCATCGCTATTTTGAGCAGATTTTTGTACATCCTATACTTTCAACTAGGAAGTCAATTGACATGTATTACGTGCAATGCAAATGTTGTGAAAAGTCTTTCTTTCTATAATGTCAATGCCTCACTTCGGACGATCGTGTGGCCAATATAATAATGAACTTTAACTTTGACTTTCCTATACAACACATCTATACAAGTTAGATAACACTAGAACAAACAAGAAAGGGATCGTTTAGATGATTGCATCTATGTCTGAGTAAGAGCTATATGTATGATACACGATCCATTCAATGTTTATTCTTCAATCTAAAATCCTAAACCCCAAACTTTGAGCACACAACTGTTATAAAGTAAAATATCCACTTGGTCTGAGGGCAACTGAGAATTTTTTTCTGTTGAGCAGCTTCTGTATGCTTTAAGTTCTAAAAAACTGCCTGCAAAAACAATGATATAAGGGGACGAAGTCCTTCACAGGCGACCTCTTGAACTCCGTGCTGCCTAAATACTTTCCTGGAAAGACAACCAAGGGATTTTCTTTATTCTATAGTTTGCAGAAATGGTATTGGCACGAAGTAATTCAAGTGAAAATCTATGATATAATAACCTTCGTTTGTCCAAATAACAACCTCAGAATGAGGGGAAGAGAGAAGAGGATTGCAAATGAATTATACCACAATTTGTATGTCAAAGAAGTACCGTCGAATATCACGAACTTTGATGGAGTTTGCGACACAGGTGGTAAGTACATTCATAAACTTCATAAACTTTTAAAATTCATAAACTTTATAAGGATAGTTGTGACTTAACCAAATGTATACATTCAGTTTCAATTTTCACTTTCTCTCATGTACGCGACCAAAGTCAGAAAACAGGAACACCCTTGCATGTTCTTTCACCAACACACTGCGGGTGGATTTTTGGTTTTGACAAGTAAATAAGTTTTGCCGCCATCTTTGTTCAACAGCATTTCATTTATTTTAAAGTTCAGGCTTAAGACAGGCTAAATATGTATGATAGCTGCTTGAGTATATCTTAACAACACACCATTACTATATATATTCTTAGAAAATTCAACCGCCAAGTTCATAACAAAATGTGACAAACCGAAGGAATTGAATTATCAGGATATTCAAATCAATCTAAACCAAGCCGACCCACTATTGCCCAAGTTTGAATACGGTCGAGATTATATGTTTTTTGGTGAGTGACAGCAACCTCGTTCCCAGGGTATTCGCTCTGCCCATACCGGAGTGAAAACTACTTAGCATATATAGTTCCATCTTAACTGATGCTATCTTTTACTAACGAGACTTTCCCGAATAATCTTTAGTCATTTAGAATCTTTAATCACGGAGAGTCACTTTTAGAACTGCATGATAGATCCATGATTTGAGTTTGATTCTATATAGTTACTATAGTATGACAAATTCAATATACAGTATATAGGCAATTAATTATTTCCAAAAAGCCTGTCTCTCTTTGCCAAAATTTGGTTTAGACAGGAAGAAGATACGGCAGAACAAATCTGATGATTTCCATTTGCTTTTTTTCAGCAACATCAAACGGACGACAAGCCTCGCTAGAAACGACATCTAAGAATTGTACGATCGTTTTCCGAATTCATTTTGTAAAGCCGAAGACAAAAGTGCCTTTTCCTTCTTGTCCTCTTTTTGGTAGAAAACAAGGTTCGTGGCTGAGCTGTATAGCAATTTGTTTTTTTCCTATGACAGCGAGGATATATTGAAATGATCAAAATGCAATGGCGTCTGTATTAAAGTTCGCTGATAACAGTAAATAAACTTTTAATTATGAATTCATAGTGTGTGAACAGCCTGCAAAGACAGCGAAACCCAAACCAAAAACTAAAGGTTCGTACAAAAAACAAGTGATATAATTCAAGATTATCTGGATGTTCTGAAAACATTTAACTGCATCAACATATATAATAAGAAAAAGAGCCCCTTCAATCTTTAACTTTTCATTTTACCATAGACTGCAAAGGCATGATCCCCCAAGAACTTAATGGCACCACAACGTCCAATTCTATAAGCGTGACTTGGCAACCGCCAAGTAAGCTTACATGTAACATAACAAATTACACCGTGAGTTTTCGAGGAAATACGAGCGAATCGTGGGCCTCGATATCAGGCTTAGAAAAACCTTACCACACCATTGATGGATTGGCTGCAGGCAACCGGTATGGCATCAAAGTAAGAGCTAACACGCCCGAGGGACCTTGTGACTATTGTGAAGAAAAGATCTTCAAAACAAAGACGATTATTTCAAGTAAGCGTTCATTGCCACCTTAGTAAATTCTACATCACCATTTATAACTCACTTTAAAGCCATTCATTGTACACTTCATACATTAACCACTTATCGTGTTTGGTATAATGAGTTCTCATGAGTACATGCACGGGTCAGATCCTTCAACTCATAACTTACATCATTATGAATGTCTCGTGTCTATATTTCAGCACCGCCAAATATCTCCGCTCAGAAAGATGACAAGAATATATCTATTGATGGAACGTCGGTTGCAATTGGATTTGTTGTCGGAATGTTCTTCTCCGCGATTTTAGTGCTTGCTTTTTGGGTTTTTATCAATCGGGTTTACAAGAGGAAATTCAAAGGTATGTTTCATGGATTTTTGGCACCAGTAACAAAATCGCACGTGAGCTCAAAATTTCAACAAGGATTGAACAACGAGGATTGAACAAGGGTTTCGTACATTAAGGGTTTCCTCCTTCATGTGCTTTTGCTACGAGTACAAAATCTAGTAAAACTACAAGTTTTTCTAATATTTGCTACTGAAAATCTTTAATAGCACGTACATGCTGTGGTTTCCCTAAGCGACCAGGAATAATCACTTGGTTATAATATATAACCTAGCTTCTTCTATTCTTCACTGGCAACCAACTGTTGTTAACCATGCATGCATATACATGCCCCAAGGTAAATACACATTATTTTCTTAAATTTTCTTGCAGTTAACAAGAAAAAAGATGTGAAGGAGGACAGTACAAGTAGAAACAATCCAACCTATTGCAAAGGTATGAGTTGAAGCATTGCTCAGATCAGGATGAAAACTGTACAATTTTATGGAACAGTCATACGAATATCACGACCTCAAATCCTTGCCTCCAGTGTCTTGACTTAGTTTCTTTTATTTATACGTTTTTGTAGGAGATTCTTTGAACGAAGCTTTAAAACAAAACGATGGTTATCGTGAAAGTGGTCAGAACTGGAAGTTGCCTCCACTTCCAGAGGAAAATCTTCATTTATATGTCTCAGACGGCGATTGAGCAATTCAGATAAAATTGTGAATACAACTACAATGTTGAATGATAAATTACGATTTACTTTGCATGCAATTATTTATCACGCTGGCTTGAAATAAATTTCCATAAATTTAGAATGGTCTTGTATATATATGGCTAAGTCTAAACGCATTCATAAATTGCTATATTAAATATTTTAAAACGCGAAATGTTGTATCTATAATACATATTGTCTATAGTCTTCTTATGGTGGATTTCACCCTTTTGACAATCAACTTTCTGGAAAGTGATATTATCTGTGAGACTATATGGAGGGCGATGGTAGACTTCGTTTGGAAGAAACGTGGAGAAATCACATGTACTTTTGCTACTCATTTTATTTGATAACGAGATTGTAAATTGTTGGGTGTCTTATGTTTTTTTGAATGCTACAAAAGCATATTAAATAGAAGATAAAATAACTCCTTGAACAAATGAAACATAAAATAGTCAAAGACTATAGTTAAACGACATAAAATAGCACCAAGATTTGAACAAGAAGCAACATGAAACAAGTCTAGATTTTTTTGCCAACTCATTTGTAATTTACATTTCTAAATATGGCGTATAGAGTATAAAGCATAACAACTATATATGCCAGTGTTTGTCTACTTTATATATATTTGTTTTGTGGTTACGTTTGCGGTGAAAATATCTATTTGTTTTCTACAATTAAGTTATGTAGAATAGACCTTTCTCGTAATGGCGTTAAACACGGGATGCCAAGGTCACATGAAGTTTGATTGGCTCTCCAAAATTAACGAGCCAATCATAATTGATGGAACATCTGGCTCTGCGTTTGACGTCATTGTGAGAAAGGTAGAATGCCGTTAAATTTTTTTTACAAAGATACATTATATATACACATCTTTAATATACCGACCTTTAGGCGTAAATCGGATGAAAATAAAATGGAATAAAATAAAGAATAAATTATAGCAGCATGCTCTATTCTCCTCTACTCCAAATCTATAATAATCCTATATATGCGAAAATTACGCCCTGAATCAAGGTGAAATACGCTTAAATATTCTGCTTCTCTGTGAGCGATTTTGAGACCGAGAATATCTTCTCAAATCTTCGGATGTGGTGGATCTGCGCAATCTCGGCCACTCGTCGGCAGATCTCCGACGCACCCCGGAAGAGAACGTGGGAGAACTACAACGCTCACTCAAGAAGCGGTAACGGGACCTCGAAGTTTGCCAAGGAGGCCAAGAAAATCTAAAAAAGAAGTGTTGAAATAAAATAACTTTTTGATTCATAACACAACGAATAGGGCTACGAAACAGCGATTCTGATAATATATCTCAATTATTACCTAGAACACACAGCTTACCAGGACTAAGACTATTTCAAAAGAAGTAATAAATCAAATTTAATACGAATTGCGATAAGGTGTGGTGTGTTGTGTTGTATAACCGGAATTATATTCCTCTGCATATGTTCGATTCGCTACATACAGCCTTCATATTTTCTTGCATGGGAGAATGTTTACTGAGTGATGAACTTAGGTGTGTAGACATACATAAACAAAGATACTGATTACTGAACAACTTCAGAGTTCTTAAAAACTGTGTTTTATATAACTACCCTATCGGGAAGTGCCATGCATGCATGGAGTGGAAAATGCCGCGGTCTCGTTATGGAAACGTAAAGGGACAACTATAAAGAAGAAATAAATAAAGGAGTTTGGGACGCCTCCGCTCAGGGCAAACACGGAACGCCTTTGACATAATGCGGTAAATACATATTCCGTCATGTGAATAGAGTTACACAACACCCTACCAAAATTCGTGGGTTAATTCTTCCTGTTATTGCTGTCGCCTCCCAAACGACGACAGACAAGATAATTACATAATGCCAATTATTATTAAAAAGGCCTTTACCGTTTCCCGATTGAACCGCTGCCATTACGACCAGATGCGTACGTATCACGGGATAAATTGTGCGTCCCACTGTTTCCTAGAATATAGCAAACTTCATTGATTAGCACAAAGGATATTGGCAGGCCTATCCCCAGTGAGGTTGTGAAGTAAAGTAGTATTAACAATAATATATACGAGTATAATATTTTTGAATTATTCCATATCATGAAGGCCCGGGTTAACGGACCGAAAGCTCTGTATATAACAAACATACGAACTATATGTGGTGTTTCTAGAATTTGATAATTTAAATGTTAGCGTATACTTCAGTAGTTTGAAATGTTAACCAGTTTTTCTGATTTGTGCCTGGGAATTGTTGTTTAAATTAAAGCATGTTGATTGAAATGAAATAGTAAAATCCCTGACAACTATAATCAAATCTTTTTAGTGTGGAACAAGCATTGCATGTATTATGTTGTCCATCAAAAAATATGGTCAGCTTTTTGACTCCTTGAGGAACTTACAAGTATCTACGTTCAATTAAATTGCGTTTTGGGTTCTTACTTGTAATTTTCGTTCATTTGGGGAGCTATTGGTTACAGGAACTTTTAAAAATGAAAGACAATATTTCTGTGTAGGTTAATGCGGTTATTGGAATTTTTCCAGAATACTATAGTCATACTTTCTTTCAATTAAGTGTGAAGATTAAAGAGAGATTAATATGTGTAAATATTAGAGTCCGTTTTAACAACCTTTTTCAGTGGATTTATCGCTTAGTCAATTTTACTTTACAAATTTCACTATAGTGTCACTATCCGTTGTGAATGCTACCGAAAACATGCAGACTTACCTATATTAGACAGACTTCTTTTCGTTCTCGATCCATGCCTCACTCGGTCCGTAGAATGACCAGCAGGCCCCTCGGCCTGACTCAAATTCTCGCCCGCTGACAAATACTTCTGCGGGCCCAGTTTGGAGTTTGCAAACGAGCTCAACATGTTATTATAGGAATCTGTGTCGAGCAATGGCCTTCTCGCATGCGAGTCAGCCTGGTGAGGTTTGTTTTTAAATTTATCGTTCACAAGAGGCGTCGACATATCTATAGGATGATGCCACAGTGAAGCTTTGTCCACGTGATATCGGGTTTTGTCCACGAGATTATAATGTTTGCCCACGTGATTTTGTATTTTGTTCGCGTGACTATGGTCTTTGTCCATGTGATTCCAAGGCTTGTCTAAACGACTAATATTTAGAAACTCCATACTAGTGCCAATTTTCTCCTTCACATCCAAGCCTTGCTCCAAGCACGACTCTCGCACCAGTCTATCAGCACGCTTCATTGCCGCGCATGCTCGCTGTACCAAGGCGTCGTCACCGTGATTATCTCTAGGTACATCTCTGTTCACTTCCATATTCTCTTTCATGTATTCCCAGTCAGGCTTACCTGATCCACCTGCAGTAACACCATCTGTAGTAACACTGTTGCTCAAATTACTACGAAAAGCACCATAACTTTGAACAACGGCATCAGTCATTACGTCACCGTTGCTGACGTCACCGTTTCTCACGTCATGAGCCATTATGTCGTCACTTATAACGTAACGTATTTCATCAAGCGATGAACCGGATTTTCGTGGTTCATTTCTTGAATGTCCCTCATCGCCATCTGAAGTATGATGTTGAGTAGAGATCGGCGGTTGAGGCTCGGCAATGTCCATTTCTATTGAACTTAGATTTCCCTCTCCGTTCTCGAATTCCATGCTCACGTGACTAAGTTCGGACAATTTCATTGGCCCATCATCCTCAAGCTTTTCGCGCGCATGGTTTAAGCCAGAGGTGTTTGCTAGTTTGATAGGCGAGACATCTGGAATCAATTTTAAATCAATGTCAACATTGGAGGACTCAAGTACGTCATTGCTGAATACGTCATCGTTGGAGAGTGTTCCATCGAGTGTCAAACGTGACATACCTAAATGTGTACAAAATGGGAGATTTGATCAATCTTTCAATTTTTTTTTACAACAGTCTTAATTACTCAGAAAGGGCAGCTTGTATGTGCCATAAAATAGCCACTATATAGCTCTTAATACGCGTATACTGGAAAAGTAACTACGAGATTTGCCATTTCGCGCGTTTTCGCCATTCTATACCGTGTGAACCATCTTTATCAGGCGTTGTAGCAGGTGCTTTGATAGGAGAAACTGCTGGGCTCTGAGATGTCGGACTGCTGGCGTCTTTGGACAGCGGTGAGTTGGAGTCTGGACTGATCTTGACATTCCTGTGCTGCACTGGACTTGACGTTAGCTAAAAGTAACAAGTCAATCAGAATCTCTAAATGTATGTAAAATTAGCATGATAGTGTTTCACTAGTCAGTAGCCACAGCCTCTGACCAGCCATGATTCTTACAAATTTTGAATCACCTGGAAAGTTTTCGAAATTTCTGCCTTGGCACCTTATACAGATTGTTCCTATGTATTAGAAGTTCTGTTTTAGGAATGTAAAATGAGCGAATCTTACCAAATTTAAAGGACTCGGGCTTTTAAGAATAGACCTAAAAATGAGGAGTTAAAACTTGGGTGAGTTATATGCTAGAAACAGTAAAAACACACAATACACTAACACTATTATTGTTACTAATAGGGAATACTGTATACCATTTTATAATAGAACAACCGATTGCTTTATGGTGTGTGAAGCCAGGATCTAATACGCAGTCATTCATCAACACATTTTACACACGTACCTCGTAACGCGGGGGCCTGGTAGCTTGCGGTCATTTGACGTCATCGGCGAGCGGTGTTCCTCAGGGCTGAAGAGTTTACGTCTCAATGATGACACATTCAAATCTTTCGAGACGGAGTTTCCCTCCTCTTCAACGTACGAATAGAACCCTGAATCTAAAGAAATTTTTCAGAAAGTAAAACTGAGTTCAGAGGCCAAATTACCACCGCTTGGATCCTGGAACTTAATTAGTGCAGCCTAGCCGGGGATGAATTTTTCAATCAAATTGCTTTTTAGTGTATTTAAAGTACATACCAACGATCTTGCTAAGGTCGAAGGAAGGCGGGAAGGTTAAAGCTGTTTGACAACATACTGAAAAAAAAGCAGGAAAAATTCAACTAGTACAAAACAATTCAATATCTATGATATAACACTTACAAAAAACACAATAGATAATTTGATCTCAATTCATACACTTTAGCTTCAAATTCCACACCCAACACTATCCTACTGCAAAATACTGTAACCTTTATTAAATTCAACACAGCTCTAATAAACTATATCACGTAAATTTAGGCCATGCATGGTTAATTCTCTGTAATTACCATCAATGGAATTTTTTCTGTCAGGAGAGTCTGGAGGTGATGAGATGTGGGATGCTTCAGTCAAACTTTCTTCATCGCCGCTGATATCTAAAAATATCGTATTCATTATGACAATACAGATATTTATTCACAACATGGCTTCAACCAGGGTGATCATAACGTATAGCAGCATCTAGGGTGCATATTCATCTACTTACATGTTGTGGAAGGGGGGTGTGGTGAAAATGTCACATGTTTTACGTGATTTTCTGGTGTCCATGGTGACGGCAAGATTGTACCATGAGAAAAATACTATAAAAATCAAATCCACATATCTTTCAGAAGGCATAAATATACATGTGGGTGGAGTCCTTTAAGTTTTACACACACTGGGGTAAGCAAGCACCTGTAGGGGTAATGAGAAAGGATGGAAAAGAGTATGGGATTCAGCTAGTTTAATTGTACTAGCTGACAATTAAAAGGAATTTCATTGTATATACATTTTGAAGACTTTGCCCTAAATACCTCATTTATGGCCTCTTGTACTTTTTCCTCATCTTCGGGTCTAAGACAAAATTCCCTCATGAGCAATTACATGCAATAAATTCTTCAATGTGCTATAAATATGATATCATACTTAAAGCAAATCAAATTGAAATTAATACCTGTCACATGTGCTGCTGTACTCTTGATGTGGAAATTCATCAATGTCAGCTGGATTCTACACAGAAAATGAGAGCCTTGTGATAAAGCTAGGGCATCAGAAAAAGCAAATTAGTGCTCAATTCGCAGCACAGACTTACCAGTTTTGATATTTGATCTATTGACCAACGAAAGCCTTTCTTCTGAAATATAGAAGATAATAGAAATATGAATAGAGTGTTGGTTGACAATTATTAATTGCTGAGAAAATCTAGGTGTATGATGCTTCATGGGCACAGCTATCTGGCCAAAAATCACACGTACTGTAATTACAGGCCACCAGTGACATGGCAGGCACAAGGTTACAAAATGAAGCAGCCTAATATTGATGTTACTGTTTGAATGTGGTGATGGTGAGGTTCCACGTAGTGTGCATATCCTAGGTTCCTAAAGATGGATCTGATAAGGATGGAACATTACTATCAAGCCACACAACTTGGCTTCAAATGGGAAATGTACATAATTATGTAGCATTGGGTTAATGGACAAGATGGTAATGAATGCCATCAACTGATCAAGATTTTAGTGCTACAACATTTAATAGTCCTGTGTTACAGTAAAAATCCTAACCATGACCATTTACATATACATCTGTAACATCTGTATTAAAATCTGAAAACGCACATCATATTGCCTTACGATCAGCAGTATTTTACCCGCTTTTTCAGCTAAATCAGAGTTCCAATAAACCGCAATCTTACCTTTTGGCTTCCAGGCGTGTCCTGTTGTAAAAAAATCGAAGGACTTGCACTCAAAGCCGGTAAGTTTAATCGTCCATCTTGCGCGCTGTCGAATGGATTCTTTGTTACGTTTAGAGTCGAAATCGCCGAGCAATCATCCAATGTGTTACTCAGCGTTGCGAACGACATTTCTAAATTGCTGGAAAACTTAATAATACGTATAATTTTCTGCTATAATTCCAAAAATCTAAGCTAAGCTATGGTTCTATATCTCCCTATATTCCAGACTGTATCTGTATGTACTTTTGAATTAACCGCTTTGGAACAGTAGGGTAGTAAGGAGAATATATTTTATCAACACTTAAACTTTCTGTATTTTCAGGTAAGCAAGAATATTTATTAGCAAATGAGCAGCAATGATGGTAGATATGAATTAAAACACATTTTCGTATGTTGTGTGTGAAATAAATATAACATTTTCTCATTGAAAAAGGAAAAACCTAAGTTGATTTATACTGTATCAATTGCTAAAATCTCTTTACATATTGTAAATGAGGATTATTCTTATGTTTCCACTTTGCTATTTTGGCGTTTGCTCAGAGGAGGTTGGACAGCAGGCCGCAAAGCATGATGGGTATTGAGCGCTCAATTATGCGAACGCTTCATTTGACGTTTTGACTGTCGTGATGTGAAGAGCTCTGCGAGTATAGGAAAAATGGATGCTTTCGAAAGACAGGATTTTCAAGCTGCGATAGTGCAAAATACTATGATGTATATGTATTGTTGCGATCCGCATTACGACTTATCTTTTACTGTACCGAGTTTACCGTTTTTTAAGCTGCATGGGCTTTGCTGCCATTTCGCCTTTCATAATACTCCGTCTGAAAGAAGACTTTGTATTATACCAAACACCGAAGCACTGCTTTCGAAGTTGAATGGCCTTAAATCTCCTTGTGTCATCAACGTTAAAGCAAGTACTATATTTGAGGTTAGTATAAAGTACTTGTCAACACCTCATTTTTTAATAACTTTTAAGGCTTGATTTGTGTATTAAAATTTAACTGAAACTTTTTTTTAGTTTGGTACTATCCCTGATGAATTTATTCATTGTAAAGCGGAGAGAATGCTTTTAATTTGGGATTTTGATGTGGATCGTGTATTGACAGAAAATACGAGCGCTGTGGATGCGGTTACTCCTGATTTTGATGACATCGAAATTAATAATGAGGACAGTGAAGAAGATGAAAGTGAAGAAGTTGAAAGTGATGAGGAAGAAATCACTCATGCTCTACCATTCAAGTGCATTGGAGCTGCTCATGAACAAAGTTACCAACATCATCTGGAACAGGCATATCTTGCCCTTGAATATAATGAATCAGTAAATGACGACTAAGACCAGAGCCGGAGAATCCTCGGGACCAAAATGCAATTGCTATTGATCTTCATTATGGAACTCAATGGGAAAATGTTGGATATATAGCTTCTGAACATTGCAAGTATTTACATCCACTGATTGCAGCAGGAGATATACTAGACGTCTATGTTGAACACATCAAGTTTCGGGTTAACTTTTTAAAAATAGGATTTTATCCAAAAATCTGGATAAAGAGGCGTGGTAAATGGGAAGGTCAGATTGTAAGGGCTAGTATGAGTGTACGTTGACATATAATTTCATAAGAACCAGGGTTTGCAAGTTGTGAATTTCTGCAATTATTTCCATTGGCTAACCTATGTAGATTTTTCCAGCATTTTTGCCATCAACTTGTTTTTAGTCTGGTTTCCATATGACAATCAAGTTGTTGCATAATAACTAATAATGATAGATATTTTTCTTAATGGTTAACACAACACCCTGACAATGTTGTATGGAAACCAGGCTTTCTATTTATATCCTCAAAACCTATTGTCTATAACCAAAGCACTTCACTGTCATGTGATATTTCATACAAACCCTTGCAGTATTAAGAAAATTAGAAAAATATTCATACAATACATGGTATAAATATGTAAATCTGTATTTATTGATGAACAAATAAATAAACTCATCAAATTTTATTATGGTTATAAAATATTGTAAGTAAAATTGCCTTGACAAAACAGCCAAGATTTTGCATTTATACATATATTTACATGATGTTCAAAAAAGTAAAAACCTGCATACACACACCATTGTTTTTTGTTTCTATGCTATTGTTTCTATGCTAATAGCATTTACAATTCATGCAAACTTGAAGATCAATTGTACTAGATAAGGTGTTCATGCCTTTAGCTTTTCAATCAACCTAATATACATAAATATTGCCAGTTCTAACACACAATGGCTTAGTAATGCAGATCTTAACTCACACTAACTGTAAACATCAACAAGCATCTAAAGAACAGAACCAATATAAAATGTCAGTTTATTTTACTGAAGAAGTGAAAACATATAATCACACAATATGTTTCATATTTATCAATTTTGTGAAGGTGGTGGTGGTGGTAAGCCTTCTGGTTGTTTGAAATGTGCTGATCTAACACTCAATTGACCACGTTGTGGGATTACAGCTAGGCGTTAGCGAATGAGCATAGGAGTCGTCACTGCCAAAAATGGAAATCTATATAAAATACAAAAAAACTATTTTCCCGTCTAAATGTTAATAACTAAGGAAGTTAAACCATGAATACAAATAAAATTTACATTAATATTACAAATTATGTAGTTAAACAATATTTGAAAGGGAAATATCCCATTGACCCGAAATGCGCTATTTTGAACATCTCAAAACAAGAGTGGTAAATTCAAAGCCCGATACTCGGAAATGGTGTGGGGTCGCAAGGGGTCGATCCAGCCGATTTTTTTTTTACATACTTAACTTCATTCTTACAAAGAATCTCAAAAATCGAACCACAGGAATTCGAGATTTTCAACTTTGAAAATTGTAAACAGACAAGCACATGACTCATCACTTCGGAACGACCCGACCAACTTCAGTTATAAAAATCGACTTAAAAAGTAACGCTTACCTCGATAATCTCGACAGATATCGCCAGTCCAATGAATCTTTTTTCAAAAAATATGCGTTTTAATCAGTAAACTTTAAAAAATGTACTCAATATTTTTATGTTTCTCAGTCTTATGTAAATTTTCTCGCTCAAAATCTTCGCAAGCACGCTTGGAAAATAGCGCAATCTCATTGGTCGAGAAATTCACGTGACAGCTGTCCAACCTCCTCTGGCGTTTGCTGACGCCATCAGATTGACGCCACTGTTTGTGTCCTATTTTCCATGGTAGTTACCACTGACCAAGATCCAATTCTGAACCTGCCACAAAATGCTAAATTACGTAATGATTCTACAACCCATGTTATTAAAACTATTTTACGACAGTGTTCTGGGAATTGAACCCAGAAGCCACAAACGCGTTTTTAACTTGGCCCCAGACATGGACACTGTTTTTTAAAGCCAAACGAAAAAGGAGGGAAACCGGAGTGCCCGGAGAAAAACCCTCCAAAGGTAACCTGAATTTCAGGTAACCTGACCGGCGGTCCGAATTTGGTAGTTTTCGTTTAGAAATCGTTCGCAATATGACATGCAGTTAAGGTTTTATTTATAGTCAGTAACCGTTTTTGTTCCGCTCATCCGAGTTCAGTTCCAGGAATTGCATAATGCTATGCAATTCTTGAGATTCGTCAATTCAATGCTTTGAATCCTCGTGGTGGTCTAACGTGCGCAGCGCATATCGCTGGTTCCAAAAATTTTAACTTCAATTTTAAAAATTTAAATTAAATTGCGCTTTATCCGACAAGGGCAACAAAATTTCAATTATTCAAATATTTATTTTATGCAATCATGTTTTTTTCGGAAACCTGGCATTTTGGAAACAAATGCTTCGTATTTACGACATGCATGTTTTTCATCTGAAACTGATGTAGACAAGAACACGCTTCTTCAATCCCTTTTATGACAGGCACATCATGCACTTATATTTTTCAGGATATGTTGTGGATTAGTTGTAACCGAAAATTGAGGAAATAAACGTAATCAGGCTCAACATGCAAACTTAGGGCTATAATATGGCAAAACAATAATGTCCCTTACCTTTGGCACCGTATGATAATTACCTTTGGTAAACAGTATATGTATTAAAATTTCACTTGCTTCTTTGCTCAATTCCAAACACTTGCGTTCTTCTTTAACACCATCTCGACGGTGGGGCGTGCAAAGAATTAAACAACATAGTAAGTGTGTCAAAATGCAAAGGCTCTTCCAAGAGGGTTCACGTTTAAGGCAAGAGGCCGAGGGTAATATACAATATTAACCTACAGTTAAACACTATACCACCCGATAATCCCCATTATGTATAAGTGTAGTAATCATGCATGCAATATATCATGTTATATAGGAGGTATATTTTACTTCTTATCGAAAACTTTATCAAGTTAGTCAAAATGATTAGCCGGATTACGTTTATTTCCTTCATGTTTGAGATCAACCGGAAAATCGCATTCCAAAAAATTAATACCAACGAGGGAAACAGAAGACTGCTAGTGTCTAAACATCAAATAGTATTTTTTTAAGTTCAATAATTCGAAATTCAATGATTAAATACTAAAGTATAATTTTTGTTGCCGCTGACGGACGGTCTTTGAAAATGATCGCATTATAACAGGCTGAACAGAACAGAACTTATATAATCATATAAGTACACTCACTGGATTAGATTCGTATTAATCTAAAATTAGGCCAATACGAATTCGATATATTTTCTCGTTGCGCGTGCATCGGCCATGCTAATTGCATTTTCTTACTTTCATTTCAACGCTTTAAAGCCATTCATGCATCTTCCGCAGCTGTTAAGACGTTCACACGCAAGTGACAAAACTAGGACTCTTTCATCGAGAAACCTCGAAAACGCCCTCACAAGAGCTGCGAGTAATTTTCTGTTATCATGCATTGTCGAAAAGGGAGAAATGTCACTTGATATGTGAATATAGTAGGTTAGACCACCAGGAGGAATCAATCCGAGAATAAACCATGCATTTATATCATGCATTACTCTAATTAGTATATATCAATAGTATGTACCTCAACCAGCTTCTACTTGTACACCCGTCTCGTCGTCCATCATCTGATCCTGCGACGATCCTTCATCATCTGATCCTGCGACAATCCTCCATCATCTGATCCTGCGACGATCCTTTATCATCTGATCCTGCGACGATCCTCCATCATCTGATCCTGCGACAATCCTTCATCATCTGATCCTGCGACAATCCTTCATCATCTGATCCTGCGACGATCCTCCATCATCTGATCCTGCGACGATCCCTCATCATCTGATATCCGGATCTTTTATACAAAAATATGATATCAATAATTTCCAAAAGAGAAACGTCACTTATGTATAAAGCATTCAAGTTAAGCACTCAACACCCGATTATATACCTTCAACATCTCTCACGTCACTCGTCCGAGGCCTTCGCATTGCGCACGCGAATACAAAAATGTCATGCATGTTTTGTAAGAAATATTCAACGTTTTCTTTTAAGGTCCCGAGAAAACTAAAACACTCGACTATTATCTCCTTCTAGAAATACAATTTCCCATGCATTTTTATTTTTTAGGCGCTCTGTAAGCGATATTTTTTGTCCGAACTATTGTCGTTCAAGATGGAGAAAATACAAGTGATGGGGCCCCAGAATCACTTGTATTTCCCCCGCATGCGCTTGACACGACCAGGTTAACCCATGCAAAAATATTAATCCGAAAAGTTCAAAATCAAGGAGGTAAACAGAAGAGTGTTCAGCGTATTCTCAGTCAAAAAGCTAAATCCCATGCATATTTTACTCATGCATATACCGAAATCGAGTTTTGTATTTGCGTTCATAAATGTCCCAAGGCAGGTCCGACTTCTCCAGTCCTAAAAAAAGAAAACCTGAGTAAAACAAATAATTCACCTGCATATAAAGCTTAGTTGAACTGACTTGCTTTCCGACTTTTTTTGTTTTGTGGTAAACTGATTGACATATTGACTACAATAGCTAGGCTGAAATAATTCGGCACAGGTCAAGTCTTGCATGAAAGTATATACATATACCAATACGGGTAATTTCAGAAAACGTACTGGTGCCGACGGAAAAGCCTTATTGCAACAGCACTATATTTTAGTTTCGCCTATCGTGTACACACGTGTTATTTCAAGTCATGCACACAAATGCAAAATACACATAGTAAGTTAACTAATAACAATACCTATTATTCGCTACAAGCAAGCGTTTGTGTTTCGCCTTCCCATCTTTCTGCGCCGTAGTTCATTCTGAAATGAAACAAGAAAGGAAAAACAAAATCAAGTTAACAGCTTACTTGCATTACACATTTTGAATCGAAATATACAAGATACAGCAGTGAAAATCAGCACGAATATGCTTCCAGTCGCGAATGAGTAATGTTCTCCGGCTATTCAAATCAGCACAACAATAACAGTTAATGGAAGTAGGAATTAATTTCAAAACCAAAGATCAAGCCAACAGATTCTTTAAACCAACCTGGGCAAGATTCTTCCAACTTTTCCCTAAACTTCTTTGAGTGATTTTTGTTTCTTCTGTTCTTCGAGAGTACCATACAAGTCTGAGTTTCTTCTTGAAAAAAAAACACCTTTTATTACCTCATAAAACATTCCAACGGACAATGCATTTTATGCATCGATGACACTAAACAGTGAGGCTTGTTTCAAACGTCGTGTTTCTAATGTGCCGAACCACACTGTGGCCGAACGTATAAACAACAATAGATAATGAGGCATCTCCATTGATT
Organism: Dendronephthya gigantea; assembly: GCF_004324835.1. Classification (NCBI taxonomy): domain Eukaryota; kingdom Metazoa; phylum Cnidaria; class Anthozoa; order Malacalcyonacea; family Nephtheidae; genus Dendronephthya; species Dendronephthya gigantea. The sequence goes on from NW_021163020.1 coordinate 2,863,493, forward strand.
AACTATTGTTTTAAATGTTTTCGGCATCATGACCTTTGAAACAAGCCTTGTGCGTGTGCACCTTAGGGGAGTCTCCAAACGACACAGAGCCCGGTTACCGTAAACCCGAGAACACTTACTCCAGGCATTATTATATAGCTCAGTGTCTGTAATATTCAATTTGTAAACTTCAAAATGGCGGACGCGACTGAGCAGCCTTCTAACATTTCCAATGTTAAATCGGCCAGAGAGACTATAGAAGGTTCGAAATCTAGTTTATTTTATTTGAAATCTATTCGTTTTTCTCTTAAAATGAAGTCTTCCTTTTTAGTATTGATGGAAATAAGTAACTTATTAAATTCTGGCTTGGATTCAGAGACACTAGTGTTGTGTGTGAAATTGTGTGAGGCAGGAGTAAATCCTGAAGCATTGGCTTCTGTTATCAAAGAGCTAAGGAGAGAAAGCTCTGCAATTAAGGTATAGACCCATTCTTTTATGATCTATCTAAATCAGTTGTGTTAAAGAGCTGCTCTACTTCTTACTTCTACAAGATGACTCCTAAAATGACTCTTCAATATGACTCTAACAATTTTTTTAATATCTTTTAGGCAAGTGAACAATCAAAGTAACACTCACATATGTTGCCAGTAATCTGTATTGAAGGATGTTTCTAACTTGAACTGTGTTAAACACAAATAGATGTAAATATATAACTACAGCATGTTGTAAATATATAACTACAGCATGCTGTAAATATAAATTTCACAACTCTCAAGGTTCATTTTGCTCAATTTTTTAAAATTGAGCAAAATTACTGGGATTGTTAGGGTCACAGCTGCTGGCGAGGTAAAAAGCTTCCTTTCCAGCATTCCACTTACAAAGACTTAAGCTAATACTCATGTACATCGAAAAATCTCAATATTTAGCCTACATGAACTGTGTAGTAATGAATACTATAAAATAGATGCAATCTTTAATAAAAATTTACAGTGTCAATGTGTCCAGTCAGTTTACATATAAAGTCTATTAGTGCAATCTCTCAGTCTTTAGAATTCTTGCCTTTACTGCATGTTTTCAACAACAACTGCCATGCCTTGTCCTCCTCCAATGCATGCTGACCCAATAGCAAGCTTTCCACCTGTACGCCTCAACTCATGAACTAGATGTGCGGTAATCCTTGCTCCAGATGATGCCAGAGGATGGCCCAGGGCAATAGCACCCCCATTCACATTTGTCTTCTCTGGGTTAAGGCCAAGCTCTTTCATGACTGCTAAGGTCTGGGCAGCAAATGCTTCGTTTACCTAAGTGGGAAAATACATAGATAGGTATAAACAGTCTATCAAACACTGTATGAATACCCTGATGCTTTATTGAAGAATATAAAGATTGCATTCAGTTACTACATAGAGATCAATGACTGATCTCTATATAGACTATATAGTATCTGAATGCAACCTACAAGGCAAAGTACGGCCCAGCCTAACTGTAACGACCAACCTCAATAAGATCCATGTCATCCAAAGTCTTTCCAGCACGACTTAGAGCCCCCTTGATAGAAGGAACTGGACCGATACCCATGATTGAAGGCTCCACACCAGACGTATAATAGGAGACAAGACGAGCCAATGGGGTGAGACCATGTTCATTTACAGCTTTCTCACTGGCCAATACAAGTGATGCCGCACCATCGCAAATACCCTGGAAAACAGGATTATATTTGGTTGGATTAATACCCGAGGCAGCCCTGGTAATTTGTCTGATTGTGAAATGTCAAAGACACTATTTCATCATACCGAGGCATTCCCAGCAGTAACAGTGCCATCTTTTTTGAACACAGGAGGCAGTTTAGCCAGACTTTTCATATCGGTGCCTACACGTGGGTGTTCATCTACACTGAAGTCCTCTTCACCCTTACGACCTTTCACTTTCATTGGAGATATCTCTGCTTCAAATGCTCCCGACTGTTGACCTGGCAAGTTCATAAAAAGGCAACAATGATTGGATTATCAATTAGACACAAATTCACAAAACCATGAAATACATTTTCAATAAAATCTCACCATTTGCCCATCTTGTCTGAGACTCAAGGGCAAATTGGTCACAATCCTCTCGTGAAATGTTATATTTTTCTGCAAGGTTTTCTGCGGTGATGGCCATTGGTAGTTTACAATAGTTATCAGTCAACCCTGACCATAATGTATCTTCCATCTATTGCAAAATAACATATTGTAGAAAAGCTCTTTGTTCTTCCAAGAGTACAAATTATACATGTACTGTATCCTCTAATTGTTTTAGTGTTACTTACAAAATATATCAATCAGTCCCAAGATCTATTCATTGACCAAAAGTGCACTTAATGTGGACATACCTTTACATCTGAGCCAAACTTTGTTCCCCATCTGATGTCCCTTACTGCAAATGGTGCTTGGCTCATGTTCTCAGTTCCCCCAGCTAAAACTATATCACTATCACCAACTATAATTTCCTAGGAAATAAGGTCATAGATCTAGGTGTTTCAGCCAGGATTTCAAAAGTAGCTGTCTAAAATATTTTGTCTAAAGTATACGTATCCATCGAAATTCAAAAGCGCATGGTTGCTCGTAGGATGGTTGCCTGGCTGCATTACCAGACAAAATAAATCAGTTTTGCAAAGTATGATTAGTTGAACACCATTGTCATTCTGACGAATAGAGGTGAAACTATTGCATACTTAATGGTAGGAAAGTTATCTGACATATGAACACTTGATATTATATAAGTTGGAGTAAGAATTCTATGGAACTAATCATAACCCTGCTAATCTGCCTTTTTTCACCTCAACAAGCTACATTCACTGGACCTCTTCCCTTTCAATATTTTTCCCATTCAGACCCTACATACCTGAGCAGCGCTGACAATTGCCTGGAAACCTGATCCACACAATCTATTGACTGTCAACGCAGTTGATGCAATTGGAACTTGAGAGTGAAGACCAATGTGGCGTGCAACATATATGCCGTCTGCTGCAGACTGGAGATTAAATGCATCAATATTGGTAAGATTGTCAAAAATGTTATGTCAAATTACGTAATTCTTGTAAATATTTAGACAATTTTAGACAGAAATAAAATATGTCATAATATCACTGTCAATTATCACTGATTTAAACAAAAAAGAGTATTGAGATAAATGTTTACGAAATATACCTGTATAACGTTACCAAAAATGACAGAATCAACAGTAGCTGGGTCTATCGAGGCACTGTCGAGAGCAGCTTTGGAACTATGAACACCGAGCATTGTCGGTGTTTTTGTTCGTAGTTTACCACCAAATGTACCGAATGGTGTCCTTTTCGCAGCCACGATAAACACAGGCCTTGCTAGAGCCATATTTCTCAGGGATTGTGCAGAAATTTAGTTTAAAAACGTGTATTTTTATCAACTTTCAACGTGGCTGGATAATGAATGAATGTGTGGATGTGGACTGTGGACTTTAAAGTGAGCCCGTTATACTTAGTGAACATCGATCATTTCACGCATACTTCATGTTCTTCCATGCTCTGTTATACTTTTCTCAATGGTTGATTAGTTGCCAACAACATCAAATTCAGCGTCATCTTTTTGTCTCAAACACATCAGTTCACTTTCAACTGATACTGATATTTTAAGGGTTTTGTGTGTTGCAAGTCCTTTTGCAAAGGAAAAGGTTTATAACCGGGTCTCCTGGGGCCGGTTGTATGAAAGCCGGATAGCGCTATCCACCGGATAGTGATTTTTTCAACCCTTCTAAAAATGCTTGAATAGCTATAAAACGTCAGCTTTGCAGCCAACTTTTGTTAAAGAGGATCCTGAATTTAGGAATACTTAGATTTAATCAAAGTTATACCCAACAACAGGCGATTTTAAAGCGATTGAAAAAATCACTATCCGGTGGATAGCGCTATCCGGCTTTCATACAACCGGCCCCAGGAGTATAAACTAGCCTATACCACTTTAACCCCTTATTTGTCTATATTATATACTTCACTGAAAAAGCCTTTTATGAAAATGCTATTCTCACTCTAACTCTCTCAGTCACTCGTCTGTGATTAATTCGCGTTGGATTATGTTAGTGGACATCATGCTCTAGTTAGTCAATGTCACTGACTGTACTTACGTACATTTTAAGATGCCAGGTGAGGTCCCTCTTAAGTACAATATTTCATGAGTCAAAACGGCAAAAATGACTGAAACAATAAATCAACACTAGGGTATAGTAACATGTCTTTATAAACATTAAAAACTGCTAACATTTTTTTTTAACATTATCATATACTATCAAGAAAGCAAGTTATATAACTCTTTTCTCAGTCCACAACATTTGTTGAACAAAACCAACTGCAGGCTTTTGTAGAATCGCTATGGAACAGTTCAAGGTCAAGTTCTGAAGCATTTCAATGTCATCTGATGCAACGATCTGTACCGTACAATATATCCATACACTATGAAAATTGCACCAAGAATTTCATTTCTTTAGCTACTTTCGAAGCTGTTCCGTTTACGAGGCTGTCGCGGTGATGTCTTGAATTGCCTTCTCCTGTCCTGTCCTGTCCTGTCCTGTCCTGGCGTTCTTCTGGGCCAGATGCCGTTCACGCGTCCACTTTCACACCGGTCTTTTTATAGTTCTGTTTCAGTCTATTATACATTCGCTTCCCGATCCAAGGACTTCATTTCAGATTCTGAACGAAATTAAAACGTCATTTAAATTATAACCCATAAAATACTTTACCATAGCCCATGAAATACGTTCCTGACACTGTCATTACAGTTCATATACCATTAGAGTGGTACATTAGTGCAAAATAGGCCAAATAATATAATAAGCTCCTTTGTTTCTTTTTTCAAAACGAATATATCAAGGTTTGGAAACCTCAGCCTTAATTAAATCAGCAGAATAAAGAGTACGAACGAGAGCTTGGAAGACATTTGCCCAATTGCCCAGATGAATAAAAGTTAAATCGAGTGTTCACTTCTTGCACCTTCTATATCATCGGAGTCCAGTCCTCTCTTTTTTCTTCGGTTTCCAAATTTCAAACATCTAAAAAGATCCAGGAATACTCCGATACCAGCGATGACCCCGATGGCAATCAGGTTATAGTAGATGATCAATAAGATATCGTGTTCAAACAGCATCGACGTCTTGTGCAGTGAATCTTTCTTCTCGTCCATAATTGCGTCTTTCGAGGAAACATGAAACTAAAAGAAACTAATTTCCATTTCGCTGTGTCTCGATGCAATGAGGAAACGAAACAAGTCATTTTAGACAGCTACTGGATTCATTTGATACCTATAGCTTCACTAGACAGCTATATCTACCAGGTGCTATAAGGAACATTCCCTTTTGGTATTTCAACAGCAGACGAAAATAATAAAAATAAATCTCGAGCTTAAGATGGGTTCATAATAGATTCCTTACAATGATTCTTTCATTGCTAATGAGATAGTCCACCCTATCAATAATTGGATTAAAAGGTTCTTCACCGTCATCTTTAATTATTTTTAATCACAGGGCCCGACTATAACAAGTTTACTTAGTTTAGTATAGTCTTATACTAGTGCCCAATAATCCCGGATTATTTAATTACCAGGAAACCAAAAACTGGATCATATACGTCATATACATACCCTATTATATGACTTGACTTTCTTTCGTAGACATGAAAGAAAGGCTTTGTTATCATTGCTCAGTTTATTAACCATTGCCAATCCGGTAAGAAACGGTTCATGGACCACGTCCACAACGCTGAATAGCTTCATCTTCTCTTCGCCTTCTTTTAAACGATGGATGTAAAAATAATTTTGGACCAAAATACGGTCCACATCGCCACTTTCTACCGCAGCGAACATGGCATCTTGTGAATTGAACTCTGAAACGTAAACACAAAATTGGCATTGTACGAGAAGTCTCACTTCATACGGTTTTACAGAATACTTTAAAAATGGTATAGAGTGTGTAACAATGTATTTAATGTGCCGAGAAGAGTATTATGAATAGTTAATGTGACCATTTTCTTTGTTGCTGACTAAGTTCTCGTCACTGTCAGTTACAAGCATAATCAATGTACCTTCAATAGTCCCGCCAACATTCAAATTTGACTCAAAATAGTGCTTGCTATTCAATACAGCGATCTTAAAAGGTAAGAAGATTCAAAATATTCGGGCGAGATGCTTGGGTCTATTGGTGAAGATGTCCGGCATGGTTTATTTCTGACTTCCTTCTGTTCTTATTGAGTTTTTTAAGTGTCGATTAACTCGATTTTAACGATCAACTCATAAGGAATAAATATATACTATAATTTCGAGGAACATGGCTGGACTCCAAACGGGGAATGTTTAGGACTGATAGCGATTTTCCGTTGCAACATTCTATCGATGACAAGGCGAAATTTCTGTATACCGTCTCTGTGTTAATCATGCTACAATATTGGACTTTGGATTAATTGAATATCAATCCTGTTAAAACTACAAAGTACATCAGAAAACAAGTTTAATCACTTCTTCCCCTTACATGCAGTTCAATAATTCAAGCTGAGCTGAACAACTTCTGGTAAGTGCACAATATTCATATCGGCTCACCCTTGTCCCAATGAGGTCCTTTGTGAAATCCATCTGATTGGATGTGAGAACCGAAGTCACGTTAGCTGTGAACAATGACAGAATGATTGCGCCACAAAACAACCACAATATCGTTAACACCCGAGAAAAGAACGCCACGGGTACTTTGTCGCCATATCTGCAGGAAAAAAACAAAGATTCACCATTGTTTTGTTATAATAATAAATTTGAGGTGTTTATCTTAGGGAAAGTTTTTGACATCTGAAACGGTTTATGAAAGCTGCGGGTGAATGAAAAAGGTATAGGGAAGGTAAATTATGTATATACACTATGTACCTATATTCTATATCGGTGCTGTAATTGCTTAGCGCTGTGTGTGTGTTCAACCTCATGCGATCAGACTCGATCAATTTCTGAAATGGACTGATCACAACTTATGACAAGAGCGCCAGTTTTTTTGTTCTAGGCTAATTTACACCCTGGGGAAACCGGCTTGTACCCTGGCGAGAAATGCTGCGTGTATATATATACCAATGCAATGCAATACGAACACTCAGTGCGCTGATGAAGTAGCACTCCAAAATACTGACTTCTAATTATGCCGTCATCCTCGTTGGCGTTTCACGATCAATTCATTGCAAATGATTCTCGACTGCTATACACCGCCATCAAAACAGTATGAGAAAGAGGGGTGACTCGCAAATCTTAGCCGCATGTTTCGTACAGTCGTTCAATTTCTAAAACGGACCCACCATAAACAAAACATTGTCATGTCGTACTCACCCCACTGTTGTTATTGTGACCATGGCCCACCAGAAGCCTTCCCATGCTCCTTTGTAAAACCAAGTCGAAAATTGTGATGGATTGCTGGAATGGTCCTATATGAATTGAAATGATATATGACGTTTAGTTCTCCGTCGTGTTTCCACGTAGAAAGACGCAAACACTAACATTTCACAGCAGAAGTTAAAGCTGATTCAATAGAAACGTTTTCCCGTCGGAACAAACCGTCGCTACAAACTTCAGAGGAAAGATGTTTTTGAAATAACTCGCAAACGTCACATAGAGGAGGATTCTTTTCATTCCCAATTAATGCATGCCTGACGTATTTCTGTTTTGTATGACAAGTGATTGGAATCAGAATTTCAGTTTAAAGACACGCTTGACAGTTTACAAAGGCCTAAATTCAGGCAAAATCTAAGGGGAGTGTCTATATTGTTGGTAATAACCATTTAATGTAATAAACACGTTGTCACACAATGACAAGCAACTATAAACTGCCATTTAAGTGGAAACTACTTTGTTTATCCAAAATCGCCAGATTATTGCATTTAAACCTGTCACAATAGACCGAGCAGCTCATTCTTCTCGCTATTGTTTACAATCTTAATTACATTTCATGGCTGTCATGGAAAACTGGCCGAATATTCCCGCACGTACACGCCACGATTTGCGTAGTTTTGCCGATGTTTTCCACGAACTGATCGTAATCATCGATCGCGTTGGTTAAGTTTGCTGTAACAGGCTGTTCCTGCCGCGCAACACGCTCCATGTTTTAGGCCTGTGTTGCAGAGTCCATTGCGAAGTCACAATAGGTAATAAAACGCATACTGAGCTCAACCTCTAACCTCAGATCAGTGTACTGTCTTGTAAATTGTCCATTCATGCATCGCGACAATCTACCGTAATCCGCGCAATGCATGCAGGAGGGTCCCGATAAGCTATTTTGCAAGATGACGACGATGCTAACTATTGTTATGGTAAACTAACTGAAACAGATTATAGATTATACAGACTTTCTCGACAAGCGCCCTTATACGTCGAAGCGCGTCGAGACGTTTTTTAAGCCAATTTTCCAAGAAGATAATTCGTTCATGCCTAATTTAGAGTCCCAATTTATATATATTATGGCACACCACAACACAATTAATATTTTGTTTCCGACGCAATTGGGTTCAGGAGAAAACATCTTCATGAGTCAACAGTCCATATATAGCTATATATTAGTATTATGGTTTATACATTGCTAGGAAACCGTGTTTCATGTTTGAAGACCTGCTTGTATAGAAAAAAAGGCCTTGAGGAAATATGGCTATATGAAGGAAATGAGGTTCCTTGTAAATTCTTCCAGCCGCCCCAAGGTTAAATTGAAAGGAAAAAGCAAAGTATACTGTCTCACCAATGTTGAGCTACTTGTTGGGTTCTGAGGCGCAAACACCTTTTCCTTGAAAAAAAACAAGAACCGAAGCTTAATAAATAGATTTATCTTGTATGTATGCATGAATGCCGCTGCAATTCGTTTGCACTGCAAAGATTCGTTCAGTTCAGAACTGGAGGTGCTTGAAATGGGCCCCAAAAAGTAGCTCAACTCTTTTAACCGTTAATTAAGCATGGCGAATAAACAGCGAGAACGTACCAAAAGCCAGCCAAGTAGTCCGACAGTCGCTGAGAGACACATGATCAGTACGAACAAGGGCCATGAATTTCGGACGGCAACCGAAGCTGTCACCTTCATCTTCTGCTTCTCCGAGGTCAACATCATTATGACAGGTCCGGCTGATTTTGCCAGCTGAACAAACTGAAAGTCGTCGTCGAAAGCTGCTTTCTTTCCGCTTTTGACAAAAACTGGGAAGAAGAAACTCAAGCTGGAATCGTTGTTCTTCACTTTTGTGCAACTCTCATCTTGTATCAACTCTTCGATGTCCTTTGTCGAACTGTTTACCGGAATGAACTCCAAAACGCTGGACTTGCAACATGTCGCGGACGCATTGCGGAGGATGTCAGGGTATAGGCTGTTCCTAGAACCCGTTTTATCGAAGAAAATTTCGTAGTAAGGCTTAAAATGAATCTCGATGCGCTTTGAACGTGGGCAGACCGAGCCATCCCGTTGCCGCTCGGAGCACGACGAATCGCCGTGGATGTATTTTAAAAAGACAGCTAGAACGATTAAGAGTGAGATGGTTTTCAACACAGCCATTTGGAAATGCGGACGATGATAATTGTTGCTTCATATTGTATACGCAGCGCCCAGTGCGGCGTAAAACAAAACACAGACAATTATATTAAGGCTGCCATTGTGTGGGTGTACTTAGCGGTCTGAACCAACTAGCACAGCCGCAGTGACGAACGTTCTAGATGGACAGTGACACAGCGCTTCCTACAAAGAGTCTCGGGGCGCTGTCAATTTTGAAATATAGCTTTAAGATAATCTGTCAAAACACTGCGAGAAATAAGGAAAATTGTGTATCATTTTGACATGTGTTGTGTGCGCAACAACTATAGTCAACAACCTCGATAAGCTACGTTTTCAAACATATAATATATTGAATGTTATATTTCGTTACACTGGTGTTGTTACCAGGTCTTTATAAACACTTTTCTGCTAAAATTTCACCACGCGGTAAAATATCTGTGGTTATTTCACGGAACAGTTTATTATAAGAAAAATATTTCACACGATGCTTCGATAACATCATTTAATATCATAGATAAAAATCTAAAAAGTCTATCTTACAATTTAACATTTGTGAAATTTTTTAGAAAAAACATTATTAAAAGAATACGAAACGAGGCCTATTTCAGGCCAAATAATTCTTAATAACCTGTACATATATACAAAATATTGTACTAAATTATAAATAATTTAATTATCGAAGGTTATAATAGCATGATTTATAATTATATCTCATTCGTCATATAGAATTAAAAAAAGGCTTGGCAATGCGCTTCGCACGCGAGCCTTCAGGCATTAAAAATAACGAGTTTTTATACGTTTTGGGTGTAAATTGGATACAAATTTGAATGTAGGATGTTGGAATCATTTCGCGCTCACTGGTTTTTGACATGAATTTTCTCACACCGTAGCACAACATCCGCAAGTCACTACGTCAAAAGTATTTTACGAGGCAAGAAAATTTAGAAAAAAACCGCCGCAAAGAACACTTGAAACTAAGACAATAAGTGAGATGTTAATGAAGCCGAGTTTTGATGAGGCTGAACATCTCATTATCTATTGTCTTCGTCGCGTCAGCCGTGTCACGCCACTGAATCTCGATTTTTAGACAGGTCTGAGTATCAACATTATGGAATACGGTAATCATCTTGGTGAAAAAAATATCTCAAAAGGTTCCTGCAAGAATCGATGTTTTTGCGTGTATTTTAATGCCTGCGAGACTCGTGCACGTTACACACCATACCCTGGGTGATCTGTAGCAGAGAGTTCCATATTCGGACTGTATGCACCTGAATGACCAGATTGCGAGCCGTTGATTACGTCATCAAACTCGCCATGATCACCAGCGTTTCCAGGGTCGTTAACTAGAAAGACATGCAAGATTGTTTAGATTATCCATTAGGCTTACGCCGAGCCATATGGCCGAGCTAAATGTTTATAGTAAGTCTAAAGTGGGGTATTATGAAAAATTAGTGCCCCAGTGCCCAAGCCCTGACATAAATAATGACCGGTCTCTCAATCCAGTTTAAATTGTGTTTAACACATGCATTTAAGCATATCCCTGTGTTTTTATTAATCTGTGAACACATCACCTTCTGGAAGTAAGGCAAATTGCTGAGACATAGTTTTACATTATTTTACATGATTGGACCATACCTGGATCAGCTGGGTCGTGCCAATGAAGCATTCTTTGTCGATGCATCCAGTAGTCCCAAGCAATTCCAGCTAACAAAAGAACAGCAATTATACCAAAAAAGTAATAGCTCATCAACAACAGGTTGTCGCCATCCAAAGCTGTCTTTAGCTTTTTCGTTTGCGTATTCTCTGTGAATTCAATCATGGACATGTCTAGAGCTTTTCTTGCCTAGAAATGGAAAACAGGAATTAAAAAACGCCTTGCTTCTATTTCCAATAAGCCAAATCATTGCAACGTCAGTGTTTGAACTGATTTTCATTTTGAACCATTCAATGATTCAAAGACTGTATAATGTTTAAGTATTGCTCTTATATTATAAATTTTCTGTTCCTAAATGAAAAGCCTGCACGCTGTTGAAAAAGATTTTATTTACAAAGATCTAACCGATTTTGAAGACCCCCTAACGCCCTTATTGGCCTTAACTTCTTAAAGTCCAAAGCATTTGTGTTCATTATCTCAAGGGCAGGATTAACTATAGTTACAAGCTACTAATGCAAAAAGGTGCCACGCCTGTAGCGTAGGTGTTGTGATCAATGCTGCTAGGAATAACTGCATGCTTAAAAACAATCACACCTACCTGTCTTTCCAACGTAGGAAACGTATATCTTAAACAAAGAAGAAAATATTCTTGTGCTGTCGTCATATTGTCATTATCCAAAGCAACTGCCATGCCGATTTGAAAAGGATATTTTATGGCATTTGTGAGAACGAACTTGTCGTCCAGCATGGCTTTGTACGCTTCATCCTTGACGAAAACCAGGAAATCCATATAATTCGGAAATATCAATCGGTCTACATCGCGGGTTTCCGTCGCAGCCTGAATCCATTCTAATGTGCTTGCATATTCTATAATCACATACGAATGCATTGGTTTTTAGTATTTTATAACATGCAGCGGTCGGGCCTGGATTTAAACGTAAACCATACCTATAACAGTTGATCCAATATTCAATTCAACCTCAATGAAATGCTTGCTGTTTAGGACGCCGACCTAGTTACATAGTCATATTAAGAAAAGCCCGTAGAACAAATCTTGAACACATGGTCATGTATTGCAATGCACACTGTTAACAAGTCAAATTGTCAAAATTACCCTCTTTCCAAGTGTAATAGTGTGGTCTTCGTCGGCCTGACTGATTGCCAAAATGGCTGTAGCGTTGGCGGTGAACAAGGCAAGGAAAACTATTGATATCATCATCCAAAACACAGCCAAAACCCGGGCAGTAATGCCCTTAGGTGCTCTGTCACCATAGCTATACATATAGATAACAATGAAAAATTATATCAAATATTAAACGCTACTCCGTTTGGCCATTACTCTGCATACGTTTAAAATAGTTTATGATCATCCAACAATATACTAACCCAACAGTCGTCATAGTAACAACACTCCACCAAAATCCTTCAAACATACCAATGTAAAATGGATTTGGAAAGTCTTTCGGATTCGCATGATGGTCCTATATAAGTGCAATTCATTATATGTAAATACCGTAAATGGTTGATATTTATTGAAATTACTGAATACGAAATACAAGTAACCTACACTCATCCACGCCAAAATGCCTACTACCCACGCGAAAGCTACCAGAAAAATCAAAATGGCCCATGATTTCACTATGATTTCCCCAATAAACACGGGCTCTTTAGGGTCTGGCTTGACCATAACTATGGCGTGACCAGGCGACCTCGAGAGGCGAATGAACGGTGTTGTTGCATCGTAAACATCCATCGTAGTTTTGTCGGCAAACTCGGGAAAGTACAGGTTCAAGACGCCGCTATCCCGATTTGCTTTCACCTTATTCGAGAGTATTTCCTCGATGCTTCTTTCTTCGTCCTCAATCGGAGTAAATTGGACAGGCGTATTATTGCAGCAAGCATGTATTCCATGGTTTATCATATTATAAAACATCCCCGTGTATGAACTTTGTCGCTTAGCGAGGTAGTAATCGAAATACTTCTTGTGGTGAACTTCAACTCTTTTGAGCTGACTGCAGTGACTATCGTACATCAGACTGGCTCCATATGAATACGTAATACACAACAAAGTGACAAACAGCTTTAAGAGAAGATACAAAGTACTTTTTAACATTTTTCGGCCTATGTTTTTTCGTCAAAACATGATGAAACTTATAGAAACCCAGTGATCTGTATAAACCAAACGAGTTGTACGAAAGCCGGCAGAAAGACGGTTTTTTGAATCACACGCGCGCTGACGATTGCGCTGACGACTTGTGACGTTATTCAAAAACTGAGTGATTCCACTTTCCAAAACGAGTATTTCCTTTCGCTTGATACCATGAATTTATTTATTATCAAGTTGTATCAATGCATGTCGTCACAGTTTAAGGATATATATCCTTAAACTGTGATGTCGTGTATTTAGATAACTTAATCGTTTGGAAGTGATCCTAGTTACCAAATCAAGGATTCAATACGGTTGTTTGTTCGTTTGTTTATATGTATCTATATCTAAAGGAGAACATTGCAACTAAAATTCGCATTGCCCTTTTTCTAATACTCCCCTTCCACACGCATTTCAACATCACTTTTCCGGTACGATTTGATTTGTAAGTTTTGCCTTTATTTAACAGTGAAACGTGAAAAGCTTATTAAGGATTCATAAAGAATCTCGTATATATTACAATAATTGAATTAAAGTACAGTGTGTTTCATTGGCACACACAAATTTTCACACAAAATTAAAAATGTACGTTTGTACTGAAAATATTTCTGGTTGTAACAATATAACTATTGTGGAAAACAGCTATTTTGAGAATATATCCGCGGACTTTATTGATTGGAAAGAACATCTTCGTCTAGGCTTCCATAAGGTGTTCCTTCATCCGCCTCGGTATGAGAAACTTCAGTCATTTCAACATCACCTGTTATTTAATCAACAAACAAATTAGGCAACGTGTTTCTAAATTCTTTTTAGTATTTGAAACGTCCTGACAACTTTGCTTGGAGTGTGGATTGAAGTAACTCTTTTAGTGGTACTTTGGTACTTGATATTTATGACGATCGACTTAGCTACATAATTTTAATAATGATTGTTTTAATGACTCGGGTGAATCAATATTGTGATTCTGATAGTCTGAGTAACCAATTGAGCAAGCTAAAAAATAAGCTGGCCCAAGCTGATCAGCTTGGCCTTTTGGTTTCTTAGAGTGGCAGAGTCCTTAACAAGACTCATATTTATTTTTTTTACTATAGTTTATGGGGCCGCTGTAATTGGTGAAAACTGTAGCGTGCACCCTGCCAATTTCCATATTATATGTTGTTGTAAATATACTGGTAAATGTTGCATATTACTTGGCAAAGTTAATAAATAAATAAATATTCTCGATTGCATATGCTAAGGTTTTTAAAATCAGTGCCAGACAGCAAGAGAATTCTTCAGAAATTACATTCGAAATCGTTTATCGTCATAAATATCAGTCACATATATTCAATACCAAAATGCATATAACTGAAGCAAAAGGCTGCCCTTTGCCCACTGATAAAGACAGACTGGAACAAAGTAATTCAAACAGCATGAACAAGGCAGCTCATTAGAGTGCTTGACAATTGACATACCTTGTTGCTCATCAGGACCATGGAGCCCATGAGGATGTGTCTTCTTCCAATGCATCCAATAATCCCAAGACAGGCCAATCGCCATGAGGCACACAATGGTAACAAAGAACCAGTAGGTCATCGTTAAAAGAGCATCACTGTCCAAAGGTACCTTTTCTTTTTTAGAAGTCGATTCACCTTCCAATACAACATTGCCAAAGAACAAGCGACGGTACTATTTACAGTAAAAGTATATTCCCACAATTGATTAAGATACTGTTATACAATCATCTCATAACGTTTACATGACGATATTTTCACTCGAATAAGAGCTTGATTTATTTATTTATTTATTTCACTTTGCCAGCCGAATACAAAGAGATATATCAACGTTTTAAAAAGTTTTGTTGACGTTTATCTCCAACTTACCTTCCTTTCGAGGCTGGGTATCTCAGCTCTCATGCAACGAAGGAAGCTCTGATCTCTTTGTGTTGTATTTGCTGGATTCACGGCAAGCACCAGTCCAATTTGAAACGGATGGTCCAAGGTGTTAGTCAACCTGAATGTGCTCATCACTTCCTTGCCTCCAGGTAGTGTCTTTAGCATGAGGTAATCCAAGTAGTTTGGGAACAAGATTCGGTCTACCTTTCCTGCTTGGCTTGCGAACAACAGATGGATCAGGTTGCTAAATCCTATAAGAGTCGGTCGGAGACTGCGTTTCTGAACTATACCTTGCAATCCGCATTTACTATTTAGATTCACTGGAAGCGAGTCGGTGAAATTTTGCCTATATATCCAGTAATCCTAAACATCTAATTTTCACCCGCTTGAGCAAAGGTCTCCCTCTTTGACGTTTCCGTGCGTGAGCATGGAAACGTCAAAGATGGCGTGGAAGGACTCTCCCGTCCTCAAGCAAAATCCGTCTATTATATTTAACAAAACGTTTTACGTTGAGGTAACCATTTGAAATAAGTAAACACGAAGTTTGTTCCTCCCAACACATACCCACTAACTGCGCGCCAAGATTCAACTCAACGTCAAAGAAATGCTTGCTGTTAAAACATCCAATCTGAAATAAGAAGATTTATTGTGGTTGTAATTTGAAGCGCAATAGACGGTGGCGGTAAAAAGGAATGCCGTTCCAATTCCCTTTTGATGACATTGTAAATCAGTTTGCCGTAAGCAACTAATCAGCCTCTCTCACGATGACGTTTTTGGGGTGCTTAAATTTTCTCAAATTCCGCCTAAAATTAAAGACAGCCGCCGTTACGAAGTCTTACACTCACGGTTTTGAAAAAAAAGCAGCCCAAAATTGATAATCATCAATATACATGATAATCATCAATATACATGATAATCATATAATATATATTATGTACATTTGATTACCCTTGTTCCAAGTGTACTGGTGTAATCCTCTTCTGCCTGGCTTATTGCCAAGATAGAGGACGCGTTGGCCGTGAACAAAGACAGAATAACCGAGGAGATCAAAATCCAGAGAACAGCCAAAATCCTGCCAATTGGTCCCTTGGGCGTTTTATCGCCGTACCTTGATTGATAAAATATAATCCACAGGCACAGTTGAAATTATTGAATGATACGATACAGAGAATCATCAAGCAGGATGCTTGCAGTAATAAGCAGTTCATCAGTCGAGTACGACTTCGAGTACAAGATAGTTCGGAATGGTATTCCGTCCTTTAACCGACACCGTTGAGATTGGTAGGACCGAAATTCTCAATACTTGATATTCTCAATACTATATTTTGAGAAATGCACAATTGTGAACCAGTGATTAGATTTTCGAGTTGAAACTTCATAAACACCAATTTCTGCGGTGTTCCTTTAACCATTTTATTCTCGGACTATAAATATATTTCTATCATACCATATCATATTCCATCATTTGGGGGTAGAACTCGCCTTGGCATGGCTAAATTTCAAATTTGGTGTCGTGAATGGTGAACGTCGTGAACAGTATAATTATAAACCTACCCTACAGAAGTCATAGTGACAACACTCCACCAAAATCCCTCCATCATGCCAACGTAAAACGGACTTGGAAAATCTTTTGGGTTCACATAATGGTCCTAAAAAAGAATTTAAAACTATCAAGAGTTTGTCTGTATTTAAACTATGAAATAATATCAGCGAAAATTCAACTATTAAAACCCAATTTTTGAAACCTGCTATAAATAGTTTTCAAATCAAACTGTCTCAGAGTTTTGAATGAAGCGTATGTTGCATCGATATTTTAACGGAAACTTAAATAGGTATTTTTTTAAGTTGAACGTTTTAATAACTTACACAGATCCACACCAAAATTCCAACGATCCACGCGAAAGTTATCAAGAACATTATAATAGCCCATGATTTCAAAAATATTTCCCCGACAAACACCGGTTCTTTCTCCTTCGGCTTATGCATAGCCAGGGCAGGTCCAGGTGAACGGGAAAGTCGTATGAATGGCATCTGTGTGTCGTAAACGTTATGCAACTTTTTGTACACAAATTCTGGATAGAAGAGATCTATAGAGTCTTCTTGGGTTACTCCGGCGAGGAGACCCGCCATCTCTTCAATTTCCTTGTCGGGGGTCCCAGGAATTTGCGGTATCAAAACATAAGTCAGCTTGGTAGTAGAACAACACAGTCGAACAGCGTCCCTTATCATGGTCACGAAAAGTCCGGTTTCCTCTATATTTCCAGGAGCAAAAGGATCGTCGCCAAGATACAACGTATAGTAATTCCTGTAGTTAATTCTGACCTCTTTCAATTCACTGCATAGTGGCCCCATATTGTCGCCATAGGACAGAGAAAAGAACGTGAAAATGAAGAGTAACTGTAGCAGTGTACAGCTACTGAATTTCGCCATTCTTTGCTTCTGATTTTTCAAAGATTTTACTTCAAAACATAACGAAATTTCTCTTTAAAATAACAAAATCTCAAGCCGGGTCATTTTTCGTTTGCTGACGAATGCTGACGACATGCATGAAAACGTCATCGATGGGTTTTCAAAACAGAGTAGAAATCTGTACTGAAGTCTCGCACACGCTATTTCTTATGTCGCGCGTATAAGAAGTTCTCTCACTTCATTTTTGTGCCGGTGCATAATACTTCGGATCCTATGGTTCGAAAGGGCCATTCTTATCATTATTAAGGAAAAAGCAATAAGTTTAACCAAATAACACCGCATGCCGACTTTAAATCATTTCATATGATATAATAAAAAACAATATCAGTGGTGCGAATACAGAAACAAGATCTTAACATAGGCAGCCAAACAGTCCGTTTTTTAATATTCTTGTAATTTTGCATGGTTACATCAAATTATAAGTGAATTAGCTTGTAGGTACATTGTGGTATTTAATACTGCAAAGCTTTCGGTCCGTTAACCCGGGCTTTCATCAATGCAAATACTCGATAACTATTTTTGTAATGTTAAAAAAAAATTATTCGACAACACATCGACAATCCGGTTTTTGATGAAATAAAGTGTTTTATACGTGACGTACTCAGTAACTGCAGTAACTGCAGCGCGAGGTTAAGATATAGGTAGAAACCTTGATGCACTGCCTGGATGGGAACGGAAACTGGCGGAAGGTTTTGTTTATAAGCCTCATTTGCAATATCTCATCAAAAACCTGATTGTTGGGCTACCTATGGCAAGGAAGTGTGCCAGAATGCAGAAAGGTGTGCCTCAGAACAAACTTATAAATTGATTACGGCAAAATTAGACGTTAACGTGCCTTTAAAAGTTATGTAAAAAATTCATTATATTCAGTACAATTAAATCTCCTCAAAACCATGTAGCATCATCTTTGACCCTGGGAGTTGCATTGTCTTCTTCATTAACAACTTCCAAAGCTCCGTTCTCTTTCCCTGGTTCAATGTCAACCACATCTTCTAAAGAGGGGTGTTTAGGACGTAATTTAGCAGTTTTTACCAGCGTTTTATGCCATAGTTAGTAATGGATACTCCCAGGCTCCCAGCAAGGGGGTTGCAACTGGTGAGAGGAGGGGAGGGTGAGCCCCCATATATTTAAACCACAATGTCACTATGTGTACTTTACACTTCATTTAGTAAAGTTTTTTATTGTTATTATCATTATAATTAATGTTAAAAGGTCGATCAGAATGCTTTGTTCTTACTCAAAGAATACAGTCTAGGGTAAATTCCACCAAAACGTCGAACATTCAGTACACGCAAGAAGTAATTTTAAATTTTTTGGAGCCACTACCTTTCAAAGAGATCTCTGAGAGCTTCGGGTCCTCGGTATTCCTTCCCTCTGCCACCCCTCCCTCCCTCGCCACCCCAGCTTCCACCATACCTACTACGTCGTACCTCTATCACCATCATCACACCTACTGTCAATACGATAACTAACCTGTATCGCTTGTCTTTCGTTTCCAATGGCACTTCCAGAGATCCCAGGCGATACCACAAGACGCAAGCACTGCTATTATAGCCAAATGGTAATATGTTAGAGTGAAGAGGTCATCCTGATTCAGACCAGTGGTAACGTCGACTTTCGCGGGCTTCGGGTGGGTGATTGAATTATAACCCATTTCGTTCTTCAACTTAGAAAAAGGAAATTCGACAATTTATTAATATCGAGAATACTTAGAAAATAGCAGAACACGAAATTATGAATATTGCCCCCCCCCCGAATTATCGTTCTAGCGGCGCCCCTGATATCACAATTACAACCCTCCCTCTCTCTTACCCATTTCTCGTAACTTGAAATCGTCGTTCGCATACACCTGAGAAACCTTTTATCTTCAGGAGAGATTTGATCAGGCAACATCGCGAGAACCATGCCAATTTGAAAGGGAAATTCAAAAACCTTAGCAATTTTAATTTTCTTTTTTACAGCAGGAAAATAATTATCCAATAAATAAATAAGATCCTTAAAATCAGGG
Source organism: Dendronephthya gigantea (assembly GCF_004324835.1). Taxonomy (NCBI): domain Eukaryota; kingdom Metazoa; phylum Cnidaria; class Anthozoa; order Malacalcyonacea; family Nephtheidae; genus Dendronephthya; species Dendronephthya gigantea. Next base: position 2,883,169 of record NW_021163020.1, read on the forward strand.
AAAAGAAAGCGGTCAATTTTCCCACTGTTAAGATTCTTGTCTAGCTCGTAGTAACTTTGGAAGTCTATAAGAATTAAAAAAATTGCATAATCTATATACCATAACAACTACATGAACATTGAACATACGAAATTTGATTAAGCTCTTAACAGGTACATAAAGATAGATACTTATATCATACATACTTATAACTTCCGCTCCCATATTCAACTGAAATTCGTCAAAGTGTTTGCTTTGGAAGACACCGATCTGAAGAATAGTAAATGCCGCCTTCATTACATTATGTTTGCCAAGTTCTGAATAAAAAGCCCACCGATGAAACATCTTTAGTTTCATTTCGTCCACAATTACGTATAAGTTATGTATATAGATATGGCTACTATTCTGAACGGAAAACTGTACTGAATTTTCCTAACGAAGTCTCTTGTAAGCTTGTATTGTAAAACAGTAAAAGCAACCGCTGAAACAAGAATGGGCTCGCGTAAGTCAGTCAGAGTTTTTAAAAGCTTTCAAAGACTGGTCGAACGAGAGTTTGAGTAGAGTACAGTGTAGAGTATAGACTATATATAGTTATTGAAGCTACTTCTTCAAAGTAGAAACCGTTAAAACTTTTCAACAACAACTCTTATGTAGCTAACATCATGCACTTCCCAAGATAAACGAGCAGAAACTCTCGTTGAGTTGAATTTGATGTAAAACAGTATAGAGAAGAATTATAAAATAGAATCGATAGAAATCTGAAGTGGAGAAAGAAAACTGGCTTGAAAAATGGCGGTTCATACTGCTGGGTCTGCAGTATCTGAACACTGCTCGCTATAAAGACTCGAACCTTTTTCCCTATTGTCTCTGTGTGATCTTCCTCTTGCAAACTCTGATTTAGAATAGCGGTCGCATTAGCCGTGAACAACGATAAAAGGACTGCAGACATCAGAACCCAGAGAACAGCCAAGATCCTGGCTGGCACGCTCTTTGGTGCTTTGTCACCGTACCTGCATTATGAGGGAAAATAAAATATCAACTATATAATGTAACGTTTATGCATGCATGCATGATTGCAATAACCAGAGACAGGTTTCTAACGCCAGTCTCAGTACAAAAGTTACACTGAAGCATGCAGGAAGGTGCAATCATAAGCAATTTGTGGAGCTAAAATGTTAAATGTGCCTCTGTTGTTACTCAACCATGCAACTTACCCCACTGTTGTCATGGTAACGATACTCCACCAAAATCCTTCAAACATTCCTGTGATGAATGGACTTGGGAATTCTTCCGGGTTCTTCCAATGGTCCTGGGTAAAAAGTAGTAAAACACGATGGATGTATATCTATAGATGATCTATATATGGTATTATTTGGATCTTAAATTTATACTAACAGCTATCCAGCCCAAAATCCCGACACACCAGGACATAGTCAACATCGTTAGCAGCATAGGCCAGGACTCCGTTAAAATGTATAGGAGCGAGACTTTCGTTTTTGACTTCGGCTTTAACATAACCGCTGCATGACCAGCTGAGCGAGAGAGCTTCACGAAACTAAGTTCATAATCGTAGACAATCTTCTCTTTGTTGGCAGCAAATTCGGGATAGTAGAAAATGAACGGTTTTGAAACCGCCGTTTTGTTAATTTCCTCCATCGCGTGGAGAGCTAACCCTTCAACGTCTTCTTTTGTTGAATTTTCCATTATGAATTTCAAATCCAAAGCCCCGCAACATCCGTTCACTGCTTCCTTGATTAGAGACGCGTATACGCCATCCATTTTCTGAAATGACTCGTTGAAATGCAGATAATTCCAAAAATATTCTTTGTAACGTATTTCGACCCTGCTTACTCTATTGCAAACTTCATCCGACTCATATCCACCATGTACCTGCGTTAACAAGCACGATAATAAAATCACTAAGCCTGTGCGAATACAGCTTTGCATTTTGTGCTACCGGTGGTTCGACTCCCAGAAATATAGTTCACCAATTTTTCAAGATGCGAAGTGCCACACAAGCACACAGCTATGATGTGGCTTAATCGTGGCCTTATAAATAATATATTTATATGCTATATAGATGTTTATCGCTTTTAATGCTGGCCTTGTTTCAATATTCGGCAGTAAATCTGTTCCAATCTTTTCAAAAGGCACTCTAAGACTCACAAACAAGGGAAAGCAACAGGGAAAGCTATACTGAGTTTCATTGGCAGACGATGTTGGATTGCGTGCGTTGTTCCATCAATTATCAAAGTCGACAACACCAGTTGAGCTTCGAAGACCTAAAGCGAATAGGTTCAGATCTAGTGTAGATGCATGAGCTAACTTACAGAAAATCAAGTGGAGGAACACTGCTATAACTCTATCCCCGAATTACCAATTTTGGCCGAACTTTAGAAAACTCACAATTCATTCGCGTTCTACGTACGTCGTTGTTTTGATCGACATGAAAACAAACAAAACTATATCAAAAAATATACGTCTGGAGCATGGTCCAGGTTCCAATATTTTTCACACCTTGCAATGTACACTTCTTCTTACAAGTTATAATTCCATCTTACCGTAGACAGAGAATCCTCGCCGAGCCATTTGGATTACATCTGACTATATAACTGGCTAACTTAGTGCAGGTCGTGAAGACAATAGTTACGACGAGCACTATGATATCTCACAGGGCACAATTAAAAAGCCGCATGTTTGGGTACCTGTTGTAACTGCGATCCTTATGAAATATTAAAATGATACACCTGTTCCAATTTTGGCATTGTCAGGAACTTTTAGAAAATACGTTGCCCGTGCGATGCTGTACTTACAAAACAAAATGTCTCCTATGTTGAGAATAAAAAACAGGTAATAGTTTATCCGAATGCTTTGAAGCACAGAAAGCGCAATGAAATGAATGAATGAATGACCTTGGCACGGCAGGCATCGTGTGGGCTTAGTCATTACATAATTGTTATATTATTTCGATTGCAAACAGTTAGCTTTATATTTTTAACACCTTAGCTGAGGCGGCATCTTAAAAAGAAAGTCAAGGCGTTAATGTGACAATTACATTCAACACATCAATAGTTGATTTCGATAAAACTACACAATACGTCCTATAAATTTATTCTGATTTAGAAAAGAAGTGTCTGTAACATCGGATTGCACCATCACTGAATATTTCTTGAGTTTAGCGATGCCGGCTGCATACATGTGGTGAACGAAATCAGTATACATAGTCATAGTAGTAGATCTAGACCAAAGAATTTCTTTCAGTCCGAAATATCTATGTTTTGCGTTTGCCTGACTTCTTTTAAATCAGTTGTGTGCACTGACTGTACTCGAATGAGTTTGTCGTGTGTGGCTGTTTGGACTTCAGAACGGAAGTCAACCACGCGACATTATAATACTCGATGGACTGAAAATCTAATGTCGCCTTTAACATCCGAAGGCGTTGACCGGGCATGATAATATCTAAGCTGTTTTATGCAAAGCACTGAAAGTTTAAAATCAAATCAAAGTGAATCAACAATACATGTATAAAGAGTAAGATCGTGTCAAATTTTGCGAAGGCATAATTATGTTGTCCTTGTTTGGGGGATTTGCAAGCGATGCACCAAGTTTTGGCTGGCTAATAATTGTGTACCTGTGATGCATATGGAATATTACGGTTGCTTACTGTGGTTCACTGTGCGTTTCACTTAATTTATCATTAATAAGTAATCTCCCTCTTCTTAGTTGCACGAAACCTGCGCCTCAAGACGTAAGGAATGCAGTTAAAAATCCTTAGAAACTCTGGTCTACCTCGGCATCACTCAGTCAGCCCTACCATGAACTATCATCATCTTCAAACAACCGGCAATTATTAAAAACAAACACAACAAAAAGTATTATACTAAAGTGTGCATCGACTTTTATTTATCACTATTTTCTAAATATATAATTTCGCTCAGTCCAGCGCGCATTTTCAGAGTCAGTGATAGTAGGTAAAACATAATTTTGCACTTAGCTCTAGCAGATAAAAATTAGGTCGTCATTTAATTGTGCCATTCTTGACAGTTGCGTTGCAAAGGTGCTTTATCGTTGTGCATATCGTTGCATGCATGTCGGATACCACCGATAACCTAAAGACTGTCCGAGTAGAAGGTTTATAGATTACACAGGTCTTGCCAGTTCTTGCGCGTGTTCTATACAGAAAATAAGTAACTTGATGTGCTACAAAGTACATTTATATTTATATACTTATATTATCATTGGAACAAAGTCGCCCCACCACTTAAAAAGCGTCAATACGTTCATTAAACTAGCGACCAAATAATCCGTTTTCTGGAGTAGTAAAAATTTAAAGAAATGGTTATAAAGATAGCGAGTTGTGTTGCGACTTGTTTTCCAATAATCCAGTTTAGTTGCTTGGCAATATTTGCTATCATGACTTGTTTATCAATCTACTGAATTGCTCGATTAACAAACGAATTGTAGAGGCAAACTAATAAGAGGTCCACTGATGGTATAAACTTTGCTGCAGTTGTTTACAATTAAATAAAAACCCATATCCTTATATACACTACCTGCGGATTCTCGTTTCTTTGTTTCGCCAGTCGGCTTGTAAGAGAGATTGTAAACATCGATGGCCACTCCAATAATAAGCATGAAACCGATCACACCCAATATGCCGTAGAGATAATGAAGAGTAATTTTAGTGTCAAACGTGTCCTTCTTGTCGTCAATGATAGAACCATCAATCAGAGAATAATCGTAGTCGTGCTTAGGGGTAAATTAATGAGGAGATATATATAAAACTGATTGTTACTGTAGTTCCAAATAACATTGGATTAACTCTTTGTAAGGGATGCTTTTTTTAAGTGAAATTTAACCGAGCAAAAGTTTGTTCTTACACAACTTGGAACTGATGAAATGCAAACTGGTGAGTATAAAGGATTCAATATTAAACAACTTATTCAGCATGCAGAGCAGATTTGTTAGAGGTTTAGTGTATATAGCAGTATTAAAGCCGGCAACTGTACCTTGTTATTAGCTCTTGAAGTCATGATCTCCAGGCAAGTGTAGAATCTATTATTTTTGATAGAGGAATATTCACCGTGGGACAACACCATACCGATTTGATACGGTTTGTCAAACTCTCTTGCAATATAGATATCAGTCAGCATAGGAACATGAAAATTGGGATCGGACATAATGTACAAGAGGTCCAAGTAGTGTGGAAACAACAGCCGGTCTATGCTCTTGTTGTTTAGTGCCTTTAGAGCTTCTTCGACTTTCGTGTATTCTGGAAGAACAAGATTCGAGATTGATGGAATATCAGCTTATGCGCCAGCGCACAGTTCCGGATTTGCATCGAAGTTTAACCGACTACTTCGCCGGCCATCAAGTCATTTTTATAAAATTCATCTCAAGAGTAAATTATATTTAATTCGACGTTTATTATCATGAATTTATATAGATGCAAAACCAAGCTGCTGCAAAACGATGCTGTGATAATGCGAATCTGGTATTGTGCCGTCGGGATCTAGCTTAGCCGCGTTCAGAACCGAAGTGTCAACTTCCTGAACATGGAAATACTCGGTGTGCGATTTGCAAAACTTAGTCACCTATAAGTTGAGCGCCAAGGTTTAACTCTGCTTCCACAAATTGTTTCATGTTTACGACGCCAATCTAAAAGAAGGAAATTGCATGAAAAGAAGGCCTTCAGAAGGGCAGAAAAGAAGGAATCGACGAAGATCAAATGTGTGCAAATGTGTGAATTCTGTAAAGAAAGCCATACCTTCTTTCCCATAGTTTGGGCGTTTTTCTCAAATCTACTCGCTGTGATAATTGATGTCGTATTCGCTGTGAACAGGGAGAGTAACACAGCTCCCGCTAGTATCCAAATAATGCAGAGAATACGGGCTAAAAACGACTTAGGTGCTTTGTCACCGTATCTAAACATGAAAAAAGGTATAGTGATAGTGCATATGACCCAATATTGTGATGGTGCTCCTTTAATTGAGTTACCCATGCACTGTACCTTTGCTAATTTTTCAGCTCGCCCAGTTTGTAACTCAAAGTGGCAACATTCGGTAACTCTGTAACTGCGAGTGGCACCATCACAATGTTGTTGATAAATATTAATAATGTATACATGCATGCAATAAATTCCCTCACCGAAGAATCGGAAGATAATAATCCGGACACGTATAACTAAGGGCGCTTTGCATTTAAAGGTTTAATTGGCGCTAACTCAACATGCACTTACCCTACGGTTGTCATAGTAACCATGGACCACCAGAATCCTTCAAACATTCCTCTAATAAAAGGAGTAGGGAATTCTTCCGGATTGTAACGGTGATCCTAAGAATAGTAAAAAGAATTTAGTATATAAATATGGCTTAGGCTGGATTTACGGTTCATAGTGTTAGGGTGTCATGCCAAACATGTTTAAGCTTATATCAGTTCCCAACCATTTAACCATCAATATTCTGAGACTTGGGATTAAAACCATAATTAACAATATATGGAGGGGGTGGTGGCAATTATGCGCGGCATCAATTTTCCATCCCCCCCCCCTACATCTTAGCCTTGGGAACCATTAGAGTGAGTATCAACCTTTCCTTTCTTTTTACAGACGCAACAGCTGGATATCGCTTAGAAAATCCACAATTAATAACTGCGATCGAGTCATTACGGAAATTTATAATGACCCATGGAAACGGCAAATGCAATTAGAGGCAAGTTATTTAATTGTAATTTCAAAGCTTATCTTACGTTTTGTGGTCAACAGCTGATCCGCATACATGTAGTGCGAAAGTTATTAAGTCAACCGTTTGCCGTTAGAATTTTGCAATGAATGATAAGCTCAATTGGTTTCTCTTGTATTGCAGACGGTATATACTTACCAACACCCATCCTAAGATCCCTACGGCCCAGGCAAGCGACAACAGAAGAGCGAATATTGGCCAAGATGGACCAATCACGTCTAATGCAGAGATGTCCAAATGTGACTCACTCTTCAACATTATCAAAGCAAAGCCAGGCGATTTTCGTAACTTTAAAAACGGGATTTGATGCGAGTAAACTTCTAAATGATACAATCACGACATGGATTTTAATGCTGAATACTGGGAAAATCCTCCTTGGCCGTAACTGCATGAAATGAAATATTATATATTGAATATCCCTCTTTGTAATTGTCAATTCAAATAATTTCATAATTACAAAAAGGCTATTATTATTAAAATAGCAATTTCAAATTTTCTATTTGAAAATTCAATTTCCCGATCGAAAGTAAATATTGTCATCATCAGGAAATGAATGATAGTAATGTCTAATGCATGCATATGATAAGAATTATGCAACCGCTTTAGTGAGATTATAAGACATGATTAATCTTTAAATCTTTGTCCTGTAATAAATCTTCAAATTTTTTAGATAAATCTTAAATAAATCTTTAAAGAAACGTGCTGTTTCTTAAAAATTGATGATTTAAGCAAGCACACATAGACTTAGTTCGCTTAGCCTCCATGCAGAAACCTTGCTATAATACCTAGGTTTCCTTGTGAAGTAAACTCGGGAAAATAGAAGACCAACTCATGGGACGTATTTTGTTGTTTCTGGGCCTCGTGGTGCAGCAATATATCTCTTTGCACCAAGTACTCAACAGACTCATTTACGAGCTTAAAATTCAGCGGTATGCCAGGACAACATTCATTCATGGCTTCCCTCAGACTCTTGTAGATGATTCCACCTTCCTGGAGTTCCTCATGCGTACCATTGTGCCCCAAATATAACTCAAAGAATTCGTTGTAATGGACTTCAAGGCTAGCAACTTCCTTGCATTCCTCCTCCGGTACAAAACGATTGCTTTGAGCAAATCCCCCTGGGACGATCATGAAGAAAATCATTGCGATTTTCGCAAGCCTAAGCTGTCTAAGCACACCTGTATCTTGTGGCATCCTCGTCATCGCTAGTCTGCTTCTGAGACGAATCTAAAATGTAATTATAAGAAGCATGCATGCATGCTGAATATTGTCTTGCTGAATTATTTATTAGATCAAAGATAAAAAGTTCATCAAGATTTTTAAAAAATAGCATGTAGATAGTCCCCTCCTATAGCCGATATCTGCTTTATATATATATATGCATACTGTACCACTCTTGTTTGTCATGTATAGATCTCAGGTCGTATAGTTATCCCAGCAAATGGCATGCATGCAATATAGGCAAATTTTGACCTGCCGCATGATACGCACCTGGTTTTATGCACAATGCGCAAACCTCATACAAACTCAGTCTAATCGGCACATTTACTCCAGTTAAGGTCTTGGTTATCAGTTGCGCGTGCACCGAAATCTCCCATGAGAAATCCCAACTTTCTTTCGCTATCGTCGCTACGAAAAATTAGCATTCCGCAGTATAGTTTCACTAATGATATAATATCGTCATTATTGTGATGCTCTGTAACTCTGAGTCACTATGGAACCTCGCAAGCTGAAAGATTAACTTTACCACGGTGGAAATAGAAAACCGCGAACCTTATAGTTTGCTGGTCCAATGCTAGGTATTGCAATGGTACTTGCAATGGTATTCCAATGCTTGGTGGTATTTCTGAACTCAATGATACATACATACCCAAATTTATATACGCAGTGATAGGACATTGATTTAGGTGCAAGAGCATGAATATGAACTTATAGCAAACCGAAGCTAACGGGTTTAATTCCCCCAATGGTCGAAGTTGTAACTCAGAGTATTTAGCACCATCAGGCATCACGATATTAGTTCATATACATCTTATACAAGCATGCTAAGTGAATTGGCCGTAATATCAAATTTCTAACAGTTCTCTATTCACGCAGGCAAAATATATTTGTCACATGAAACATATCAAATAAAATATTTACCCACGTGTATAAAACGGAAAAGAGCTGAATATCTATTTGGTAATATGGTTTTCTAATACATTAGTTGGCAATCGCTTTTTTCACGACTGGACCGGAGAAACATGGCCTTATGTATATGAATATTAAGATTAATATACTCGATTAATCATATTGAATTATTCACTGCATGCATGCGAACTTTCGGCATACACACAACTGCAATTCAAAATTAATTCTTATCTGCATATATTTCAGGGCGACCAATTTGTCCTTCACGCGCAGAAATATAGAATATTGAAGTACTTGTGTCATGTCTACGGGCGCCAACTATATATTATATATCGGTTCATCAAAGAAACAAGCCGTCCGGAAGCTGTAGTCCCGCGTCTCCTGAATTCGATCAAGGCAGGTTTGATCGGAATCGTAAGGAAATTTTTTGACTATTGATAGATATTCTTTTACTGTAAATAAAATGATCTGTTTGAATAATGAAAGAAGATGCCATGAGGCCCTTAAGTGACATTTCGATCGTCCTAAGTTAAAAACATCGGTACAAATACAAAGTCAAAAACTAAGGAGTAAGGTGAAATCCAGCTGTTCTTATACTTTTGGTATAGAAGTTCTATTATTTTCCCTCTAAGTCTCTGATAACCGCCTAATGAGTGCCAGTCGCCTCACAACAGATCGATTAACTTACCAATAATCATTGGAAAAGGCACCTTTGGACCATTTTTCCCCGATGCAGTACTGTCGCGTTAGCCAAGAACGATCGAATTAAGTTGTCAAGGTGAAGAATTACTTCAATTGTTTGAAGTTCAATATCGATTTGTTGTTGTATAATATAATATATGCTAAATTTATAAATCTTCGGAAGCAAGGTGTTGTTTGATTGGAGGCTGAATAAATAGGCTGGCTTCTGCCAATCGCAACTGACAATACAGTATTGTAAAGAGCAAAGAAACCATAATGACACTTGTTATTCGTATGTTGAATTAAACGCAGACCAATATATTTATATATACAATAATGCGAGAGCATCTCAATTCAATTTACTTATTAATTCAATTCACTAGTCCCTACTCCCTTACATAAGTTCTTCACGGCTCGGTGAGGTACGCGTCTCAGCTTATCTGTTTATTTTGACTTTGACAAAATTATATCTAGTGAGCTTCGTATTCAAGGAGAATCATTTTGATTTTTGACTTTGGCGAATACATTTTGCCTACAAATAATGCATGTCCATGCACGTTAAGCAATAAAATATCATAGTGATCAACGAGAATTGAATGAGTTCATTTATACGTCCCGTTACGTTTTCTACGAATCCTCTCTGACTAATCCAACAACACAACTGCTTCCTGTTCCGCCGTTATATTTCAGTCAAACAAGTTAAAATAAAGAGCATCGCGTAGCTAGGTCCACTTTTGAACACTGCAAAACAGCGGCAAAAAAACATTTCCAAACTATTAATATACTCGTAAAACAAAGTGGATATTTACTGATTTTACTTTATAACACCGATCGCGGTATAGTAAAATAATTATCCTCCTGAAACTAAGCGAAGAAATCTTACCTATCTCGGCTGACTTCAGAACAGATGCTCAAAAACAATGCAAATATGGCCACAACATACATCTATTTCGCCGTCCCTGATTACAACTGTGTAGTCAAAAAACGTCGCTTGTGATCGTTGACCTTTCAAAGGAAACGTACCACGCTGAGAGGACGCTGTGTTTTGTTAATTTTGCTGTTATTGGGCATTCAACATGGGGATGTTTATAGCTTTCCGACGTATGTGGGAAGAGTGTTAGGTCTGTGCTCGGCGCTGCAGGCGTTATCAGCTTTTATGATGGTAACAATGAACTATATAAGTTGGTTTATTAAATTGCACCCAAGTGTCTATTAACCAAGTGTAATTTCTCTTTACAATAGATACAATTTAATTAAAACGATTGTCAATGCCATTGTATGTTCCGATTTCATGGAGAGTTATGTGAGTTATATATAAACAGCATTTTCTTTAATTTTGTGCTTTTCTGGGCTACTAGCTATATCGTGTTCAAAAAACCTTTCACCTACAGTAATTATACTTCTATACCCAATATATATACGATTGTTTTTTGAGAAAGATTCCTTCCACAGAACCACTAGCGGTCAATTTAACCCTCAGCTGCAATAAATAACGGCATACATGTGGGAGGATAAAACCTAAATTCACCAATTATATGTTTATTGTTTAGCTTAATAAGTCGACCGTTACAGTATTATTCTGCTTGCAAACTCAATCAGATTTTGTGCATTGGAACTGACAGAGTCCAAACTGCATGTTTATTCCAACAAACGTTGGCGTTTGCTAATATTTAAGATCAAAGTCGGTATATTTCGTTTGCCAATCAATTCCCAATTTAACTCTTTATTAAAGATGGACCCATCATGTTTTATTAAGGAATGTAGACAATCTTCCGCAAGATTACGGTTAATATAGCTACTTAATAATTTGTTCCCGAAAATCCACGAAGTCATCTGGTTCAATTACTTCGCAATTTTTAAATTCTGATGAATTAAAGCTAGCGAGATAAGTCGTTAGTCGTCTGCGGTGAGCATAAGCTAATGAAAGAATATTGTGAATTAGTTTATTAAACTAATTCAATGCGACGCGTTCAGTGACTTGTTCTTCCCTGAAGTCCTCTGATAGTGAACTTGCATGATTACTGCATGGTCCAAAAGCAGTAATTCAGTAAGAGTCGAACCGGTGGCAAATTTTAAAGGCTTACACAAAGGAACGTCACTTCAACTATTGTCGTTGATGATACCGAAAGCCTGGAAAGGTTTTAGACCGGCCTCCACTTGCTGTCGGCCGCACTGCCTCCACTAATAATGGCCTTTATATAAATATATATATGGCTGTGAAACGTGGAGAATGAATCAGGGAGATAGCAAATTAAGATGATAGATGTTTTTAACAACAAATGTCTCAGAAGAATCATGAAAGTAAGTTGGAAAGACCATCTATCTATGATCTATCCACAGAACTTCTGAAACAGGCAAATTGTAAACTACTAAGTAGCGAAGTGAAGAGACGAAGGTGGACGATGATTGGACATATCTTACGACAAGACAGAAATAATCTGACAAATGTGGCTATCGCCTGGGCACCAGGGCCCGGTTGTATGAAAGCCGGATATAGCGCTATCCACCGGATAGTGATTTTTAAATCGCTTTAAAATCGTCCGTTGTTGGGTATAACTTTGATTAAATCTTAGTATTCCTAAATTGAGGATCCTCTTTAATAATTGTTGGTTTTAAAGTTGAAATTTTATTGCTTTTCAAGCATTTTTAGAACGGTTGAAAAAAATCACTATCCGGTCAGGTGCATGGATAGCGTTATCCGGCTTTCATACAACCAGCCCCAGAAGGAAAAAGAAAAAGAGGAAGTGATTTCAAATGGCACCATAGGTTCAATTCCTCAATGTCACACAAACACTGAGCTCTATATAATAATGTACTTGTCTGTATGTTTCATCTTCAAGCATTCAACTCCAGATCTGGAAAAGAATGAAAAAGTAAACCGGGATAAGTTTTTTCACAGCTAATTTCAACATTGCCATCAATATCTTTGCATGAATAATGGAGGATATATAAGATAGAGAAGATATTTTTTCTCTTACCGTTGTTCTTCTGTTTTACTTGTTTCTTAAGACGTTTTCTAACCATGGTCAAAATATCCCATGCGATACCGATAGAAATCAGTCCGCCAACACCAAACAGCAAGTATCTACCGATTTCAAGCACGTAAGACGTGTCCATCAAAGGGAGGAAAACCTTCTCGCGTGGTTTTATTTTGGAATGGTTTGAGATGCCCTACAGCAAAGAAAAAGCTCTCTCTTCAACATCGTCTCTAAGAATCATCACTGATTCGTAATAATGGTCATCATTTTACTACAGCTTCAGGACTTAGGTCACCCCATAAACAAGGCAAACTCCGGTATAATGTGCATGTTCACATTTAGACACCGTCCACTGTAGTAGCCTCTCGACAAATTCATCAAATTCTTACCAGGTGATCCTGTCTTTGAACAAAACTGTTTAAACAGTAGTAAAAATATTGATGGCCAGGCGTCGAGTCTAGATTTACAGGATGAGTTAAAACTAGGCCGAGCTGAAATGGTTGGTCGAGAACTTTAGCGACATGCATATGCTTGTTGATAGTTTCATTTCTTGCAGCCATCACGAGGAAATGAATGTAGTGTGGAAACAAAAGTCGATCAACCTCTCCGTCAAACAGAGCTTTCGACATATCAATGGAATTATTGAAGTCTTAAAAAGAAAATAACAATTTGTCACATGATTAACATATAAACTGGAAACGAAGGACTCATAAAAAATTCAGAGTAGACTTGGACTGAACGTATATAGTTGTATTGAAAAGTATCAAAACTTTATGCTTGATAATCGTTCCTGTATGTTTTTGCTCATATTTCAGACAAAGGAAACCTAACACTGTGTGGAACGCAATGGCAATAAATTTCCTGGAGAAAAATGAGAAGAAAACAATAACCGTATAGACACAGGATATCCATCAGGAACACAACTTTTTCAACTTGCGTGAGTGTGATTCGTCACTATTCGTCACTCAGCAAGTATCGCGTAAATGAAAGCAATAACCCCCTGCCAATGTCTAAGATTGCTTCTGTCTATCGTACTTGCTGAGTGACGAATCACAAGTACGCAAAAAAGAATAGAGTTGTCATTCTGATGGGTATTCTATGGTATTCTGTGAGTACCTACGATCTGGGCGCCCAAATTCATTTCGCGCTCTACAAAACCTTTGCTGTTAAGAGTTCCAATCTGAAAAACGTTAAACAATGTCAATGTAAAAAGGGCTACATGGTCAGTCGACGAACTTGTATAACTGACAATTAATGGAATACAGAGGCCCTCCTTAGAAAACTACTCCGGTGCTATACTACTTGGAGGAGCAGTGATCATGACAGGTAACTCAGTGTCAGTGATTTATCAAGATTATAACTCAAAGAAAAAATGACCAACCAAAAAAATATTTCCACATTAAACTAAGTTTAAAACTAGGAAAATTCATAATCACAGTTGGAAAGAGCATCCCAAAATATCACCGTGCGAAGTTGTCAATTTTTGTGATGAATTAGAATATGTTGATGTCACTTTCGCAACGTCTCGTGCACGGCTATATAACTCACCCACATTCATCAATATTTTGCAACCAAACTTTATGATTTTACTAATTTTTGGATGCTCTTTCCAGCTGAACAACCCTTCAGTACCAATGAATCTTCCTATTTCAGTTTAATATAGTTTAATGCGAAAATTGTCAATTCAATCTTCCGATAAGCGAGTGACTCATTGATGAACAATCAACTGATTCAACGACCTTTAGTCCGATTGTGCCCTGGATCCGGGAAATGTGCATCGTGGTCAGAAGAGAGACGATGTTTGCTGCAACCAGAGACAACAGAATATAACTCAACAACATCCAAACTATCGCCAGTAATCTTGCAAGAGCATTCTTGGGAGCTTTATCGCCGTAACTGAAATAAAACCGTTACTGTGAGCCGTTGCAAAGTCTACAGTGACTACTCGTTTTCCCTGCCGCATTATGCTGAAGTACTTCCCTTTAAATAAGAGTTTTCTGGCCTATGTTTGCCATTGTAGCTTCTAAGTGAGCTAGATTGATCTGACTGCCTAACACCATTATCAGGACATCACGAAATCATCATTTTACTAGAAGTGAACTTTCCTATTACGCGGTGTTCAAACTCTTATGGACTGGATACCAGAACCTCGTATTGTTTCACACTATCACCAACTTACCCTACTGTTGTCATGGTAACAACAGCCCACCAAAATCCCCCAAATATACCGGTAATAAACGGCCGTGGAAACTCTTCGGAATTATGCCAGCGCTCCTAGACAGAGGAAACTAGAGAAAGTGAGAACTCTGACTGGGGATAATTATACTGCATGCTTCCAAAAAATACTCCACAAAAAGAACTTTCTCTTCCCTGACCGACACCTCCGACTAACACGCCATTAAAAAAAGAACAGGGATTGAAATAAAGATAGTATCTAATCAAAACTTACCAAAAGCCAAATCACTAAACCAAATTTCAACGCGCCTGCAAATATCACAATCATAAGAGGTATCGACGGGCTTAGCAACTTTGAGGGACTAGTTGCAAGTTTAGCATCTGACGTCAGCATCACGACAGCATGACCGGGCGAATTTATTACCGAAAGAAAAGGCGTCGAATATGGGTATATTTTTGACACACTTCCGCTTGTAAACTCCGGAAAATAGAAGATAAATTTTTTGGGGTCATCACTTTGATTCCGTGTCCCTAATAGCGAAAGAAGGACCTCGCGTTGGGCAATGAGCGTAACAGAGCTTTCCGGTTCAACGTTTCCGATCCATTTAAAAATTACATTCACGCTGGGGCAGCAGACCTTCGCAGCATCGGTTAAACGTTTGGCAAGCAAACCATGGTGGTTCTTCCCGAGGTGCTTCCATCGTCCCTCCGCCACCCGCTTCGAAGTTAGATAGAAAGGGTAATAATCGCGGTAGCGTACCTCGATCTCACTTACATTTTGGCAGACTCCTTCTGGAAGCGAAAATCCCAAGTGGCAGTGAACTGGCGAGCCGAAAATATTCGCACAAACAAAGGCGATTACGGAGAGCAAATTCCTGTATTTCCAATAAGAATGCATTGTTTCAAAAACTTGTCTAAGAAATGGTAATAGCCTGTATCTCACTGTTCCCACTGTACGACTTGCTTATGTGGTATATTTTTCTACTTCGCGTGTTCTTCCTATTCTTTAAAGTTCCAGTGTATATCGATACACATCAAGCCCTTTATAAAGACAGGTGAAAATATCAATTGCCTTTTATTGCAAATTTGCACTTTGCTTTTTCATTAAACCTAATCTAATTTGGCATCGTTTATTGGCCTGGTGAAATTGGATTGTCCTTGCATGCAAACATAGTGTGGTGTGATCTTTTATATAGCAGTTTACCCACTCAATAAACTAAAATTGATTGAGATAAATTAAGATCTGTTAAAGCTTTCTTAATCTTAAGATCTGTTAAAGATATCTGACAAGATTCACAAATAAATTTACCTCATTTTCTCAAGGGATTAATTTTTCCGTTATCGATGAGATATCTCAAAGGAAATACCCATACAAGCAACCCATTTCGAACAAAGAGGCTATGCACAAAAAACCTACAAACGAACATTCCTAACTAAACTTGCTGTCAAAAGTGCAAGTCAAATAGATTTAATTAAACTTTGTGAAAAATTTTCTATTAATAATGCATCGGTAAATGCTCATTGCTGAGCCAGCATATGACTTTACACGGTCGCCTAAGTCACGTTAGAGAAGCTCTTTGCATGAAATCTTAGTAAATATTAACAATTATATTATATACATACATGGCTTGTCAAATTTCGGCGCCTAATAAATATTTACTTGAATGATATCAGCAGAAAATTACACTTTCTCTTGTCTCAAGTAATTCGCTGCATAATTTGGCGCAAAACGACTTGACGTGAGGGCGAAGCTTTTTACGCGGAGAAGCCAATAGGAAAATTTTGAAATCTTATGTTTGTTATAGAGTAAATCCAATCAAATCGCTCCTAACTCCGTTTTCTATACCTAATACTTACCTAACCATGCAATTTCCATCCCAAATGAATATTTATATATCGGAAATTGGCGAAAATACAAATTGACAGCAGTAGCTCATGATGCTCTTTAAGTTAAAACAGATCTCGCATATCGAAGAAACTTTTAATAAGAATAATTTCAGATAATAATTTGAACCGTATATACATTTATATATAAAAATATAAACTATATTACATGATACATTTTTCAGCAGGTTAAGCAGCGCTTTAAATACTGCGTTCACCGTGGAATAATATTACGAATATTGGGCCGTTGTGCAGAAGCTAAACAACCGAACCCTGGATCGAAGAAATCTAGAAATAAAATCTATATATCAAGTGACATATGTTTTTCAAAATCTCCTCGAATGGACAACGAAATATATAATAATATGAGGAATACATTCGCTTGAGCAAAATAGCAAGTTACAAGCAACCCATGCATGCAGGTAGCGCTTTCTAGCTTGTACTAGCTGCAGCTCCAGAAAGGGCTGTGGTATGAATATAACCCTTCTATAGAACCAATCCTTAAAAAAATAAGCATCTATGACTGAGTCGTTAATCTTTAGGCTTGCTACACGAAAACGAGGTCACACTGGTTAAATTCACATATAAAGTCATACATGACTTGGAATATGGTTTCTACAGTACGGTGAAGTACAGCTCTCTGCAGGTCTATTTATGAATTCTTTGATGAGTTAAAAAGTCACACAGTTGTTTAAACACAGCGTCACATTTGTTACAATTATACGAGGCTGGTTTCTTCTGACCGCACTGTTTCTGGCAAATACTTCTGGCGGACACAACTGCATTCGTAGTTTTATCAGCCACTTCCACAACAGAATTAACATTTTCAGGAGAGGAATGACTTTCGTCAATTTCATCGACAATGCTGTGAACGAGCTTCCCTCCTCCACCGTTAGAAAAATCCTCTTCAATCTTATCACCAAACTCTGTACTGCCTTCTTCAAACATCGGACTTCTTTGCTCTGACGTTAAACATCCATTTCTCAAATTATTCCCCGGCGAGATGTGATTACCGTCCACATTTTCGTTCACGAACTTGGTTAAACTGGTTAAACCATTCTTTTTATGCTCTTTTCTGTTATGGCGAACGAGCCCCGAGCGAAATTTAAATGCTTTTTCACAGAGAGTACAAACAAACGATCGAATGTCAGTGTGTTTGTATGTATGCTCCTTAAGTTCAGAAGACGACCAAAACGTTTTGGGGCAGTCTGAACATTTGTGAACCTTCTTCGTCTTTAAAAGTTCGAAATGAGACGATTTGAATTTCTCATCATGAGTGACAGCCACATTATCTTTTTGGAAAACCTGTTCAGAATTAGAATTAATCTCGCTGCCATTTTCTTTCAATTTTCTCTCACCACGATCAGAGTATTCTTGCTTGGTGTTTCCATCTTCGAAACTACACTTGTCCGCTTTTCGCCCTTTGCCGAGATGCTGCTCTCTATAATGTCTGGATAGTGAACTCCTGTATTTACAGTATCTCCCGCAAAGTGTGCAGGAAAAGTCTACAGGTGCTTTTTCGAGGTTATCGCTGCCGATTTTTGGCTTATCCTGTTTTATGTTGTTCCAGTTTCTTTCTTTTCCGTTTTGTTCAAACGAAATATTCTCATCCCTATCTCTGCCTACATTGTCTTTCTCTTGGATGGCCTGTTCATTATGATTTTGAATATAAGAATTCACTCCAAACTTTCTTGGTCTTTCGTCGTCTACAATTGCTTCAAATGTCCCTTTAACAGTACTTTCTTCGTCTGCAATTTCTAAAGAATTGCATTTGTTCTCCAAATCATCTTTCGTTTCCAAGAAGTTCAAATTCTTATTCTCCTCTTCCCTTCCAAGTTTCTCAGCCATTACCATTCTCAAACCTTTTCTGCCTTGGCCATAATGTTGCTCCTTAATATGTCTGGAAAGTGAGTCTTTATACTTGAAACGACGCTCGCATATCTGACAGGAAAATGACATCACATCACTGTGACTTTGGCTATGCTTTCGCAAATGGGACGATTTTGCAAACGCTTTCTGACATTCGGGACACTCATAGATCTTAATTCCCTCATATTTTTGCATAAGGTCTGACGGTATGGCGGGAAAATAACATTTATCGGGGGTTTCAAATGATGCCGAGTTAACATTGAAATTACGATTATCCACATCAAAATTTTCTTCACAAATCTCAGACATTTTCCTCTTAACTTCTAAATTTCTCTCGCCACTTTCAAAATTATCTTCCAGATGTGGAAAATGTACTGGTACTTGATGATTCCATGTTTCAACTTCTTCCTCATTGTCTCCATCTCGTATGATCACACGATCTTCATCTTCTTGCCTTTCTCTATATATCATGCTTGGAATATCCGTGTCTTCCTCTGCAGAGTCAGCATTTTGTAAACCATCTTTTCCCAGTTCATCCGGCAGAGACATTTCATTTCCTATCATACTTTGATCATTTTGTCTTGCATCTGAGGTCTCCGCATTCTCCTGGATAGTTCCTACTTTATAATCACAATTTTCATGTTCTCTCATCATATCAAAACTGCTCTTTTCCACGGAAGAACAATCCTCTTGGTCTGGTTTACCCTCGTTTTTCTCATCAACTACCATGCTGTTTGCATCATTTTTTCCTTGTTTAAGATCTTGATCATTCAAATCTTCAGTTGATCCATCCTTACACTTCAAACTTTCATTGATGTCTAACGAATTCTTGTTTTCTTCAAGCGGAGGACAATTAATTTGCTTATATCCTCCCATGTCGCCAAAAACTGAACTTAAGCTTTTCCTTCCGAGACCATAATGCTGTTCTTTGATATGTCGTCTCAGTGAACCTTTGTACTTGAAGTATCGACCACATATTTTACAGGAAAATGGCATGTTATCGCTGTGAATAACTTTGTGCTTTCGCAACGCGGACGGTATTGGAAAAGCTTGTGGACATTCAGGACATTCATAAACCTTTTTTACCTTTTCCAGGTTGTTTTCAGCGAAATAGTCTTCTTCATATTGAAAAGTTTCACTGCGGTTTTCAATATTCGTCAAACTAGCCTCCTTGCCCTGTCCATCATCAACGCTTAAAATATGTTTATTACACTTAACATGTTTGCATGATTCATCCTCTTTTACAAGACAAACTTCGGTATCAACATCACCAAAACAAACGACTTTCATTTGATCTCTTTGCTTGCTATCAGACATCATAATTTGATCATTGGGTCTTCCACCTAAACTTGGGTTGCCGACATTGTTTTCTTCATAGGAAGCATCGCTTTGTCTTACAAGACATTCTTTGCTACTACCAAAATTTTCAAAGCAAACTTTGTCCATCAAACAAAGAATCTTTTCATCCTTTTGCTGTTCTTCAAACTTACCACTTTGATCATTTTGTTCCTTGTCATCCAAACTTTCACAGCTTTCACTGTCTTCTTTATTTTTACAATTTTCACTTCTGTTCTTCGAATGCCGGTCACCGTTCTGAATATATTTCCCTTCGTGAGCTTCATCATCCGCTGTCATGCAATCTTCCATGTTTACTTGACCATAATCTTGCTTCTGCGGAGATCTTGTCGATCCACCATTACCCATGGCAGATGAATTAACAGCATCCTCAAAGCTAACCTTCTCCGGAGGAGACGAATGTTCTAATATACTTTCTTCTTGCCCATCCACTACAATGCCAAAACTCTTTCTTCCCTTACCATAATGTTGCTCTTTTACATGTCTAGTCAATGAGCCTTTGTACTTGAAGTAATGTCCGCATATGTTACAAGAAAATGACATGCTATCGTTGTGAATTATTTTGTGTTTCCGTAATGCAGATGATCTAGGAAATATTCTTGGACAGACTGGACAATAATATAATTTAGGTTCCTCGGGTATTTCATCTCGTTTTGCGTTGACTTCCACACCATTTCCCATATTTTCCAAATTGATATCCCTACATTGCAAATCATGTTTCGTTTGCTTTCGTTTCATATTTTCATGAATTTCATAGTCACCTTCTTTACACTTCTTATTTACGCTTTCTCTGTCGGGATCATCATCATTTGTATTATCACGACTCTCAGTGTTAAATTCATTCTGAGAAGACAAACCATTTCGATCTGAACAATCTTCAACTTGTAACAAACCAATTTTATTTTTGTTCACACCAAATTCGTCGGTTTTACCCAGATTTCTGAGGCTCACTTCGTCATGCAAAGACAAACCGTTTCTATCTCCTTGAGTTTTGCTAAATATCATACTTGGATTATTTTGTTCTTTCTCTAAAGCCTTTCCTCTTCCATATCTAAGAGTTCGATTTTCCTTCACAGGCGACGCTTGAACGATGGAATCATCAACGTTTTGAAAGCTACTTTCATCCCGAAACGACAGGCTCATTTGGCACTCCTGCTTTCTATCAAGTACCATGCTTACACAATCTTGCTCCTCGTCACTGGAATAATTTACTTGAACAGCAGTATACTCGTTACTTTCATTTTCGAAGTTAGATTCTTTCTCCAAAGGGCCACGATGTTTTTGTATACTTCTTTGTTTACCATCGACTGCCACGCTGGAGGCTCGTCTCCCTTGACTATAATGTTGCTCTTTGATATGTCTCGTCAGGGAACCTTTGTGCTTGAAAGTATTCTGACAAATTTCACATGCAAACAGCCTCTCTTCGCTGTGAATAAGTTTGTGAACTAACAGTTTTGATGGCTTTTCGAAGACACTTGAACAATACTCACACTCATAGACTTTGCTTTTGCCAGATCTCTGCCTGTACGGCGAGTGTTTGGCGCTAGGTAAATGTCCATTGGGTACTTGAGCTAGTTCTTGTGTGACTTCAAAGTTACTTTTAGGATTCTCCACAATCTCAAACGTTTCTGGCCATCGCCTGATACTGTTATCCCGGTAGTTATCGCTTTCTGTCACCATAGTCTGACCGACTGTCTGACAACAATTCTTAAGATCGACATTTTCCTGCTTGAAAGGACGAGTTTCTTGCTCCATCTTCGTCTTTGCTGCTTCAAAAGCAGTTTGTCTCATGAAATGTTCCCCTTTACTAGAACTCTCACAACATTGGCACTGACTATCTTCTTCAATACAATCCTCAAATGAATCTGGTCGAAAGCTGATTTCTTTTTCCAAGGGGGTACTTTGTTGTTCATGTTCTGTTTTACCTCCGCTCGAATGTTCACGCCGCATATGCCGGCTGAGTCCTGATCTAAACTTAAACGACTTAGAGCATATCTTACAAGGATAAGGTCTTTCACTGCTGTGCACGTGTTGATGAATGAGAAGCTTCGACTGCACTCGAAAACATTTCTGACATATTTCACATTTGTGCATTTTTCTTTGCGTGCATGTCTCCGTATGCTGTTGAATTAGCGAGTCGGGGAAAATGCTCTTGCAGAACCGACACGTCGCTAAGTTTTCTTCTGAATTGTTTGAACTTTCATTGGCTATGCTTTTGTTGCATGTTTGTGCGTGTAGTTTGAATAAAGAGTATGGAAACGTCGTATGACAATACTGACACTTTTTTAAACTGTTTTCTTCAATATTCATACGCTTTTTGTCTGTATTATGTTCTCTTTTACTAGAGGCAGGAATGTATTTACTGGTGTCAAGAACACCATGCACTATCAGTTCCTCATTCTTCACAGAACTGATTTGTTTGTTTAATGGTGAACTCAGCTCAGTTTTATGGGGAGCAAATTTATCTTCACCCAGTACAACTGCAGTCCCAGGACTGGTATCTTCAATTCTCTGAATTCCACACACATCATGTTTACTTAATGGAGCATTTTGGTCAGTATTTGAATATGTTGTTTTACACAAAACATAATTCCCACAACTGTCAAGTTTACCATTCATCGATTTGGACAACATCAGAATAATACCTGTGTCATTGTTTGTAAAAGTTTAAATTAATTTCTGTATGACTTTCTTATGAGCCAGATGTTTTCTAGCAGCAATTTCTAGAATGGTCATTTTGCACCCATAATTTCTTCAAATATTTAGCCTAGAAAAACATAGTGACTAATGTAATTTTTATATATCCTAATTAATCCTTATATATCCTAATCCTTATAATAATCCTTAGGCCAAGGGCCATAAACTATTGACTTCAGGGTACATAACTTTATCCTCAAATGCATGTGAATCTGGAAAGTAGGAATTGGTGTACAGTTTAACACTAGTTCTGGTGCATGATAGATATATGTATATATAGACTTTCAACCTCACTGATGGTACATGTGGGGGGCATTGTGTAGTATGCATGTGAAATAACACAATGGTGCCCTCATATTGCGATCTAGCTGCCTGTTCAAATGGGCCCTATTATTTCACCCAGTGTTTGGGGTTCATGGTCTCAAGTCACCAACTAGACATGAACTGGTTTCCTCAATGTTGACTGCTACCCATGCACAAATCTGTAATAATAATCCAATTTTATAGATAAGATAAACTTTAGAACCGATCGAATAAACATTCAGATGGACAACCAACATGAGAGGTCTAGAATTTTGAGCCTACTCCCTCTGAAATATCTTTGTAAGTAATTACTGTCATGTGGGCCCATGCTGGTAGTTCCATATGCGTATTATTCCAGTATTTTAAGGGCTAGGAAACATTTTAAAATACCCAGCAAAAAAATACTGTTTGTGAGCCAGAATTGTTCTAAAGTATAATAAATGGATGACCCCCCCCCGACCCGTCCCGGACAATAATATATTTCAAGACATCAAATTAATACATCCCAGATATAATCATACTCACAGAGAAACGAAACTGTATGACGACGCAATCATATTTTAAACCAAATCTTTTGTTTTTAGCGAAAAATTGATTGTAGATTATCAAAAATCACGAACATTTTCAAGAGAAACTCCCACCGTTTCTTTGTTTTGATTAGCGTCCATGTTGGACCCGATTCGCAGTTCGCTCGCGCCGCCGAAAATGCCGATAATATGTCTGTGAGTGTCAGAAAAGCGTGTCTGTTCGATTTGTAATAATTTGTAATATAATTTTGATGGTTCTTTTCATTTTTCCTCCGTAAAATACATTTAAAGGTGCACAGAACTGCAATCGCAGAATGGGCAAGGAGAAGGGAAGCAAGCCTATAAAAAGCAAAGGAAAAAAGGAAGTAAAAGCAGCTAAACCACAGCCGAAACTCGAGGCAGAAAAGAGGCATGTCTGTCATGTTTGCTCCAAAGCTTTCGACAGACCATCCCATTTAACTCGCCATGAACGAACGCATAGCGGTGAACGTCCGTTTTCGTGCGAGATTTGTGACAAAACGTTTAAAGATAAGTCTCATTTGGTCACTCATAATGAAACACACAACACTGAACGCATTTACACTTGCAATGATTGTGGAAAGTCATTTCAAACATCCTCTAGTCTGTATAGTCACAAAAGGACACATGCTGAGGATCAGATGAAGTTAAGGAAGCACCAATGTGGGACTTGCCTCAAGGTGTTCTTGAAGAAGTGTGATCTTACAAGGCATGAACGAGTTCATACCAATGAACGGCCATATGAATGTCAGTTTTGCGAGAAACGGTTCAAAATGATGTCACACATGAAGCGTCATGTTAGGATACACACCAACGAACGTCCTTATCAGTGTCCTGATTGTAAGAAGAGGTAGGACTCTGGGATGTTTTGAGATAATAGCACTATGGGGCCATGGGAGCCCTTCTGTCATATGCTATTGTCATTACCAATCAAGCCTCACTTTGATGTGAAAACAAACACACATAAAGTGATGTTTGGTGGTAAAGACAATAATAGTGTGGGGTGGATTCACCCAAGAGCTTTTTCTCAATGCACTATGTAGGTTTGTCTATGCATTGTTGAAGACAGTTCAGATTACTGCTGTCATAATCACTTACCCCTCTAACATGCATAGCTCAGCATATTGAAGGAATCTAACCAGTTTTCGTATAGAGATAAAATATGCACCTTCACAATATTGGAAGCTATTAAAAGTTATTTTGTCTAGATTCAAACAGTCGGTAGCATTGGTTCAGCACCTGAGAATTCACTCTGGTGAACGACCACATGCTTGCACCTACTGTGAAAAGTCCTTCACGCAAGTCACCCATCTCATAAACCATGAGCGAACACACACTGGTGAATCCCCCTTTGTCTGCCAGATATGTCATCATGGGTTTAAGCAAGCATCAGGGTTGTTGGCACATGCCAGGACCCACGAGAACATTAAAGCTCACGAGTGTGAATTTTGCTCAAAGTCCTTTGTTAGCGAGAAAGCATTGTTAAATCATGAGGCTATGCACAGTGGAGAAAAACCCTACAAATGTTCACATTGTAAAAAGGCATTTGCTCGTGAGTGTAATTTGGAAACACACAAAAAAGTCCACAAGTCCCCAGATGCCAATGAAGCGATGCCCTATAATTGTGGAATTTGTAAAAAAGACTTTGAAACAGAGGTTCTTTTATTGGCACACAAAGCTTTGTGCATGGCTGAGAAGCCATTTAGGTTTATGGCCTACGATGATGTTTTTCCACAAGCCAATGAAGTGCCAGGGATTGCACAGCCAACCAATAGCTGCATGGCTGAGGTGGTTGTTACTATTGATAGTAGTGGAGATGTGGACAGTGTAGAAATATCTGCACTGGTCAGTGACAATGAACCTATGGTGGATGTTACATCGTAGTTAAAATATTTGAAGTGTACAGTTTTTGATAGAAATAAAAATTTGAAAATGGTTAAATCGAACATCTCCATTCTCCATCCAGTATCAATATGTTTCTAGCCCAGTGGATGGTTAATAAAAGAGCACTTTGGAATTTTATTTAAAATCGATTTTAAATTAGATAACTTTTTCTTATAACTTGCATCTTTTCATTGAGTTTAAGCGCAGTCAGTAGTCTTACACTAAACTGTCTATTAAAAAATATTGGGTGCTGTAAAATGAAAAACAACAAAACTCGAAAACTTGAAAAGAAAATTATGAGGCACAATTCCGGTATTCAAGAACTCCGGGAAGAAAACTCGCTGTAGTGTAGCAGCTTGAACAAGGTTGTTTTCTATTGGTTAGAGCTCTAATTGGGTAGCGAAGGTAGCAAGCCAATAGCACGTCCGTATTACATGGAATCTATTATTAACTTTGAAATTATTAATTAAAACTTCCGGTTTATTTTCATCTTGCGTTTATTGCGTTTATGTGGTTTAGGGTCGTTGAAAAACTTAGTGAAATTACAAAACGAAATGAAGCTAGTTCGAAAAGATTAGTGATTGGTGGTTAACATTAATCGCTCTGTGTGCATGTCACCTTCATTTTTTGAATTTGGCGAATTTTGCGACTTCCCAAGAGGCATTGAAGTATTGTATTTGTCACTATTTATATTCAAATATTTTGTCACTATTATTGTTCGATATAATAGAAAATGTTAATATAAATGCAAAAAAAATACAGATTGGAGAGTATTACACATGTGGTATTACATTTATTTTGCTTTTTATATGTTTTTTGCAGCTACGCGAGTACAGTGCGCATAATATTCCGTTCGTCACAAGAATAACAACTAAATTGAACTAATAACAAGCGATATCAATACAATTACAATTATTACATGTATGTTTAATTAAACAACAACAAAAAGCTATTGGTGGGTTTCACCATACTTCAGAGTGATTTGAGTGGGCAAATGATAGGAAATTGCGTATATTTACTAGGAAACGCAAAGCCAACACATATAGTGAAAAATTATTAAAGATCACTCCCAAGGGCGATCCAGGGGCACTTGGTTAAAAAATTAAGAGCAGCTGAAAATATGTATAGGGACGGTTTGAAGCCAAAGCGCCAAGACACAACTAGTGTGGTGTATGTATATTTATGCTTTACAAAACAATCGGCATGTGTAAGTGGGTATATGTAGTTTTCTCGTTTGCATACTAATATAAAAGTATTTAAGCCTTAAGTGAATATTACTACTTTCTTCTTGACAAAGGGAGTAATAAAATATGCTAAATACTTTCATTTATATCTTCAAGTAACATCTCTCATAGATCACATGCACACAAGCTGTTTTAAAGAATCTACCTATTTACCCACCTTATAGACTCATCACTTTACACAAGGTATTTTTGATGCCAGAAGCTATGCTGGCGATAGTAACAACAAAAAGCTTGGGGTGTAGGTCTTGTGATTTGGTTGTTTTTTTTTATTTATGACTGATTTACAGTATATTAGAATATGGAAATTATGTATTAGACATTGCTGAATGTTTGTATGTATTAATTATTAATCATACAATAATATATCACATAGTAACAATAAGTTCTGGTTGACAGTGGTTGTATATCACTTTGACTGCAAATATATAACATTTATATATATATAATCATTTGTGGTATTAATCTCTGCATGTGAACTGAGATTGACAGGGTTCAATGAAGCAAATTGAAGTTCTTTACTGCTAGGTTGAAATTGGTAGGGGCATGACAACCAAGCAATAAGAATTGATATAAGGCACCAAGTGATATAATTTTGGTGTTTACAAAGCCAGTCATTATTTATGGCAGGAGTGGGCTGCGGAGAAAATATTTTAATTCTCAAAATTTTCCAACCCCACTTTTTATGTGCTGAGAAAAAAGTTTACACCACTTCTAGGCAATGAAAAATAGTTACCTTAATTTTATAAGTTTTATTTACAACAAGCATTATAACATTTGTATAAGCTTTGAATGCTGATTGTATATGGGGAAGAGCCATGTATGTTGCATCAATGCAAACCATCCATGCATGCAGTCACTTTATAGATAGTGACTTATTAGATTGTACAGTTCATGTTTGGTTTAAAATTTTATGAAGAAAATATTTATATTGTTTTTTTTTCTTGCCCCATCTTTCACTTTCTCATATCTTACCCCACCCAATATAATACAAATTTTTACCCCACATTTTCCCTTCTTCTCCCACCCAGGCTGGTCCCTAATGTTAATGGTCTCAAAGTCTCCCAGCCCAAGAGTGTAAATATGTTGAATGTTTCAAATAATTAAGCTATTCACATTATATATATATATATATCCCTTACGAAAATGTTCTATAGAATCCCATAGAATATGCTATAGCATATTCTAAATCCTATAAAATATTCTATAGGACTTCTTATCCTATAGCATATTCCATTGCCATATTCTATAGAATTTACAGATCCTATAGAATATTCTATTGTACATAAATTCACATTAAATATCGAATGATATATTCTATAGAACATGCTGTACACAATAATCTATAGAATGTTATACAGAATGTGACCTTTATGTAATAATTAAGGCAATTTAAAATATAACAATTTTAGTACACGATTGATATTGGTCGAGAAATGTGTTTTCATCTGTCTAGAAACACAAAAGTTGAATAGCATCATATTCGTATTTTGTGTGAGGTCCTCTCGACATACTTTTTAAGTCTTAATGTTAAAATTCTCCGCAAAAATCATTCGTTTTGTAAGGACAAATCACAAGTATTTCACACATATCTGTTTCATAATATGCCTGTTCGCAGGTTAGATGGCGGGCGTTTTGCCCAAACAAGGCCGCAAAGTTATGTGGGACTTGTGTAACTGACACGCATATATAACGCATTATTTTCAAATTTTGAGCGCGTCTTTGTCATTCGTTCAACGTTTTATAACTGATATTGGTGGAATTTAGCGAGTTTTTCTTTCCTATTTTAACATAAAATACGCAGTACTTGAATTTGTCGATGAGGAGTATAGGAGGTTGGTGAAACGCGCTGGATTATGTGAGAAGAATCAGAAGATTCGGATTATTTTGTGAATGGTACATGACTATAGACTAGGATCGTGAGAAAGAAATTGTGTCAAGGCCATCAGAAAATTTCTCAAAGGTTCCATTGACCCATCTACAATTTCAACAACAACATGTGAAGCTAAAGTATTGGAATTAAGTGGTGAGTGTGTTTGTAGTTATATGCTATAGCCTATATGTTTGTACAGGCAATTAACAAATATTCTCTATACCCTTTATATTGTATATAGAATACTTAATTTTTAATATATCATTCTAAGAGTGAATATAATGTCTCAAGTGTTCAATTTTGCATTTACTATTAAATTTGCAGATTTGCTTATGTCCAAATATCATACTATAAACCAAAGGTCAAAATGGTATAATTATATTTGTAGGTGCCCTTATGTCCCAGTGTCTCAATAACAAAGACTCAACAGAAGGTTTTAAAAGGAAAAGGCAATTAATTTAAAGGATTTTGTGTACTCAATATTATGGGTATATTGTGGAGCCGGGAGGTTCTGTCCACACACTCCATGACAGGAAAGATCTCCAATGCATTAAAGGAGAAGGATGCCAAGCCACAACTTGACAAGGAAAAAGTCAATGGCATATGTGGTAAGCTGATAACTTATTTCAGTTAGCTAAATATATATTGTATACTATCTCATCACTCACAGCATGGTAAGACAAGTCCTGCATTTTTAAATAATTTTTCAATCATATTCCTTGATGTAGAGTATACTTCAAAAAGATATGGTTGTCCTGCATCTGAAGTGTGACAAGTAATGCTAAGAAAATGCTAAAAAGAAGTCCTGCGAAAAATAATGAACTGAGCTACTGGTCAGACAAACACTTTAAAAATATCCAACATATAGAATAATAGACAATAATTATTACCAAAATACATTACAAACAAAAGTATTCAATGTTGCACAACTTTTGATGTACTGATACATATGCCAGTATTTCTAATATATATCTTTTTATTCTTGAAGTGATTTTCATCATTGATGTTTTCTCATGGCTATATATAGACATAATATATTGGTAATATTGCACAGAAGAGTGAATAACACATCTTAATTGTGTAATATTACAATTGCATGTTCTGTAGAATATGCTACTGTATGTAGCATATCCTATAGCATTCTATAGCATCTTGTACTGAATTGAATCTACTGTATGTAGCATATCCTATAGCATTCTATAGCATCTTCTATAGAATCTTCTATTGAATGTTCCATAGAATATCCTATAGAATATCCTATAGAATATTCTATAGAATTAGTGCCAAAATCTTTTAGAATATTCTATAGAATATTTTCTACAAATCAATAATGTCAAAACATAAGGACTATCATACTAGGACTGAACAATTACAATAACTGTTCATAAGAAATAAAAAAACTGTACAATTTTGGCAGCACAACTTAAAGAAGTACAAAAGGGAGAAATTTAAATATATCATGTAAACAAGTTACTACACACCTTAATCACCTTTTGCTACCTTTGATACTCTCAATACCTTTGCTACCTTTCGATACCTTTGCTACCTTCGATACCTTTGCTACCTTCGATACCTTCGATACCTTTGCTACCTTCGATACCTTTGCTACCTTCGATACCTTCGATACCTTTGCTACCTTTGCTACCTTTGCTACCTTCGATACCTTTGCTACCTTCGATACCTTTGCTACCCTCGATACCTTTGCTACCTTCGATACCTTTGCTACCTTCGATACCTTTGCTACCTTCGATACCTTTGCTACCTTCGATACCTTTGCTACCTTCGATACCTTTGCTACCTTCGATACCTTCGATACCTTTGCTACCTTCGATACCTTTGCTACCTTCGATACCTTCGATACCTTTGCTACCTTCGATACCTTTGCTACCCTCGATACCTTTGCTACCTTCGATACCTTTGCTACCTTCGATACCTTTGCTACCCTCGATACCTTTGCTACCTTCGATACCTTTGCTACCTTCGATACCTTTGCTACCTTCGATACCTTTGCTACCTTCGATACCTTCGATACCTTTGCTACCTTCGATACCTTTGCTACCCTCGATACCTTTGCTACCTTCGATACCTTTGCTACCTTCGATACCTTTGCTACCCTCGATACCTTTGCTACCTTCGATACCTTTGCTACCTTCGATACCTTTGCTACCTTCGATACCTTTGCTACCTTCGATACCTTTGCTACCTTCGATACCTTCGATACCTTTGTTACCTTTGCTACCTTCGATACCTTTGCTACCTTCGATACCTTGCTACCTGTGAAATACTTTTATTACATATATTGGCAGTGTTTACTGTGGCTGAGTTCATGTTATCTCTCTTCCCACCGGAGACATATGTCCAGCTTGTTCTGATGTTTAGTGATTAGTCAATTTGATTGTAGAAGTTCTTCCTAAAATATTTTCTCTCGTTTTGCCTGGAGTAACTTAACATTAATTCGTTAAAAAATGTTATTAATAATTAACTTTCTCATCAACCAATCGCAACAGACCTTGTTCGAGCTGCTACATGACCCAAAACTCGTGTGTTCAAAATGGCTTCCAGAAATAATGGTACGTGTCAGTTGAAGTCAGTTGAGAATTGTTTGCATGGGATTTTTTGGTGTGTTTTATTCACGGGATAACACTTGAACACTTATGGAAGCAATTCTAAACTCCTCGAATTTATATATAAGCATTGGTATTTTAATTGTTTTGACATTTCATGAGAATCTATTCACTCCATCAATGGTATAGCTTCTTATGCTATATATGAGATAATAATGATCGATTGTGTGGTACTTAAATTTGTACAATTCTTGCATATAAAGGTTCTCGTAAAAGCGAGGAAGAAAATTTGCTCGCGGAAAATGACCGAATGCTTGATAGCTTAGCCGGAAAAGTTTCTAGACTTAAAGCTGTAAGTACTGGTGTCATTTTGTGTTAAAATTTCATGCACAATTCTTGACAGGTGATTGTAGTAAAATTGTACTTTTTTAGATAGCTGTTGACATAAAGCAGGATGCTGATAACCAAAATCAATATTTGGATGGCATGGTATGAAAAAATTATTACTATCATCATTGCAATTTGCAAATACAGTTAATACACCATCATCATTGAAAATATAATAAATTTGAAATCCTAGAATGGGCTGATACCAGTACCTGTTAGCCTGTGGTATTTTGTCAGTGGTACAAAGTCAGTGGGTTTCTTAGTTTTATGTACAAACTACGATTAAGTTCTTAATTTTTCTCTTAGTGTTGAACTCAATTGAATCCAAATTTCATATTCAGTTTGTGACCCATCATGAAACATGGGTACCGTAATTTTTCGAATAAACGCCGCGGCGTTTATTAAATATTTAGCAATTAAGATGCGGCGTTTATTCGAGGGCGGCGTTTATTCGAGGGAGGCGTTTATTGCAAACTCGTAACAACTCTGAATTTATTGTGTAATTTAAACGCCAATTTAACCAATACAATCAATCCCCAAAAAAACTAAGTATAAAAGTTATATGTCTTTTCTATTTATATAATTATATATGAAAATTGAACTGTGGTTATTAATAAATGCTTCGAATAAACGCCGCAATGACGAAAAGGTTGCGGCGTTTATTTGAGGGCGGCGTTAATGATATTTTTGCTTATCCCTCCGGCGTTAATTCGAGGGCGGCGTTTATTCGAGGGAGGCGTTTATTCGAGTAATTACGGTATACGTATTGGTATGGGAAAACAGACAGTATCGGTCAAGAATTGTATGAAACGAATTGTTTTTGTGTTTCCACTTTCCAAATTTAAATGTTTTTAAACTCTCCCAAGATTTCCACCATTATTCAGGTTATATTGTCACAAAATGAATCACAAATATGGATATCAATAGTCCAATATGACGTCATAAAATATACCGGTATATAATATTTGTGATCTGTGACATAACAATATAACCATTATTCACCAGCACAGACCAACATCCTATTTTACTCTAGGATGATCAGTTTAGTGGTGCTGGTGGTTTGCTAAAAGGAAGTGCACAGAGACTACAAAAAGTCATAAGTCATGCTGGATCGGACAGAAAGTGCATGTGCTATATGATTCTGGGACTAGTGACTGCGTTCTTTGTTTTGTATTATGGACTTGCATGGATAAAAACATAACCTAATGCAGGTAATTGTAAAATAGTGTAACATTGAAAATGAATATTGATATATTATTGAAAAGCCTATATTTCATGTGTACATCAAAAACCGACTGCAAAAACTTTGTTTAATAGCATTAAAACATTGGGATTAAGCTATATCTAAAGCACTATACAAAGTAAATTATTATTAGTAGTAGTTGATTTATTTAAAACATTTGATATATTGAATTTTGATTCATATTGCCATAATACGTCCATATAAAATTTTCATTTCAGACTAAAAGCTAAAGCATACAGTTTAACTAATAGAGCTTTTGTGTTAAAAATCCCAGACTACAAGTTACTTTTGGCCAGCTTATTTTTTAAGGCTGATGATATTTTGTCTAAAAATTCAAAAGTGTTGAGATAGTCGGAACGGACTACATTCTGTATTCCCTTGATGCATCCAGCTAAGTCTTTTGTCATGAAACCCGATTCAATGGTCTCAATGCAGGCTTCTTCCAAGGTTGAACAGAAACTTCTCAATGCTTTGTTACCATCAAGCTTACCACGATGATCTAAGCCTCTTGTCCATGCAAAAATAGATGCTTGAAAATATAAAAAGAATTTGAGTATATATAAACACAACATACAGTAGTTATAACCTTGAACACTACCATTGCAAAAGTGATGCTTTGACCACTTACCCACAGGATTAGTTGACGTTTCCTTTCCCTGTTGGTGTAGACGGTAGTGACGTGTTACCGTGCCATGTGCTGCTTCCGACTCAACAGTTTTACCATCTGGACACACCAGAACACTGGTCATAAGTCCCAGCGAACCATAACCTGAAAAGTGTAGTTAGCACATTTTCATAATCACTCAGTGTTTCCTGTTCATTCTTTCTTTTAAACATCACTTACCCTGTGCTACAGAATCTGACTGAACATCTCCGTCATAGTTCTTACAGGCCCAGACAAAGCCTCCCTCGCTTTTTAGAGCATATGCCACCATATCATCAATCAGTCGATGTTCATACCAGAGGCTTGCAGCTTCGAATTTTGATTTGTAATCACTAAAACATAACATATATTTAATCAGTATATCACTTTGTAACAAAACAGCAAATATGCAAACAGTTCTGCAGTCACCTTTCATATATTTCTTGGAAAATGTCTTTAAATCGCCCATCATATTTCTTGAGGATTGTATTCTTAGTGCTGTTTAATAAGGGGATAATAAATACAGTAACTATATAGTTACAATAAGGTTAGACAAATAGAATGAAATAGTTTACCTCATGTATATTGGGTATTTTCTTTGCAATGCAAATTGAAATGAACTGTGAGCAAAGCCTCTTATTGACTACATTAACAGAGAAGTTAATTAAAGGATGTTATTAATGCTAATTTAAGGAATTGACAAGTATTTGAAAGAAAAAGTTGAAGAAAGAGAGAAAATTTATATGTTCAACAATATTGAAAAATTAACAAACTGTTCAACTAATTTCCATACTTCATCAGTATTGTACATTCCCATAGCAACACCACCCCCATCCTTATAGTTGTGTATCTGATAAATAATTGGCTCTCCTCCATTGGCAGGTTTATATACAAGTTCCAGGTTGCCTGAGCCTGGCACAACAAAGTCGGTTGCCTTGTACTAAATGTAAAATTAGGTAAAATTATTAATAGTCAGCTGTCTTTGCAGGGTGACCAATATACTCCCTGAAGAATTAAAATGCACTTCTTTAAAGACTAACCTGATCAGCATGTGCATGACGTCCTATGATTATAGGTTTTTCCCACCCTAAATAGTTTAAAAATGAACATAATTACTACTTTAACATGTCTTTACAAATTTCAGGTATCTCTCAACTTTCCTAGGAAATGAAGCGGAAGGGTGTACCTTTTACAAGCCGGGGAATATTCTTGCATAGAATAGGTTCTCTAAAAACAGTCCCTCCCAGGATATTTCTTATTGTGCCATTGGGCGACTTCCACATTTTCTTCAGTTTAAATTCTAAAAGAAATTAATTATAATCTGCAGCCAATGGTATCATCACTTAGATTGGGAAAGGGTGTTAGCACTGTACGTGTTAAAGGTTAATTGCTCTATGTCCTACAGTGCTCTAGCTGCCTCTTGTGCTAACTACGCATCATTCTCACCTTCGACTCTCTTCTCATCTGGTGTGATAGTTGCACACTTAATGCCAACATTGCATTTTCTTATAGCTTCTGCTGCTTGTATAGTTACTGAATAATAAACACAAAATAATCTTTATAGTGTTACAGTGAGTGTCATTCTACCCACTTTGGAATTATATTAGTTCATTAATTAAATAATACAAAACCTACTTTCATCATTTGTTGCATCGCGACTCTCAATCCCGAGATCGAAAAACTCAATTTTAACATCAACGTAAGGTAAAATCAATTTCTCCTTTATCAGATCCCATATAATCCTGCAAAATTATTATAGAGAGAGCAGTATATTAAATGAAGTTTATTTTAGAGGTTATTAACTAGATAATTGAAACTAGTTTTAGTATCTAACCTTGTCATCTCATCTCCTTGCATTTCCACCACTGGATTTTCAACTGAAAATGATTAAAAAAAGTAACATTCTTAGGCGTCCATGCAAGCTTTTAAGGCGTAGGGCCGACAACACGATGGCTAGTTTTAACCGAGGGAGTATAGTAAAGTGCTACACTTGAAATTCGAAAATTATATTAAAAAATAATAGAACATAGGAATAATACTACATACCGATTATTTTAGACATTTTGGAAGGTTGGATCGTATAATTTTCCGGGTACTACAGTTAAAATACTTAAAAGTGTAACCTTTGTACACACCCAACAGGGAGTCTGCAGTTATTGTTGCATAATGCTAACTTTATTTATTTACAAAAACATTGCGAAATATTACCTACCACTGAGCTCTATATTACAGTGTAATGTCAGAGGTGTAGTGGGTGTGGTGTTTGGATATTATGTATATTACCCATATTACCCCCAGTGATATTACCGGTTGATATCGGTGGATATTACCCAGTTTGCACCCGATTTTTTGGGTACGTTCAGGCACTTAAAAAGACCATGCGGGCTAGGCTGTGAAAGAAGCGCGGGAATTTTTTAAAAAACCTTTCTTAAAAAAAATTGTTCAATGAAAATATGGGGCCAAAAAACCTCCAAAACAAAATGGGAAATGTTAAAAAAGGTTTGGAAAATAATAAATTCCCTCCCACATCAAGAAAGGTTTGTTTTTTTAGCTTTAGTACGTTTATGTTCATTGTTGTAACCAATTTTTTATCAATATTTTCTTGATATTTTAACGTATTTATCTGGATTTAAATATTGTATTCCGTTTTTTTTAGGTGGTTAAAAGACTGAAACCAAATAATATTGGTAATAGTCTCATGAAAAAACTAGAACCAACTCTACCTTTTGCTAAAAGAACAGCAAAGTTCAAATCTCCCTACAAAAGTCCTAAATTGCCAGTGAAAAATGTCCCAATTTCTAATGGCACAGAAAAACAAGTAAAATCCACACCAATATCGAATCAGCCCATAATACAAAGCTTAGCAATTAAACCTAATCAAACTGGTAATAAACTTGGGGAAGTAGGAAGTTCCAAACCATCATCAATTTCTTTCCCAAAGATGTCGCCAGTGAAAATACAACCTATAGATCCATATCAGTTTTGTGAACCAATTTTAAAATACTGCACAAAGAGTAATATGGTACAGAAGGATCAGTTTTTTAACAGAACAGAATATGACAAGGTAAGACAAAGTGACAAACTAATAGTTTTTAATGTAATAAAAATATATCACCTGAAGTCACCATTTAGCTATAGCATCACAACCATCATCATTAATTAAAGGTTATTTTGATTATATTTACATTTTCCAATATGAGTCAATTTTTATTTTGATCCTCACCACAATGACAACACTATTAACATGTATCACCATGCAATCATGACAAAAATTTAATTTAACCTTTCAGAGGAGAGTGAATAAAGAAGTACTCACTCTGATCAAAAGAACAGCAGAGGCAATCAAAATTATCCGGTCGCAACATGAAGAATGGAAGAAAAACCAGCAATAAAGGTATGTTTGCATACACAATATGTAACTAGCAAGGTTAATATAAGAAATATGTATTCGAGCAAAGGTAGTAACTAGTTTGAAGTATAAACTAGGTTGAAGATAAAGTTTTGTTTTTTTGATTGGAAATGTTCTTTTTTTGTAATTTATTTAATTTTGAAATAATTGAACCAGGGGATCCAGGTTACGTACCGTGTGGAAAAAAAGCAAAAATTGTGTTCAACTTGTTGTCAGGCAGCTTGTAAATGTAATGGGAAAGAGAGTTGATTAAATTCAATTCAATTTAAATTAAATTATTTAATAAAATGTTAATGGAATGGTTATTTATATATAAACTGACAATACTTTCAGTTTTATCTATCTAATTTATAATATTCTAATATATAACTGGATTTACTTAAATAGTAACATAACAACTGTTATTGAATTGAATTGATAATTTGTGTAATTTTCTATAAATATGTATATAATACATTGAGTTAAAAAAGATGAATGTGCATTTCTCCTGATGTCATTCCATCAGAGCTTCATACAACATCAAATTCAACTTCACAAAGCTCTAGGCACATGTCACAACGGGATACAAAGCTTTTGTATGGCACAAATGATCCTGTGCATGTCTGTGTCTTTATTGGTAAAAAGAGAGAGAATATATAATGTAAATATATTACATTAGAAAAGGGAGTCAGGACTCTTGAAAAAGCAACAATATAACTGTGAATTACATATGATTTTATACCTCACACAGAACTGTCTTTGGCATTGATCACAATGGAAAGGTAACACCTCGTGTCTTTTACAACTTTTAAATGAACATTTCTTTTCTTTTTTTGGTTTCTGACTGACGACAAGTTCCTTGCATCCACTTTGGATGTGATAGCTCATCTAAGATTGAATTTGGTAATTTACAAATAAAATTTTGAATTGCTTGAATAACCCCATTTGAATTCTAACCTCCATTTGAATTCTAACCTGTGTATTAACATCCTGGTTTCTTGCTTTTTTTACAATCTTTCCACACAGTGGGCATACTGGTACTTGCACCTGTGGAAATTAACATAAATAATATCCCATTAGTTAGTACCATAATCACACATCATGGTATGTTATAAATTATTATATATTCAAAATAACCATCCAATCTTACATTGGTGACATAACTGTGTGGACATTGATGTGATTCTGCAGTTCTGTGTTCAAGACTAAAAGTAAAATTAGATGAGATCTATAAGAAAGTCTGATTGATCAATCACACTGATTCTGTCATTCTGATTAATATTGATTGTAGTCATGATCGGTTCTGATTAGTTTATAATTAGTTTAATGGCGAACATGATTAAATGATTTAATCATTTATCAAATCTTGGCAAAAACATAATGACGTAATACCAGAAAGTGTTTCGACAAAAGGTGCATTTAAATGGGAGAAAATCCAGTTGCTTGCAGTGATCAACGGAACAATGCTTTCCCAACGAAATTAGATCAGCGTCTGTAATAGCTTCAGCCATAATTTTCATACAGTGTACACTTTCTTGGTCGATTGTATAAAGACCCCAACGATGCGGGCAGTGCTTTATTACCAAGGATAATTTTAAAAATAAAAATCTTAGTCATTGTTTTCGATTTTTGTTGATGTTTTTGTCGCGTCATCGTGAGTTACATCTGCGGATCTACCGCGTTCGTGACGTTGTATTCAGTAAGAAAAACATTAGCATAATTATCATAAAAACGTATTCACTATAAAAATAGGTACATAGTGCGTACCTTAAAAATTATTTCAAAATTTTTCCTATCACGATTTAAGCGAGCCATCATTATTCACTCTCTTCTTATTAAATATAAACAATTTATTGAAATTAAAATTTTGTAATTTTAATTTCCGTTATATTTCGGGTGATAAACAAACAAAGGGAAATGAATTTGTCAAAATTTGCGTACTGTCAACCTCAAACAATTAAGGAGCGCAAAAGAGGTTAAAAGAGCTCGTGATTGACACCGGAGTTGCAAAGCACGTTTTACACGTGTTGCAAGAGTTCAGTCTACAAAATAGGAACAAAAAATCCCAGCAATTTAAAACAAATTCAGATTTCCAACGCATGTTCATTAACAATGTTTATATAGATGTAACAAAGCATTAGACAGTATTTGTGTACATTTTCAATTTATGCAAATTATGCTTTGAAATAAGTTTTTAGCTCGCCGCTTGTAAATGTGCTTTTGTAATACTAAAAATACAGTTATTTCATTATAAATTCATTTACCACGAATGTGTTTCCCTGGAAAACTGATCGGTTTCCTCGGTGAAACAAACTACGTAACAATATTTAACATTAGAAGATTTAGAACTTATTAGAATTTATCATTATCCTGTAGAGTAAAGTGTGGTATAATAGCAATATTAGATTACTATTTCTCGAAGCTTTGCAAGTAGAGAAGGTTGTTTTTTAATTGGGGGCTGAAAACTCCCAAAGTTTAACATTTAAGATTAAAATTCTACAAATCTGATATGTAAGTTGTGACGTACCAAAGCTAGAACATTCGGTCATATCTCATAAAACATTGAGTGAATACCGGTTGATACGGCCCAGAGGTGTTGGGGATTATCGCCTCCAAGTAAAAGTATCCACAACAATCACAAAAGAATGAATAAAAATGATTATATTTGTCTCGATGTCACAGATTGTAATTTCACAGATGTTTCACAAATCACTATATTTTTCTAGCTTGCTCCGCATGGTCGTGACGTCATCTGACGTCACCTGATAAAGCCCCTGGGAGCTAATTCCGGACACACTCCCCCATGTATATACACGGAGTGATATACATGTCACACCTGTTTGTCATGCAAGTTCAACATTCATTAACGTCAAATATCAAAGTTTCTAATGTTTTTTTCTCTTATTGTTTCTTTATTCTTCTTTGTCTTCTTCCGCCGTTTGTCGAATACGCAATTCCGCCGCAGCTGCCGCGTCTCTTTTTGGTCGTGGTTGAAACGCAGGCGCACTTGCGTTAAGTCGAGGTGGTTGTTGCCAATCACAGGACAGTTCGAGAGGGCATAGGTGTTGAAGGGCACGTTCCAGGTTTCCTGTCCCAACCTTTAATTTTGCTGCTCTCGTTATTCCATCTCTTCCCTTTATCAATTCAGTGACGATACCAAGTTTCCACATATTCCGGTTTTTCGATTCACCCTTTATAATAACCACTTCACCAACGGTTGGGTATGGGGTTTGTTCTCCTCCAGCACGACGATGCTGCTCGCGTAGGCTTCTTATATACTCTCTCGTCCAGCGATTCCACAAGGCTTCTTTGCATCTCTTAATATGCTTAGCTCGTTTCCGTAAATCTGCTTCGTCCATGTGGTGCGCCTTTAATTCAGGTACGTGGTTAGGGTTAATCGTCAGCATCGTGTTAGGGGTTAGTAGTGGGAGTTCAACATCGTCCTCCACATAGCTCAGAGGCCTATTGTTAAGACAGACCTCCACATCAATCACAACTTCCTCAAGCTCATTCCATCTTAATGTCCGATTTCCGATACTCTTGTAAAAGGCACTCTTAAACAGGCCGACTAAGCGTTCAAATTGACCTCCCCACCAAGGGGCACGGCTCAAGTTAAACTGCCACTTGATGGAAAGGTCAGCCAGGTAATCATTGAGACGTTCATCTTTCTGTACACATCGGAGCCATTTCTTGGTCGCCTTAAAGGTCAAAGCATTGTCCGAGTAGATAAGCTTTGGCCTGCCTCGACGTGCGATAAACCGTTTCAGGCTCAGTATGAACTCAGGTGCTTCCATTGACTTCAATAAATCTAGATACACGGCCCGTGTCAGGCTGCAACCAAACAGCGCTAGATATGCCTTGTTTTCAGTTCCAGGTTTTGATTGATAGTAAATCGGGCCAGCGAAGTCTACGCCAATTACTTGGAATGGCGCAGACCCTTGTGTCCGTGTGCTTGGAAGGTTTCCTGGGGTGGCGCCTGATATGCTTGTGCTCTAAATCTCTTACAACCCCAGCAGGCACTCCTCACTTTCTTGACCAAACGGCGCAATCTGGGAATCCAATAGTCGTCGCGTACCTTTGCCATTGTCAGGGACACACCCCCATGTAAAGTCAATAGGTGTGCTTGTCGTACAATTCCGTTCGTAAAGGGATGACTGTCTGGCAGGTAGATTGGAAACTCTCCTTCAATTCGCCCTCTACATTCAAGGATATTTTCGTTGTTTAGCTGCAGATTCAGTTGTAGCTGCTCTTCCTTGAAACTGGCTCTTCCTTGACATTCTAGTTGTGCTCGTTTAATCCACCAAAGTCTCTGTTGTTCAATCTCACTTGCGACTAGTGGGCCGTCTTGCCGAACCCCTGCTTTCGTCCTGCAGTTCCGGATAAATCGCCGAATCCATGCACAAATTCGCAGAATCTTGTGAACTTCGTAAGCATCAAGTAGTCGGTCGAAGTCATCACGGACGTGAGTTGTCATTGCGAAGATGCTTCGAGTCACCTTTAACTCAGCGTTAGATTCCTCGTTGGGCTCTAAGATCTTGTCCGATGGCCAACTAGTTTCTTCGCTCCAACCAACTCGGGCCATGGTTCCATAGTTGATTATGTTCGACACTTCCGCCACGGCTACCCAGATCCGCGGGGTTCCACTGGTCGGCACGTAATGCCACTTGACCTCCTGATGCTCCTGTATTTTGCGCACCCTGTTCGCAACGAACTGCCGGTACTCCCCGTGCCCGTGAATCCAGAAGAGTGCCACAGTCGAGTCAAGCCAACAGTGTACTGACACTGGGAATAGATTGATAGCTAACCGGACGTTAGTCACCAGATTGATCGCCATGTGACCGGCCACTAACTCAAGCCGGGGAATGGTTAAATTTCGCTTTGCTAACCGAGACTTTGAGCAGACGAGTCCTTGCGATGTCCCATTCTCCTGTCGGACGACCGCGTAGACAACAGCGCTAACCCCTTTTAT
This sequence comes from Dendronephthya gigantea, assembly GCF_004324835.1. NCBI lineage: Eukaryota > Metazoa > Cnidaria > Anthozoa > Malacalcyonacea > Nephtheidae > Dendronephthya > Dendronephthya gigantea. Next base: position 2,924,698 of record NW_021163020.1, read on the forward strand.
GCTAGCATCTCCAAATGCGTGCAATACGATTTCTAAGATTGGTTGATGATGTGGTGCCAGAGTTCGCTCAACTTCAACGTATCTAGGAAGTTTGGAAACCCAGTCGATCCATTGTTTTCTCAGCTCTGCTGGGAGTTCACCGTCCCAGGCTATGTTGCTTTCACACATCTCACGGTAAATAAATTTCCCTTGCAGGGTCGTTGGCGAGGCCAGACCGAGGGGGTCATAGATCTTTGCTAGTTGAGAAAGAGCGCCTCGTTTTGTGGTGATAGTTTCATCTTTGTGCAGCCCAACCTTCAGGGTGTCTTTATCCTTGTCCCAAGGTAGTCCTAAAAGCTTTGTGCCCGGTCGGCTCGTCCCTAACTGCTGCTTAGCATAGGTCAATTCATCGTCTGCTGCTGAACTACCGCTGGCTTCAAGTTCTCTGGCATTTGAGTGCCATTTATGAAGCGTAAAAGAGGCGTCTTGGAAAACTTCGATGGACGTGTCTTTCTTTTCTTGCACAATGTCAATTGATGCACCGCCAACCATTAGGTCGTCCACGTACAGCCCTTCGCGAATCTCTTTAACGATTTCAGGGTACTGGCGTTCCCACAGTTCTAAATGTTGGTCGAGGACTCCCGCGAGAAGAAAAGGCGATGAAGTTAGCCCAAACAAGGCTCTTGTGAAACGGTATACTTGGGTTTCGGTACAGCCAGGTGGTGTCCAATGGAACCTCAATGAATCTCTCTCTTCCTCCTTTATTCTAATCTGCAAAAACGCTTTCTGGAGGTCCCCTGTCAACAGGATCGGGTGGAAACGTGATCTTATCAGGATGTTCCATAGCATGTTTTGAAGTGATGGTCCTGGATTCAAGCAGTCGTTTAAGGAGGGATGCTTCACATCTTCTCGTGCAGATGCATCATAGACCACCCGCAACTTTGTACTTTCTGCCTCTTTCTTGGACACTCCTTTATGTGGGATGTAGTATTCTTTGCCTTTGGGTACTGTGGGTGCTCTTTCAATCACTCCGCTTTCGAGCTGTTCTTGAAGGATGCTGTGGTACTCGTCATAATTCCCCTCTCGCTCAAGCCGTTTGACAAGTTGCCGTAACCTTCTCTGACTGCCTACTTCATTTGTTGGTAGTTCCGGATGGTTGGCCTTCCAAGGCAACGCTGTTTCATACCAACCAGCCTCGTTTCGTTGTAGTTGCTCCTTGAATTCCTGATATACAGTTCCTTGGTCATTCTCTGGCTTGTCAGCAAGTCCTAGCACATCCAAAGAGCACAGCTGCTCATAGTCTGTACTGACTGATCGGGTTAGCAGAAGGGGACTGGTCACATCTTCCCTACCAGGCGACATTAGACCCAACCCAAGCGAGTACGTTCAGCAATGGGTTGCCCAGGTTTCCCAACTCGCGGTGCAGTTGTTGTCTTGATGCTGGCATACTCATTAACTCCGAGAACTACATGTATTGGAAGGTGTGGTTTGTCATCAGGATCATCTATTCTTACTCCCTTCAAATGGCTGTACTTGCTTAACAACTCTTCATACCGAGGATTATCAATTTCCATCAGTTGTGGCTTATGGACCTTGGATAGTTCGACTTCCATTGTGAATTGACAATCAGCTCCTTTGATAGTTGCAGGGTAGATTTCAACTCTGGTTGTTGTTGATCCCAGCATCATTTCAATCCGTTTTGTTTGGATCTCCCTCGGTTTCTTGTTCAAAGCATCTATAAGTTTGGCTGAGGCATAGCAACTCCCTGAGCCGGTGTCAAGTAGAGCTCTTGTTTTTATACCATCAACTTCAATGACCACCACTGGATAAATAACTTGGTTGTCTTCTGCTCTATGGGCTGACATGAACCCCTCAGGTTTCTTTGGATTTTCACAGATTGAGGTGTGATGTCGTCTACCACAGTCGTGACAGGTCACAGTACTTTTGCATTCCGCTGCTCGGTGGGAGGCTCCAGTACAGTTGAAACACAGTTTTTTACTTGCTAGTATTTTTCTGCGCTCCTCTGATGTTTTAACTGTTGGGCAGCTTGTTGATTTATGATCAGTAGCATTGCAATATACACACACACGTTGTGCCCCAGTCCCTTGGCGAGTGTGGTAAGTCCGACCCATTCTGTCTCGTCTTCGATCCTTGTCTTCGGAGTTGGAGTTCTCAGTGATCGGGTTTCTTCTTGCCCACAGTCGAAGGGCCTCTGTAAGTTGTACAAAATCCCAATTTTCCCAGTCTTGGTCTGTGCGAACGAGATCTCCTCTGATAGCTGGTAATTTATCTAAAGTCATTGCCACTGCTCCATCTACTTGAGAAAGTTTATTCATGGTCTGGAGTGATTGCACATTGTATGTTAGTTTCTCACAGAACTCATGAATCTTCCTTGCATTGGCTGTGTGAACTGGGGGAAGCTCTAATATTTCCTTCACATAAGCTTTAACAATCTCCCGTTCCTTCCCGTACTTCTCTTTAAGGATGGCTACCGCTCTATCATAACCCTCTGCTGAGTATGGCAGCGCTTCTACAGTTTTTCTCACTTTGTCTTCTAACAGTTCCCTCAAGTATGAGAATTTAGTAATCGCTGGCAAACTGGATTTGTCAATTGACTCCGTAAATTGACCCCAGAATCTGTTCCAATCAGTAAATGACCCGTTAAATTTAGTGATGACTAATTTAGGTAGTTTCGCTTGAACATTTGTTGCTTCGCTATGAGATTGGGGAGAACTGTCTTGATTTCTCTCAGGTTTTGACTTGAACATAGCTTTGGTCTCTTGCAACTTGACCTCGAATTGGATCTGCTCTTCTCTCTCGTGTGTTTTACGCTCTGTCTTTCGATTATTTAGCCAATCTTTCAAGGTTTCTACGCTTTGATCACCCTTTGCAATATGCGTATCAATATTCTCATTCCACGCATCTAATTCTTCGTCCCCAGTTTTCCCTGATATTTTGTACGCTTCGATTTCAATACGCAATTGATCTATTTCATTTATCACAGTTCTCAGTGTTTTTATGCCTTTCTATCGCTTCCACATGCCCCTTTTCCACAATAGACGCTGTTCTATTCGCTGTTAAGTTTAATTGAGCGAGTTTTGTCTTTAATTTCTCTTCAGCGACCTCCATAGTCGACAAATTTCGCCCCGAAGGCGAATGTTTATGCTCGAGTTCGAATTAGACGAACGATAAATAGTCCCAAAATTCGCTGTTTAAGTGTACTCACCAAGCTCTAAAATCCCGTCGGAAGGTGCCAAGTGTTGGGGATTATCGCCTCCAAGTAAAAGTATCCACAACAATCACAAAAGAATGAATAAAAATGATTATATTTGTCTCGATGTCACAGATTGTAATTTCACAGATGTTTCACAAATCACTATATTTTTCTAGCTTGCTCCGCATGGTCGTGACGTCATCTGACGTCACCTGATAAAGCCCCTGGGAGCTAATTCCGGACAGAGGCATTAGAAAGAACATAAAGTACGTAAACGTTTGCGTTTTTTTGAAAGTGCGACGTCTAATTATTTACAAATAGATGGTTAGATATTGAGCCGGATATTAATGCTTTTAGTAACAGTCTTAAATTCACAGTAACGTTCTATCAAAACAAAACCATTCTTCGGCTTAGAATAACTAATAATCCGCATTTATCATATCAGAGATAATCAGGTTCTATGTGACGCATGGCAGCGAATAACAACAGGGAAATCGGTTGAAAAAGAAAGTCGAGCGAAAAATTTCGCCTGGTGGAAAACAGCCTTAAAATACAAGTTCCAAGAGAAAGCGTGTTTCGACCTGCTATAGCAATTCTCGCGCTATAGGCATAGAGCCCATAATTTAATGCCTTGAATTAAGTTCAATGATTGCTGGTTCCACTTCGTGTAATTGTTTTCTACATCGAAATAGCGTCAGGAAAGCTTGTCTATACGCTGGCAGTTGGAACGCGTAAACAAGAGGATTTACCAAAAAATTGATCAGCAACACAGGCTCAACCTTAAAGTATATCTGAAGCGCCCTCGAAGCACAACTCCTTGGGCATATCGCTGCAGTACTTGTAAGGATAATCACGGGCAGCACTGTTATCAGCAGTATAGCTGTTATCACGTAAAACGTTTTAATGAAACGTTTGTTTTCGGTCAAATGTTTTCTTTTCCTCTTCACAGATCCAGTGTGAACTCCCGGTGTATCGCAAGGCACCCCATAGCGCGCCATATCTAATTCCTTTTGCTTTAGAACTTTATAAACAGCATAATATCCCGCGATGATCAAAAGCATGATTAAAAAGTTGAAACATCCAAATATTAGGAACGTTAATCTACTAGCATGAGTCTCCGGCAGGATTATACCAGGAAGAATTGTCAGAAGTAACGAAAAGGCCCAAGCAGCAAGGGACAGCATGCATGAAAACTCGCTTTTTTGTCACGTAAATTTTGAATCGTATTGGATATGATACGGCAAACACCCTTTCCCAAGCGGTAAACAACACCGTGAACAGCGAACATTGCATCGTCAGAAATGAGGAATAACTGAAAACAATCAGTACGCCTTAAAGTGATAGTAATAATGCAAAGACTCAGGTGTATATTAAATGTATATGTGATGTTGCTACTCTGAGTCACCAACCGGGCAAGCTGAAAATTAGCTTGACCACGGTGGGAATCGAACCCGCGACCTTTGGTTTGCTAGTCCAATGCTCTACCAACTGAGCTACACGGTCAAGACGGTTCGAGAAATTATATTTCGGAACTCAGTCTAGTCCCTTCAATATCTGTGCGTCTTAAAGTGATAGTAATAATGCAAAGACTCAGGTGTATATTAAATGTATATGTGATGTTGCTACTCTGAGTCACCAACCGGGCAAGCTGAAAAATTAGCTTGACCACGGTGGGAATCGAACCCGCGACCTTTGGTTTGCTAGTCCAATGCTCTACCAACTGAGCTACACGGTCAAGACGGTTCGAGTAAATGATATTTCGGAACTCAGTCTAGTCCCTTCAATATCTGTGCGTCTTAAAGTGATAGTAATAATGCAAAGACTCAGGTGTATATTAAATGTATATGTGATGTTGCTACTCTGAGTCACCAACCGGGCAAGCTGAAAAATTAGCTTGACCACGGTGGGAATCGAACCCGCGACTTTGGTTTGCTAGTCCAATGCTCTACCAACTGAGCTACACGGTCAAGACGGTTCGAGAATTATATTTCGGAACTCAGTCTAGTCCTTCAATATCTGTGCGTCTTAAAGTGATAGTAATAATGCAAAGACTCAGGTGTATATTAAATGTATTGTTGATGTTGCTACTCTGAGTCACCAACCGGGCAAGCTGAAAAATTAGCTTGACCACGGTGGGAATCGAACCCGCGACCTTTGGTTTGCTAGTCCAATGCTCTACCAACTGAGCTACACGGTCAAGACGGTTCGAGAAATTATATTTCGGAACTCAGTCTAGTCCCTTCAATATCTGTGCGTCTTAAAGTGATAGTAATAATGCAAAGACTCAGGTGTATATTAAATGTATATGTGATGTTGCTACTCTGAGTCACAACCGGGCAAGCTGAAAAATTAGCTTGACCACGGTGGGAATCGAACCCGCGACCTTTGGTTTGCTAGTCCAATGCTCTACCAACTGAGCTACACGGTCAAGACGGTTCGAGTAAATGATATTTCGGAACTCAGTCTAGTCCCTTCAATATCTGTGCGTCTTAAAGTGATAGTAATAATGCAAAGACTCAGGTGTATATTAAGCCTTGGTCAAACGGCCGCAACATTTTGTTGCAACATCGTCCAACAATGTTGCAACAAAATGTTGCGGTCGTTTGACCACCCTTTTACAGAATGTTGCATGATGTTAGAACATGTTGCGTTGAGTTTGACTCGAGTCAAATTTTAACGCAACATTTTGTCACAATTTCTGGAGTTGCGATCGTTTGACCACTTGCAAACAACATTGCTGTCGTTGGGTATGCGCACCAGACGTTCTTGGCATGAAATTTGAATACAAGATGGCGGCCATATTGCTCACTTAGGCAACGTATGCCGGGATTGGCAACATATGCCGGGATTGGCAACATGTGAAAGATGACGAAGGTTGGTACGGTTTGACTAGTCTGGTCGAATATGATGACAACAAGCCGCAACATGTGGCAATCATGTTGCATGATGTTGCAACAAAATGTTGCGGCCGTTTGACCAAGGCTTTAAATGTATATGTGATGTTGCTACTCTGAGTCACCAACCGGGCAAGCTAAAAAATTAGCTTGACCACGGTGGGAATCGAACCCGCGACCTTTGGTTTGCTAGTCCAATGCTCTACCAACTGAGCTACACGGTCAAGACGGTTCGAGTAAATGATATTTCGGAACTCAGTCTAGTCCCTTCAATATCTGTGCGTCTTAAAGTGATAGTAATAATGCAAAGACTCAGGTGTATATTAAATGTATATGTGATGTTGCTACTCTGAGTCACCAATATCATTTCCGAAATATCATTTACTCGAACCGTCTTGACCGTGTAGCTCAGTTGGTAGAGCATTGGACTAGCAAACCAAAGGTCGCGGGTTCGATTCCACCGTGGTCAAGCTAATTTTTCAGCTTGCCCGGTTGGTGACTCAGAGTAGCAACATCACATATACATTTAATATACACTTGAGTCTTTGCATTATTACTATCACTTTAAGACGCACAGATATTGAAGGGACTAGACTGAGTTCCGAAATATCATTTACTCGAACCGTCTTGACCGTGTAGCTCAGTTGGTAGAGCATTGGACTAGCAAACCAAAGGTCGCGGGTTCGATTCCCCGTGGTCAAGCTAATTTTTCAGCTTGCCCGGTTGGTGACTCAGAGTAGCAACATCACATATACATTTAATATACACCTGAGTCTTTGCATTATTACTATCACTTTAAGACGCACAGATATTGAAGGGACTAGACTGAGTTCCGAAATATCATTTACTCGAACCGTCTTGACCGTGTAGCTCAGTTGGTAGAGCATTGGACTAGCAAACCAAAGGTCGCGGGTTCGATTCCCACCGTGGTCAAGCTAATTTTTCAGCTTGCCCGGTTGGTGACTCAGAGTAGCAACATCACATATACATTTAATATACACCTGAGTCTTTGCATTATTACATCACTTTAAGACGCACAGATATTGAAGGGACTAGACTGAGTTCCGAAATATCATTTACTCGAACCGTCTTGACCGTGTAGCTCAGTTGGTAGAGCATTGGACTAGCAAACCAAAGGTCGCGGGTTCGATTCCCACGGGTTCGATTCCCCAAGCTAATTTTTCAGCTTGCCCGGTTGGTGACTCAGAGTAGCAACATCACATATACATTTAATATACACCTGAGTCTTTGCATTATTACTATCACTTTAAGACGCACAGATATTGAAGGGACTAGACTGAGTTCCGAAATATCATTTACTCGAACCGTCTTGACCGTGTAGCTCAGTTGGTAGAGCATTGGACTAGCAAACCAAAGGTCGCGGGTTCGATTCCCACCGTGGTCAAGCTAATGTTGGTGACTCAGAGTAGCAACATCACATATACATTTAATCAGTACGCCTTTTGGCTGATGGTAACCGTTTAATGCGAAGAGCATTCGAATGACTGTAAACAGTCCAGTCAAGCCATCCGCTATCGATAAATTTGTTACCAAAACCGTACCAGGAGTGCGGAATTTTTTGAAAGGATCACAATATAGTACCAAAAGTAGTATAGCATTTAGGAGCAATGCCGAAGAAGCTAAAGCGATGTTCAAAGCAATCGTTATGTCACTTTCAACCCAATCAGTAAACGACTTGTTATTCATTTTTCATCGAAGTTAAATTAAAAATTCTCCAAGTCTGTCAAACCTTTTCACTGGAGCTTTAAAGCTTTATCGTATATAAAGTATATCATATATACTGCCACTGGCTTCTTCGCTGTATTCACTGAAGGTTCATAGTACGTTGCACCGTTGTCCAACAACTCATTGTTAATTAAGCCTTCAATCTTTGGTTCGCTTTGGCCAGAATAATAGGAAGAAAAAATTGTCAATTTTTCAGCTGCCCGACCATGTTTGTGTTCATTAATAACCTGTTTCTCATTTTCTAATTGGTAGTTCGTCGCCACCCGTGTTTAATGACGATGTTATTTTGTTCCTATACGACAAAGATCTTTCCATTATCGTGACCCGGCCCATATTTACGACTTCAAGCGTGGGGATTAAGCTATCCCGCATAGACATGCAGTCAATCAAAACTAAATAAAATTGCACGAAACCGGAGACTCTGTCTTTAATTTTAGAGCTACATAACTTAATTGCAAATGTTCAATTCCTGTGTATCAATATTTGTATTTCCACACGGAATTTCACGCTTTCTCTTTCGGCTGGGATTATTGAATAAAAGTAATCGACACTATAAAAAGATAAATAACACATCGGATTTCCTTTAAAACTGAGTGAGATTAAAATCAATGTATTTCCGGTATGTTGAACAACATTAAAAAATCACCTGTTAGCGCTGTTTTCTTCATTTATTCAATAATAAAAATTATTGCTTATGCAGTTGTAAGTACCGCATGATACACCGTTTTGCTTTTTTTTAAGAATTTTTATAAATTACGACCCACATATTACGACATGTCATTAGTGAATAGTGTAATAATAAACACGTGAGAAGATTTTTATTAATGATCTGTGTCCTGTGTTAGAGATATCTCGAACTGCGCGTATAACTAATGATAATTGATAGATTTTTATGTCAGTAAAATGCGCAATGCTGCGGAAACATAGTATACTCGTAGTCCAGCACTTTTGCAATCATCGCGTGGGCCGTGGGGGTAAATGACATGGCACCTGACAAATATTAATAAGCATTGAAAATGAATTGTGCGTTCCGGCGAAAAACCCAGTCGATTTCATCTTTGTAGACATATGTATATTATATTTATTAATATCAACTATAAATAATACATATTTGTTCATCTGAACTGGAGTTATGTTCATATGTTGTCTTTGGTAAAAACTAAATATATCACAGAAAAAATTCAATTATTCCTCATCTGTCACTTCTCGTTTGACAGAATTTAAGTCAAACTTTTCTCCCGTGATCCTCTCATAAAGGGATATGATATCTGTACATGTTGTTTCAAAATGTGTTGTTGGGTCATAAGATTTGGATATGAAAATCTAGATATCAAAAAAAAGTTCAATATTGTATAATGTACATAGTAACACATCATACTGACGTACCCTAGGCACAGAGCCCTAGGCAATTTAATTTAAGCAGCAGGGAGAACCAGGGAGTTGGGGAGGAGTTGGGGGGGGGGGAAATGCTTCCAATAATTTCCAGAAAGCAATTTTCAGGAGGTTTCATTTAAAGAAGTGGAAACAGAATTCAAACAAAAGATTGTGTAAACCCACCAGCAATTACATCATTTTTTATTGTTACAACTTACCTTACTGTTTATACCATCATCATTAGGTTCATAGAGATCTGTGATGAACACAAACTTTTCATCAATTTCACCTAACAGATCTAGTGCAGGTTTGAGTTCCTCTTCAGGATTTAATGACTCAACCGTTGTGCTGATCATTGCAAGGTATTTGCCTTTGGCTGCGACCTTGTGAGTATCAGATACAAGGCAAATGTAAATATCTAAATAAAAAAGTGGCAAACAGCAGCCAACTTTAGTAAAGTTGAGCATTTGTGTGCATAGCTGTTAATAACTATTAACTAGGCTTCGTACCTGACTTTCTTTTAAGTTGATTTTGGGGGAAAATGATTTGACATGACAGTGATTCATCAGTTCCTGCTATACCGTGAGACAGCACACAAATACATCGGATAACCTGGCCAATCTTTGAAACAGAGTCGGGAAAATATGAAGGGTCACCCACAATGCACTTGGCTTTTGCAATCTCCCCTCCAGATGAAATTCCCACAGCCTCACCGGCTTCCATAATGACCTCATCGACTGGCTTATTCACCATGAACACTCCACCGTGTAATGCAGCCAGTCGTGAAAAACCTTGGGGTAACTCACCCAGGCCATACACAGGGTATATATATGGACTTTTACCATACTTTGCAATTGAATCACGGTACAAGTTAATTCTTTTAATGGTCTCAGCACATGGTTTGTTTAGGTAGTCATCATCTAAGTACAATGCTAATGCATGTCCTGTAAAATCAATTGTATTCTGATCAAGACCAAAGTTCTCATAAACCTCAGCCATTGTCGTAGAGTCGGGCAGGACTTCCCCCCAGGTTTTTGGGTTGGCAAAATCAAAGGCCGACACAAACTCCAAAAAGGTGCGAAACCGTCGCTTTTGGAAGAACCCCATCAGACTGGAACTTAAAGCCTCGGCTTCATTAGAAGGAACTTTATACAGTTGACCGCTCTTATATACATAACTGCCTTCGACTAATTTAAAATTCATATAATTTGTTACACCCGTGTACATTAGAAGTTTCACCAAAATTCCATTCGCGAGGATGAATTTCGGTATCAAATCTATATTCCACTCCCTCACCCTTCCGATCTGAGTGAAACCCTCGCTTTTTCCCGCCAGCTCGTAAAGTTTGGCCAAATTCACAGAAGCGCTATCACCCCCATAATATTCTCGTCGATCCAAATGGAGTATTTTTCGGCCGTTCAGAGCTAAAAGACCGCTCAAAATACACTCTTTCAGGCCAGTTCCTAATATAATGGCATCGTAGTCACCGTTCATGGTCCCCAGAAAAGAGAGACAGAGCGGAAAACAGTTATAAAAAAAAATACAGAAATTTTTTCACAGTGTAGAGGAATATACAACACCTTTGTTTTTGACTCCGATTCGCAGTTTTCACGACGCTTTTTCGGCGAAAAATATTTCTAGCGTTTCTCAGCGACGCTGATCTCACCGGATATACGTGTACGTGGAGTGTTTGTCACTGGTCAATGCAATGCGCATGGGACATTTGACCTGACACGGTGGCAAATTCTATTTAAATTTCCTTGTCGATTTCAAAAGAATTGCAATTTCTCCAGAACGTGGCATTGTAAACTGTACTCTATAAATCTATCGTAGAAAATTTAAACTAAAGCGAAATCTACGCTTGAAAGCTTCGAGATGTGTGGTAAGTATTTTAGTATAAAACGCTTTAGGCAAGATGTATTGCAAATAAACTTGGTCGAACGTACTTGCTATGCATCTGTTGAACGGAAGTTTGTAAACGAGGTTTTGCAGAAAGTATTTTATATTTCTAATGTTGCATTTATTGCTACTTCTTACGCTTTAAAGCTCAAAAAGAGACTTATTAAAAAAGAGACTAGTTATAGCTTTGAATTAATTTTTTATCGGGAAGACGACTACTTATAAGTTATAACCTCACTGTTCAGAAATATAGACATTTCTGGGTATTTTTATAGGGATATTTGCCTACCTCAACTATCTCGTCCCAAGAGACAGGAAATTTATCATCGATACACTCATAAAAGGTCTCAAACGCTTGGAATATAGAGGCTATGATTCGACTGGTATGTTTTGATATATATTTGGAAGAGTATTTTCTTATACAATGAAATTTCCAAGCAAGCTTGCAAAAACCGTTTTACTGAACAATTTCATTTGTCTTCAAGGAATTGGTATTGATGGCGACGTCAAGTTACATGGTTCCGATTTGAAACAAATAAAGTAGGTTTGGATCTATTTTTTTTCATAATATTGTGGTAAATCCGATTGAAGTATTGTGTATGATGAGCCTCTGTTCAAAACGACAACGTACGTTGTGTACTTTAATATTGTTTACGTAGAACTAAAGCTAAACTTTGTGTAAACGAGATAAATCTATTAAATCTGAACTATTTGTATGCAGTCCTTACTCCTGGACGTTTTGCAATTTGAACTTTTTTTATACAATGCATTTTTTGGCAGGCTTGCAGCGAGTAATTGTATATTAAAATGAGCTTTGTACTCGCTATTTATTTGCTACTAGGATACATATTTTTTAAGATCGAATATTCCCTTGGAGAAACACATTAGCATCTCATTTATTGCATCATTATGTGCATGAATTGCATTTGACATTTATCTAAACAGCCAGGCCATATCATGTGAAAGTCACCTGCAACTAAATCAGTACCTTGTTACATCAGGAAGTTGAATGTGAATTCCTGGAAATGCATCAATTTTACATGTGCATGGATTTCACTTGACATTTAAATTATCTAAACAGCCAGGCCATATCATGTGAAAGTCACCTGTTTCTATAAATCAGTATCTTGTTACAACATGCAGTTGAATGTGAATTCCTAGTAATGCTTCAATTTTAGCATTAACAATTCATTCTTTAAGTCCTTAAGGAATTACATAATATTGTTTGAGAATTTCTTTGTGTATAAGTTAGTAAACAGTCTTTGTGCAAAATCATTTGATACAAGTAGTTTGCATTTTGTTTGAACAATAATTCCTGGAATCACATTAACACCTGACAGTCCGTTTTGCTTGTTTTGAAACTTAACAGTGGGCAAATACACCATGCCAGTATTAGATAACCATTTAATACTGTTTGTTAAGGTTGGTGAAAAAACGAGGAAAAGTGAAAGCTCTTGAGGATGCAATTCAGAGTGAGATTATTACTACTCTATTAACTTCATAAACAGACTAGATTCTAGTTGAATCCATTCTGAAATCTACCAGGGCTTTAATAAGTTCTCCTCTTACATCGTCCCTTAGAGGTACAAGATCTCAATTTTGATGCAAATTTTGACATTCATTTCGGCATTGCTCACACAAGATGGGCGACTCATGGTGTGCCAAATGAAGTGAACAGTCATCCACACAGGTCATCACCAGAAAATGGTAAGAAAATGGATCATATGACTGGTATTCATTTAGTATCAAATATTGGGATGTTATATTGTTACCTAGTCTGGTTATTGAAAGATGCATTGCATAACCATACATAGCTCATAGCTGACACATTATTCCTGAAAAAGAACTAAATCTCTCTAAATTATTATAAGCCAGTTAGATAAGACCACCAGATAAATCAGTAACTTTTTTTTCAGAATTCATTGTCATTCACAATGGCATTATCACAAATTTCAAAGACCTTAAAACCTTCTTGGTAAGTCAGGTTCTGGTTAAGATGCACTGTATTAGAATATGTATTAATTAACAACCCAGACCAGTTGCATGCAGTTGTCCAACAATAATTCTATATTTTGTTCATAGCAAGGCAAAGGTTACAAGTTTGAGTCAGACACTGACACAGAAGTGATTCCGAAACTGGCCAAATATTTGTATGAGACATCTGTAAGAAAATTTATGCATTAATTAAACCTTAAATAAATAAAATTGTTAATCACTTAGTCACTTCTCAATGAGTTCACCTAACAATCGATAACTTTCGTGTTTGTTTGTAGAAAGGAGAGGAGGGAACTGTGTCCTTTCGAGAAATTGTTGAACTTGTAGTAAAGCAACTGGTAAGTTGATTCATTAGAATAAGTCCACCAGGGAAACATGAAATAAATCATACATGCATCATGGAAGCATCATACAATCATCCTCCTTATACTTTGTCATCATCATACCTTTCCATGATCCCATCATCATGATTACCATAATCAATACCATTGATAATCATCCCTCCAGTTGACATGATAATCTTTAAATTATAATTGTAACTTTTCATGCTGTAGGAAGGAGCTTTTGCTTTAGTATTTAAAAGCCTTCACTTTCCTGGTCAATGTGTTGTTGCAAGGTACTTTGCTCAATCTTTTATGAGATAAATTTTCCTGTTTGTGCAAAAGATCTTAAAGGTTCCTTAATAATATTCTTTTCTCCAACTTAGACGTGGTAGTCCTTTGCTCATTGCGATAAAAAGCAAATCACCCCTGACAGTAGACAAAGTGCCAATTTTGTATAGTGAAGGTATCAACAATAACAATTCATCATATATCTGTATTCACTATTATTTTTAAGAATGTCAATGCTCAAGATAGCAAAGAAGTATTGTATCCAGTTTTCATATCGCGATCTGTGTCACGCACATTTTTTATTTTGCAATTTTTTTCCCTCACGTTGCGGAATCTCGGGTATCGCGTCGCGGGAACAAACACGCGTACCAGAAAGAGGGCATGCGTGCATCACAAACCGCAAAAGAAAACTGGACTCGAATGCTTCAGGGCCACACAGGAGATTGTGTGAACCTTTTCAAACCGTTTTTGGTCATAATGCAATTGAGACGAAAAAATCTCGAATCCTGACAAGGATCAGTCCTAGAATGTGGGGGGGGGGGACATGTAAGATTGTTACTATGATCCATTACTATTGCAAACAACAAATTTACTCAGTGAAATCAATTCACTGATTTGTTCGTAGATAACCCAATGAAATTGTCTCGAAGTGACAGTCTGGATAGCATGGGAAGCACTAACTCTATGTATTACAATGTGTCCGAAGGAACCGCCATCGAGTATTTCTTTGCGTCTGATGCAAGGTATGATAAGACTGTGGATATAAGGCGCATAGACATAGCAGAGCATCCTCGTTCATAGGTTATTTCCTCGTTTCATGATCATGATCACTATTTTAGAGATGCCAAGGAAGAGCAACGTCAAATAATCCGTAATATTATTCTTTAATTTATAACTGCCAGGATTTAACTTTGTTCTTCTAAATTACAGCGCCGTAATTGAACACACTAATCGAGTTATCTACCTTGAAGACAATGACGTTGCTTCAGTGGTTGACGGAAGTAAGAAAGAAATTGTGATTTTTATAAAACGACGTCTTGCATAGTTTATCGTTCTCCAACATAATACCCAAATTTGCTCCCCTTCTGCCCAACCTTTGGCCTAAATGGGTTGTGGGTTGACGATCCTTCACCTCTTTGCGCATTCGAGCAATCCATAGGCGAGGCAGATGTTTCTTGCATGATAAGATTGGAAGGAGAATACCAAGTTTACATACTATTTCCGTAGGTCTTTTCATTCACCGATTGAAGAAGGAACAGAAGACGGATGGAGTTATGCATCGAGAGATTCAAACATTGCAAATGGAGTTGCAACAAATTATGAAAGGTAAATGAAAAGGATAGGAAAAATAGTTAAGAAAAATAGCCATCCATCCATTCAACGTGGGCGTGGTGGTAGAGACGTTAAGACAACGCATAAAACGGAAAAGCCTTTACAAGTGGATGAATGCCGAGGAGTATTAAGTTTGTTTTAATGAATCACCATAATTCAAATATACACATGTGCACTCATTTCTGCTTCAGCTGGTTACAGCACGTTCATGGAAAAGGAGATTTTTGAACAACCGGAAAGTGTCATCAACACCATGCGTGGACGAGTTGATTTTGACAATTACAAAGGTTTGTGATTTTGAGATGGTTTAAAAATCTATACATGATTATAGGGACCAAGCAATCCAGCTATATCTCTGCCGGAAAGCGGGTTGAATACGGTGGAGATTTCGGTGAACCTTAGGAAACTTAAACAAACTATCTTTTTGTTTTTTTCTTCCGTTAGTAACCTTGGGTGGTTTGGTAAAATATGTTGATATCATAAGAAGATGCCGTCGTCTGCTTCTCATTGCGTGTGGTACTAGTTACCATAGCGCTTTGGCGGTAATGCTTTGAATTTTCGTATATTCAGATTGTGTACTTATTATCAGTCATGAACCAAACCTAAGCTCGTTTGATACGGGTTTTATGCTAATAGTCATGCAACTATTCCAGACTCGTCAAATGTTGGAAGAGCTTACCGAACTTCCGGTCATGGTCGAACTCGCGAGTGACTTCTTAGATCGAGCCACGCCCATATTTCGTGATGACGTATGCTTCTTTATCAGCCAATCAGGTTTGTCGAATTCTCGCCGCCTTTTGTTTTATCTCGTTATGCTTGAAACATGACGTGAGAATTCTCCTCGCTAGGTGAAACAGCTGACACTCTGAACGCGTTGCGTTACTGCAAGGAACGTGGCGCTCTTTGCGTTGGCATCACTAACACAGGTGAGCCAAAACCTAAACCGGAGATGAGCGTGTACGACCGTGAAATGTTTTAATAATCAATTCCATTGTTGCATTACAGTTGGAAGTACTGTGTCACGTGAGACGAAGTGCGGTTGCCATATCAACGCGGGACCTGAGATTGGCGTCGCTAGCACAAAGGTTTGATAAATCTCAGTATCTTTCATTAGAAATGCATTCGACGCGGCCATTCATCTCTGCTCATTCTGATTACTTACAATACTCAGCGTATGTCACACATATGCGAGTAAACTATACTCGCCAGCATTTAAAATCATCTCCCGAATGCAATGTTATGTTTTTGGCGATTTTCTAGGCCTACACCAGCCAGTTCCTAACTTTGGTGATGTTCGGCTTGATGGTGAGTGCTGATCGCCTGTCAAAGGTGGAACGAAGAAAGGAGATAATCGATGCCATGAGGAAACTACCAGGTGAGTTAAGAGCACTTCCAAATTCACCATTACCACCATTCATTCTCATCTACCATCATCATCAACACCATCAACCATAGCAATGTCCAATTAATTCGTCAATTTCATCAAAACTATCGTTTCTTTACAGGGCAGTTGAATTTGACCATGCACCGAATACACTAACCAAACTAAATCGTTTTTTTTTTAAGAACTTATTAAAGAAGTTTTGAAAGTTGACGTTAAGATCAAAGAACTTGCGCAGGAGCTTTATGAACAAAAAAGTTTGTTGATTCTTGGTCGTGGCTACAACTTCGCCACCTGTCTCGAGGGAGCTCTGGTATGAAATAGAAACGAATTTTGTGGCATTTCCTTCATATTAATAGCGAGCGAGTTTTGACAAATATGACATCGTATGAATTTTGCAGAAAGTCAAGGAACTCACCTACATGCACTCCGAAGGTATAATGTCCGGAGAATTAAAACATGGTCCTCTTGCAATGGTGGACAAAGTATTACCAATCGTTATGATCATAACTAAGGATCGACTTTACCAGGTCAGTATTGTTGGCAGATCTTCTTACTGACCAAGCTTTTGAGGCTTTAACCGACAAAACTATATTTTGTGATTCTTTCTTTACAGAAAGTCATGAATGCTCTCCATGAGGTAACAGCCAGGCAGGTGAGTTAGCTCCTGATTTGCATGAAACCACGTCAGTTCTGGTACTATCATTGTTCTGACGTGACATTTTTCCAGTTCACTGCATTCCTCCTTTTCCATCCCCCCGTTCGTCTCGACAATGATCTCTAATCATTATCGGTAAGCTGGAACCGCTCCATTTTGCACGAATGGAACCCTGGTAAAGGGGTTTTATTAAAGTTACTCTCATTAAATACACAAACAACAATTTTATTTGCCAAGGGTCGTCCTATCATATTGTGTTCCAAAGGTGACGAAGAAGTGAAGAAATATGCGTTCCGTCATGTTGAAATACCACAGACAGTCGACTGCCTTCAAGGGATTCTCACTGTTATACCATTACAACTTCTCTCCTTTCACGTTGCTTGCTTACGTGGATATGACGTAAGTATTATACTATAATGAGGTCATTTATATGGAGTGTTAGCTGGACCGCCAACCGGTCACTAATTAATGACCGTTAGCTAACGTCTTTTACGAGGTTTTTTAGTAAATTGGTTTTTGAAATTCTCTTCATAGGTTGACTGCCCAAGAAATTTGGCGAAATCCGTGACAGTGGAATGAGAATTGTACATTGACAGACTGAAAAAACATTAATATAACCCATCAAACATATTTTAAGATGGTCTGAAAACCGTCAGCCATATTTTTAGGCTTTATGCTATATTTTCGGGGTTTTTTCTCCAACAATTTCAAGTAATCTTTCAATGGCATCAGCGTGTCGAATCACTCCAAACATATTGTTTACATCATGAGGACCTTTTGAAGATTTCGTGGTCTTAAAACCATTTTGTGTTTCTTCCTAACATACTGATTTAGCGTATAATAAATTTTCCTGATTTTTATAATACTGCCAGCCATTCAAAATTTGTAGTAAACTCTCAATTCTAATCTACAAGTTGACGATTATATACCCTACGTGGACAAAATGACATCCAAGAATCAAGATTGTAGAAACATTCAACTGTAAGTTTACTATACGGCTACAATAATTCAAAAAAAGGTGCGACCCTTCTGCACGAAATTAACCACAAAATATAAACAATGTAATCATCGCAAGATAGTCAAAACATCAAATAAAAATATTAAATGTCATTCTTGGGAAGTCTATTGTTTTAATTTAGGTAGGCAGCTGTTAGATGGTTAACAGTGAACTGTCAAGAGCAAGTCCTCCAGGAATTATAATATAGCTCAGTGGGGAAAACAACGAAAATAAGCAATCTCGAAACCAGAGCCCGCGATCCATCGGGGGGAGTGGGCTCTGGTTTCGAGATTGCGAAAATAAGGAGACCTGGTGCGAGGAACGCCTTTGGTAATGCGTAACACGTGATATTTTACATGCGTGTTTCAACTTCCAACAGTTCCAAGTAAAATCTAAATCAAATTTATAGTTTTGATTGTTTCCAAAAGCTAACACCTGAAGTATTTTACAAACTATGGCCGAACCGCGCAAAGTACACGTCGGAAACCTTCCATTTAAAATATCACAAGAGGAAATTCGCGAAGCTTTTGAAAAATATGGCGCCGTTGAAGACGGTAGGGCAAGGAAACAATTGCTTATTTCAGTGGTGATTTTGTTTGCGTGTGAAATAGCGCGCTTAATTTCTATCGTCTTGACAAAGGGAGATGGGTTTCTAAGCCTCCAAATTATTCTATCCCGGATTTGCTGGTCGTTTGTTGTTACTAAAAGTATTAAATGCCTTTCAAATCAAACCGAATTTGAACTGTTTCTGATGGCAATCGTTACTAGTGTATTTAATAATCCGGCCTAGTTTTTTCCATTTCAGAATCGGTCTGTTTAGGCGTTTTCTTGATCCAGAATGAATTGTAACCATAAAAAATGTATATAATTGTATGATTTGTCTAAAGCAGATTCCATGATTGATGAATGATGATTCATATTTTTTCAATTTAGTCATCATTGTGAGTGACAGGGATACTGGCAGACCTCGTGGTTTTGGATTTGTCACATTTGAAAATGAAGAAGATGCCAAGGAAGCCATTAATGGACTGGATGAAACGGTATGCCAATTACCAAATTGATTATTACAAGGAACTCCCCTCAGTTGATCGGTTAAGAAAAGTATAAGTGAAATAGTTGGTTGGCACATATTCTGTCTCAATTGAAATCCGAAAGATTCCATATTCCCTGGTGATGAAGCGGTCCTTGGCAGACTGGCGTTATTCTGCATCAGATTTTATCATATATTAATCAGTAGCGTGCACGTGCTGACCACAAGTGTTGGGCTACCTATGATTTTGTGTGGTTACTTTTTATTTCAAACCAAATTTATTTCATTCCAGGAGCTTGGTGGACGTAACATTAGAGTGAGCGAGTCGAGACCTCGTCGGGAAGGTGGTGGTGGACGTGGTGGTGGCCGCAGTTATGGTGATGGTGGGTATAGTAGAGGTGGTCGAGGTAGTTATGGTGGTGATAGATATGGTGGTGGTGGTTCTGACCGAGGATATGGAGGTGGTGACAGATACAGTAGTGGTAACAGATATTGAAACTTTCATAGGTAAGCCAGTGCTATATATATATAGTATTTTTAGATTTTATCAACTCTCATATGTATTTTATTGCCACAATGCTACTTGTCCAAAAAATTTAATGATGTGATGCACTCAATAATGTGGTTTACATACAGAGCATACTAGTGTTGACCACAATGCAACTTCTGCGGTATTAACCAGCAAGAAAACCTATAGCATTATGTTCCCTTTGGATCTCAGCATATTGATGCATTTTAGTGTTCATTGATATGGCCATGCTTATTCTGTTCTCACATAAAGGCTCGGGATGACAAAATGATCGAATCGTACTCAGTGAATCTCTTGTTATGTATCAATTATGACATTGGCCGATCCAACAAAGAGTCATGGCCAATTGATCTCTAGGTGATCCATGTTCGCGAGAGAAGTCTACCCGTGCAATGATGTCAACTTTTTTTTACTTATTGTCAATGTTGTCCGATTAAAATATGATTATTGGATGTTTCTCTCCTTTTCTATGCCAACAGTACCTCATTTAGAGTCCACAAAACCAGTTTGAAACTTGTTTGTGCTTGGTTCTATCAACAAAGCTACCTATTTTACTTATCAAATTTACAAACGATTTTTCA
Source organism: Dendronephthya gigantea (assembly GCF_004324835.1). Lineage (NCBI taxonomy): Eukaryota > Metazoa > Cnidaria > Anthozoa > Malacalcyonacea > Nephtheidae > Dendronephthya > Dendronephthya gigantea. The sequence continues at coordinate 2,944,918 of NW_021163020.1, forward strand.
AATTTTTTCTTGAAAAATATTTGTGACCTGTTTCCACAAGATTGTTTTTAAACTAATTGATTAAAACAACTTTGTTACCAGTTTAAACCATTGGCGAAAGGCTTGCTTCAAAATCTTTTAAATTACCTTTACTGAAACAGAATATCATTTAAACAACGACTAGAATGTGGACATTTTATTCCGTGAGTATTTCGTGAGCTATTTGAACTTTCTGGGAACTTGTCAACGAATAATGTGCTAAAAACCGGTAGAACCGGATAAACAGGTCGATGACCAGTTGGAATTTGTTCTGTTCTCATCAAGTGATCTACTGTTGTGCTTGTCTAAATGTATTTTGTAACAGCGTCTGCATTTGCGAAATTTTCTTTTACATTCAACTTTGAGCGTCTGCTTAATGACCATCCTAAATAGATTGCCGGAATCTGTACCATTAGGACTCCTCCGACTCGACTGAATCGGAAAAACAGGTAGTATAAGACTTTAAGCAGATTTGCAGCCAAAATCCCAAGTCAGTTTTCAAAGTAAAGTCGTGAGTTATGCACACTATTAAATGCACACTAGGAAATGTTCATGTGAATAAGAAATTCCATAGACGTCTAGATCAGAATTCAGGAGAAATGAAATAGTTTAGAACTGGAATTGGGCGCACAGTTTAGATCTTTTTCGGTTTTGTGAAAAATTGAAAAAAATTGGGGAGATATATGTAATGGACAAATATTTAGTAAGTCATCCACTTCATCAGATGAATCTGATAAATGGTCTATGAGAGTAAAAAAATCTTCACTTCGCGCAAGTGAAGACGCCCTTTGACCCTGGCATCCTGCAACTAGACAACCGAATATTTACAACCATAGTTCGTCGTTCGCCGTGGTATGTTTGTAGTTTCCCGCTTTTTCAGCGTTTTTTCAATGTTTCGCGGGAGACAAGCCTTTGAAGAACCATTCGCGGCCGTCACTTTAGTTACGGCATCACAAATCTGCGCTAAGTGTCCAACGAGTGAAATGAATTTATTGCGGTTGAAATATTTCATGTAAAATCACGCGACAACCAAAAGAAGGGATTAAGAGAGGTAAAGCTGCTTTTCGCTTTGTTGGGAGAGGAATGTTTTGTTTGAGTCTCGAATACTAATGGCTCCAGTGAGTAGGCGTGAGAGATCGTAAATATTCGTGTCTCCGACATGGTGTTTACATGACATGCAAGGAGGTTTTCCTATTTTTGCAAACGGTGATGGCCCTAATATCGCACAAAGGTTCAAAATCACAGACTTTTTTCACAGTTCAACCCGTTGCGAGACAATTTGTTTGAAAAATTGGCAACGCCAAGTCGCCAACGCCCTATGGACTCATATAGGGAACGCCCACGGCGTTAATTAAACGTAATAAACTGACGATATAAAATTCCTTTCAGGTAAAGAAATTTTAAAGATGGAGGATACAAGAAGTTTTCCTTTGGGAATGGAAACACGCAGAATTTTCGTCAATCGTCGTGCATCTCGGTATAGCCACGTGACTTGTTTCTACAATTCTCGTTCTTCTCGCCGCGAAAGGAAAGAAGCATTTGGTTTGGCGTGTACGTTGAACAAAAAACACAAAAAATGGGCGAAAGTTGTAAACTTTTCTTCGGAAATGTTTCCTTCGATTCTTCTGAAGACGACCTAAGAGAAATGTGTGAAAAACATGGTACAGTTGAAGATGGTGAGTGAAAAATTAGTGGCAATACTTCTCCACTCGTTTCACCGCGTGCTCGAATGCTTGCTTTTAGAATTCAAGTTTTAAAGCCATTTGAAACTTATTTCACATGATCTAAGACGTCTAGGCGAATGTATTATTGATATTTAGATGTTCTGATGCTATATTGAATATATTGACACCGTTTAATATCTTTCGTCGCGAATTTTGAAATATTTTGCGGCAAATATTTCATGCATGTGCTTTGTCAGTGGCATTATTATAAATTATAATACATTTGAAATGAAGTACTATATAAATCCTACTGATTTGACTGATATGAACCAAAATTCTATGCGTGATCTGTCAATTTGTGCGAAAAAACATAAGCATATGAGTTGCCAATTTCATTATATAATGCTTAGCCTTGAATGCTTTTTTTTCTGACTACACTTTTCATGCTGAAATCACTGTTAAGTGTCTAACCATACTGGAAAGTTCACTTATCTGCCAAATTTACAAGCAGTTTCACAACCCTATGCTGAAGAGATCTTTTTATGTATGCTACACAGAATACACCCTTGGCATATCATTGGAAAAAAGTAAAAATAGTATGCCAGTATCATGCGAGGTTCATGTGCATTCTCTTTATTTTTTCCTGTCAGAACAATACCTTGGGCCGTACCAAATCAGACCATAGTTTAAGGTTTCCAGACCCAGCACAACGTAGTGTAAATAGTAATTTTTCCTTGTGATTTTTAGTTGTGATTGTGAAGGATAGGGAAACTGGCAAGTCCCGAGGTTTTGGGTTTGTTACATTTACAAATGCTGATGATGCAAAAAGTGCAAAAGAAGCTCTAAATGACCGGGTATGTTAGATCAACATTTTGTTTAATGCATAGGTTTTGTTGCTATGGTGTGTGTTGTCTTCAAATAGCTTTGAATGATACTTTGACACCCTTTTAAGCTTAGGTGTTTTCTTTAGAAGATTAGTTTCAATCAGTTTTAGCTTTTCATGTAGTCAAAGTCATTTTGTTAATAGTTTCACATTGTAAGCTAGTAAAAATATTATTTTTGCTTGCTTTTATAGGAATTACATGGCCGCAAGGTTAATGTAAATGATGCAAAGCCACGTAGTGATGGTGGAGGAGGAGGTGGTGGAGGTAGAAGTTTTGGTGGTGGTGGAGGCCGTGGACGTGGTCGAGGTGGACGTGGTGGTGGAGGGGGAGGTAGAGGAGGTGGACGTTATGGTGGTGGTGGTTATGGAGGTGGCGGAGGAGGCTATGGAAGTGGTGGAGGAGGCTATGGTGGTGGTGGTGGTGGTAATTATGGTGGTGGCGGTGGTTATGGTGGAGGTAGTTATGGTGCAGGTGGTGGTCGTGGTGGTTATGCTGGTGACAGCTATGGTGATGGAAGCTATAATTATGGTAGTGGAGGAGGCCAATATAACTATTAATAGGTAAGTCAATTTCTCATTGTATGCACATTTCTTAAATAAATATAAGGGTGCCTAAGTAATCCATTTTCTTCTTGAATATGTCTTCTTAATTTTGACTGCGTATGACTGTATGTATTCTTTGTCTTATACTATGAAGGCCTATGATGACTGAATGCCTGTTCAAATGTCTGAGAATATTGATCCGGATTTGTTACATAATTGGTTTGTCCAGTCCTATACAAGATTTGAAGCACATTGAACTTAGGTGGTTTGAAAGTCTGGCAGAGAACGATGTCTATATCTTTTTTTTATTTTAATCTAAATTGTTTCTGTTAATATTGTCCGATTAAAGATTGTCTTTTAGTTGTATTCTATTTTCATATCCGGTTTGCCGCCAACAGTACCTCATTGTCTACAAAACCTGTTTGGACTCATTTTTTGTACAACTGCTTGTTTTATCTGGTAAAATTTTCACAATTAAGAATGCCAAAAACTTTGTAGCATTTTCAGTGCTTCTTAGAAAATTTTAAACCAGTTTGAACTTGTTCTGTCCTCAACTGATCTACTGTTGTGCCTTGATTTCTATGTTCTATTTTTGTTGTTCTTTGTGTACATTATGAGGTCTATTGTGACTGTTTATTAAAAACTTGGCCATGTGTTTTCCCATTGGTGACAATTGGTGACTAATTATGCTTTTACTTGTCAAAAAATTTGGTCACTGTTGGAATTTGTAATTTTGGAGGATGCCTTCTTGCATACCCTGTAAAAAAAAATACAGATGGTATGTGATTGAGTGGGGATTTCATTGTGAATTATCAACTATAATAAAATTGCTTTCGTTGGCAAGTAAGTGAGGTTATAGCGTGCAAAAGTTACCAATAACTTTGTCCGAACTAATAGGTCGAGGCTACCCAGAATTTGTGAGATGAGTGATAAAATAGGAGGGAAATGCCTGAAAGTGTTTTAGTTGACTGTTCAAGGACTTAATATCAATGTGACCACCAGTAATAGAACTAGGTTTTCTTTGCCCAAAAAAATATACAAAAATTGGAGTAATTGATTGTAACCATGTTTTCTGTAAACAAATCATTTTTACTGACGAAAAATAGTCCGGATGTAAATTTGCCCTCACTTAACTTTCTGTATTCAAATCTGCTGTTGGTGACTGCACCACAAATCTTCTATTAAATCATCGTTTATCTTAAATGTTCACAGCAATGTTGGTGCAAATAAAGTAGTAAGAAAGATTAGTTCAGGAGAGAAATGCAAAAGTGCAGCGAGAGGTGGTATTAGCATTCAATATGGATGTTCAAAACGTTCTACAACGTGGAACAAGTTCCGAAACTGATATAAGTTCTGAAACCAATTTGACACCAACTTTTGTTAGTCCCATGGCGCGTGATATACCCACTGGTGTGCACGTGTGAAATATTTCAAAAAATACTCATTGTCCCCCTGTGAGAGAAGCAAAAGTTCTCGTTTGTGGTAGTGGTTACAAATATTTTTGAAAAATTGTAAATGTAACAGAATTTTAATAGAGCAATTTTGCTAGAAACATTCTTCATGGATGTATTTGGGACAGGGCGATCGGGAAAAGCTGATATAAAGTTAGATAGTGAAAGAAATGCAACATGTGAACTAGGCTTATAACTCGGTTAATTTTAACCTCGTATCCAAGTTACTACCACTCTTGTATGAAATAACCTGCCAATTGCATGGAAAACCTAAATCTTCCCGACTGTATCAAGAAATGAGTTAACTTGTAAATGAGAGTTACTAATACCAGACTGGAAGATCAGGTTGAGGATGCAGATACATATAGAGCTCAGTGCCGTCAGTGGTATGTGACGTAGGAACCCAGTGAACCATAGGGACGACAAGTGAGCTCTGGGGACGACACGCGAACAGCCTGATGTGTCCACTTATGGGCTAGACGACCATAACGATCCCTTATTATCCCTATTCTCCTCGTGCGTTGATTAATTGTTCAAGAACGCAGGCAGCAGCCACCAAGTTGTTCGAATTGAATTTTTTGCCTAAAGCCAGTTTCTCACAAGATCTTGTGTATTTTAAGATGAGTGATCGCGAGGATTATAAAATATACGTCGGGAACTTGGCCTACGATGTAACAGAAAGAGAAGTGCGACGACATTTTGAAAAATACGGAGATGTTGACGAGGGTGAGTGTAACTAGTGTGACGAGCACGATGCTGTAGCACGATGCTTGGGTTCGTACTGATTTGCAACCTATACAAAGCAATTCCAAAAGGGCCAAAAGATAATATTGTTTAAGTTAAAAGGTAGGCCTGATGTTAGTGTGAAATACTTGTCAGCCCTGGAAGAGTATATGCCAGTTTTAAACTAGAACTCGAATGTATAAAAACTTGAGGTACCCGCAAGTGTGGCTTATGTCTATTAAAGCTTTCACTCAGCATTTTCATGTAGGTGAACATAAAATCTTATCGTGTTTTTGGAGTTCAAGACATTTGATGTTCTTTAAGAACTTTTGGGTTCTTTTAGCAAATTCTTTATTTTTTTTTAGTCTTCATTGCCACAGACAGATATACACGTCGTCCAAGGGGATATTGTTTTGTGACATTTCGTGATATTGATGATGCAAAAGATGCTATTCATTCTGCAAACAATACAGTAAGTGTATTTATATTAAACTGGATAGCTTTAAAGCAGTTTTGAATTGTTTGTGTTTAATTTTTCACCTACAAGTCCTGTATTTCCTTGTTGGGCAAGCTGCTACAGTTGTTAATAGGATAACCATATCATGTGTGAATTTGTTTAGCAATTTGCTGGAAGGGAAATCAATGTCCACAAAGCATTACCTAAAAGATCATCCAGATATGATGACCGTAGACGGCGTTCTGCCAGTCCAAGAAGGCGATCGAAAAGTCCTCAAAGAAGATCCAGAAGTCCTCCAAGAAGGTCCAGAAGTCCAAGAAGAAGGCCATCTAACAGCCCTCCCAGGCAATCACCTGGTAGCCCACGGCGAAGGTCTGCTAGTCCCAAAGGACTTTCTCCTAGTCCCAAAAGGCGATCAAACAGTCCGGGAAGGAGATCCTCAAGTGGTAGCCCACGTGGAAAATCTCCAAGCCCAAATTAAAGAAATAGGTAATTTCAGTATTGGTTTGTAAGAATGTGCATGATTTTAAAGGCAGCTATGTCCTTACACAAGTACTAAAACCTTAATTTATTACTCCTTGGATTTTTATGCGGTTGCCATATAGGATATGTTTTGTAAGGATATGCTATGGCCTCTGTTCATGCAACAGTATTTCTTGATATGATATGTCTCCTTATGATATGTCGATACACAAACACCAGCCTTGCTATGATATGTCATGTCTGAATGATTATTGGTTAATGGTATTGGTCTGTTTGATGGCTATGTTGCTATGTTCATGCTATGAGTCTGAACAATTGAGTCTAAAAGAGATTTGATGGCTATGAGATGGGGCTATGAAACATTTTTATAATGTTATGGAAATTTGATGGCTATGATTATGCTATGATTTTGATAATGTTATCTGGATGTTGAAAATGTATGAGTTCATCTTGACCAGGTATAACATCAGACATGTTTAAATCTTTTTTCTTCTTTGAGAAGCAAAATGAAGCCACTTTTCATTCTAAAGTATAAAAAAAATGGCCACTGGATTCATTTAAAAAAATGCCAAATAATGCATGGATGTATTTCCAGCAAATTTGTTTGGGATCCGGGAATTTCAGAACTCTAGGTTGTACATAATTCTAGGTTGTACATAATTCTGAAGGACTCAATAAATTGAAATTGATGGTATATTCTTGGTCTCATATTCTCATGCTTATGTATTTTAGACCAAAGAAGCAAACCAAACAGCTACCATGGTGTCGTTTGATTTAAAGAAGACAAGTTTTCAAGAGTCTTGTAGACCTTGGCTTGATTTGCCAAACAATAGTAGAATTGCTTTGTTTTTATCATTCTTGTTGTTTTCAATATGATTACTGTTAGGGTAACGAAACAGAACTGTTTGTTTTTTTGCATCACAAAATCGCAACGCCAATGTTCCTATTTGTAATGAAATACTCTGCAACACATTTCCACTTTAATTAAGCAAGACGTTCAAATATGCTATTTTCCTTCTAGGCTAGTCCCCAGCGTACTTTTTCCAATAATACCACACCTCCAAGTACCAATGACTACCCAAAATTGTTGTGTTATTGATTCAACGTTTTTTAAAAAAGAAACTTTGTTTTTTAAAACCTTTGTCTTCAAAAATGTCTTTTTAACATTTGGAAAAGTTATAATACGAGTATCAAAAATTGTTAATTTTCGGACTTTCTCTCAGGCGTGTTTCGCGGTTAACGCTTTCCACTGGCTGTTGAAATAGCCGCTCTTCTTGTAGTTTAAGACTGTCAATCACGTTTACATATATTTACCAATAACGTCATCATCCCAGTGATCTCATCACGGTAAAACGAGCAACAACAGAGTCGCGACATTGACAAGATTTGGAAATCTTACCATTGTTATAAAGTGGGAGAGAGAAAACGCTTGTCGCATAGAGAGCGAAAATGTTTTCAGTTTTAAGAATTTTTGTTGCGTGTTTGTGTGTTCATTTTGTGTTTGGAAGGCCTAGACACACCGTCGAGAAGAGATGGGCCTATATTGAAAATGGGGATCGTAAGTCGTGTTTATTATTTATTAAATAATAACATATACTTATCACTAAAGAGTAAAGTAAAATATTCATTCTTTAACATTCTTTAAGTTTGTTTATACGTTTGTAAGTTGATAAAGTATTAAGGTTAGTTATAAGGGTTTATTATATTGCCAAACTTTTCACGCTCCAATTGACAAGTTGTCACGGGTCACCGACCGACAGCAGGTTGCTTTTACCACCGAGGTGATTCTGATAAGTGATTTTCTCTTAAACTCAAGACTAATTACAACTTTACAGTTCCTTTCACATCAAGGACTTTATGATTACCACAATTTTCTATCCCTGTTCCACTAAATAGTGTTGCCTTGTGTGACATGTGTCGAGGTGTTATTTGTGTCGAAAAAGATTAATTTTTTTTAGGATCGGTGTTCAATACCCCCTTTCCCCCTGAGCACACATATGGAGTTTTCATAATGAATAAAAACTTCCCCAGAGATTGAACAAGGTCACTACCATGGAAGGAAGACTGAAGAGTCCATATGAATACGCATATATATACAACTTTCCAAAAATTATTTCTCCTTTCTCCAATCACCAGTTTCGGATGGGGTAGATTAATCTATTTGCAATTCTCGTCGTCCTCGTGAAAGTTGAAGATTGCCTTCATTCACATTGTGAATTTTCAGTGAACCGTACCTAAACCTAACCGTTTCATACATTCGAGTTCTCATTTGAGCTTATGTAATGAGTGGTGACTTATCGAACTTCAGCTTGTTACAATGTCTATATTATCCAATGACTTTCCACTTATATTGGGTTGAACTTTTTTATACATTAGTCCTAAACTTTGTCGAAGGCATGACCCGTAATACCGAGAAACTGTGTATACATTTTTAGCTCAAATGCGATCAATCCACACAGACTGTAAAAAAATTGTGCGAGAATATAGCGACGGCGATATGCCTTTTTATGAGTACAAGGCGAAGATGAGGAAATGCATGGATCGTAAGTAGAATAAAGAGAATGATTTCATGCATTAATTCCCATTTTTTACGACTATACAATGAATTGCTTGATTTATATTTTCAACTTCTCCGACCTTTTACATTCAGTTATGGAAAACCTATTATCTGCATGTAATATCGTCCTATATAGGTCAGCAAAGAACCAATATACCAAGTTACGAAGACATGGATGAGTTCACTCCATCATTCAAAGTTCCCGCAGCGCAAACAGCGAAGAGATTCGAGACACCAAGAAATTTCCAACAGCAAGGAAATGATCCATACCAAAATTACGCTTATAATTATAACTACAACAGCCAATACCAAGATCAAAGTAAGACAATTTTATTGAGTTTGGGAAAAATGCTACAACGAGATTTATACGAAAGGCTTGTTCATTTCCACGATGCATTATCGCACCGTTTAACTATCTCTTCAAGTAAAGGGAACGTCATCAGGTCATGTTGTGTCATTCCATTGTCCTCGTTTTCCATTCCGAAGTCTTCTCAAATCCCCTGTAACATTACATCTTTCATCACTCGAGTGATGTGTCCTGTTTTCAAAATCCAGTTTGTTTTGTGAAACTTTTGAAGTAGTTGCAACAACAAAAAATGTCCATGTTTTTCCCCAAAATTGACCCATTGTTCATTTCGTTGATCGCGCTCGAAGGGTGGGAATTGATGGTACCAAATCTCCTGACATAAACAATGTTTCTTTTGTTTTAGATGCCTACGGAACCTTGGAACAAAGAGCAAGTATCTCCAGTCCCCAGCAATACCCTGCTCAACAGCAAGCTCAAGCATTTCCCGCCAACTATAATTACTACCAACAAACTCAACCTGAACCTCAGATGACAACACGAAGTGAAATACCATCCTATCCTCAGGTTTTCTATTAACATTAATAAGCTGTAAATTAAGCCACCGAAAAGTCAGAAGCGCAGCTCTGATCGTAATTAAGTGAAAGTACACTTATTGAGGCGACTTTTGAAAAACAAAAAATTACATAATTTATACCAACCCTTGGAATTATACTTAAACAAACAATGTTTGTTGAAGGAACCATCGAATGACAATAGATATAAGCCCAAGGACTGATAAAAATACAAAAGTCAAAACGTATTAACTTGTGCATAACAATTCAGTTTAGTTGGTTGATTATATTAACCAATATGGCGATCATTCAAGACATACCGGCTACTGAGATTACAATGACATTCCAAGAACATTACTCTATTTGTAATTTCTTTAGCTGTCGAAAATATAAATTGTTGAAGATGTATTTATATGGCATATAGAGTTCTATCATTCGCTATAAATTGTTTTGTTTACGATTCAAGTTTTGGCGGGAAAATTATCGTGTTCCTGTTGAGTTGTATGGAAGCGCGCTTCTCGACCAAACACTGCGCTAACGTGCTATCAATATTGGATTGAGTTATATGTACTGAATGGTGGGTAAGTCACTCTTTTATATCGTTTCAGGAACCAACAATGTACGATACAGACATCGTCAAAAAAGACGTTATACCAAAACCAGACGAACATTGAAACGACAGACTTTAATGACAGACTTACTTAAAGAACGCTGACCGTACTGACAAATTTCGAAAGCGATATATCAGACAAAAATCTATTGAGTATTGTAAATATGATCCATTGCTAGCCTATAGCTGTAGCGTGTCGCTACGCCTATGAGGAATGTTGCAAGGCAATTTGCCATGAAGTCCAGCATTTTCCAGTTTACGGAATCACCATCAGGATTTGGTATTTTACGTTTAGATTCCCAGAAACGATCAAAACTAGATTTATAAACGAGTAATATCTTTGAAATAAATGCTAATTTGAACATGTCAATTTCACACTTACCACATAAATGCAATCACTGGTTATAGGGGTATTCTTCTTTGTAAAAACTCCAACCACTAACAGTCACCTGAACATCCAGGACCAGGTACAATTACCCAAAATTTATATTATGCAGTGAAATATGGCGATATGTTTTGTTAAAGTGACAGTGACTTGGTTCCTGGTTCCGAATGAAATTGCTCGTATAAGGAAACCGACAGTATGATGACGCTAAAGGCAGATTCGACCACTCCACTTTTTCAAATCAAAAAACATTGAGGCGAGAGGATGGCCAACCAAACCAGTGACTTTTGATGCACATAATTTTGGTTAACGTACAATATTTGATCGCTTCTTTTTATTATTCAGGGTATTCACGTTTAAAACAGTTGAAATTGGACACTGACGAGGTGGATAAGCAAAAACGTAGAAGCGAATAATAGGACGTGTCTTTAATGGACGTAACAGGCTTTATATATAAAATCGTACTTTAGTCTTTACTATGTTTATGTCTACTTGTGCCACTTGGATACAACTTTCATTGGTATATATACACGTGCTTGGAGATATTTTAAAAACAGCTCGAGTGGAACAAACTAACAGGTGTAAAAATAAATCAGGAAAATGGAAATATTTTGGAAACAAGATCCATGTTGATGCAGCGTCTTAAGAGATTTGATCGTTGGCCTGTGCTTCCAGGATGTGAAATTCTGTGGTTTGTTTTCCTTTTGAGCTTGGAAGTGAATCTGCAGGTTAAAGGAAATCACAATGATGAACAGATAACATACATGAAAACAGGAAACTGGTGTTAAGCTGGTAGCCTTTGGTAGCTTGGTACACCCGGTAACATGGTAGCCCTGGTAACTGGGTAACCCTCAAATCACTCGGTATCAGGCAGTGCAACTTGGTGTATATGTACTAGGAACCTCTGGATTTTATGACATTGGACAATTAGGATGCTACGTTTCAGTGGTACCCCAAAAAGTGCAGTTGGATGATCCTCCCTGAATGATTTTAGTAAGGACAGCTGTACCAATTACAAATCGCTTTTACTGGGTAACGATTTTAAATGAAATTTTGATATGAGGTGAGACAATTGAAATCTAAATCAGGTTAGCCAAATTAGTTAATTAAACAAACAGTGAAAAAATATGGGGATCGATTTTCTCTCCAAGTAACATAGAAAAGGAAGCCAAAGGAAGAACTCTGGTATAGCTGGTAAATCTGGAGAAACAGGTAATCAATGTAATCCTCTGTAATGTGAGATTGGATGGCTGATGAACCTGGAATTAGGCAGGCAACACTTCGTATAGGATGACAGAACGGTTGTCTTATGGAATCAACCTGGCAACAATCATCAGATTATGCAACAGGATACTAGAATGATCTGTTCATGGTGGTAACTGGTAACTATTTAGGTTACTCCACTGAGTTGCTTTTCTGTTGTAGCAGTAGATTGTAATCCAGCAAATTAAAGGTGGACATGGTACCATGAGGACTGAAGCGATGGACTAACTTAAGAAGGCAGCTGGACAATTTTTTATTATCGATTAGCAATCTGTCAATTCACTTGTGGAAAATTTGGACTTCTCATTGGAAGATTTGGTATATCTCATTGGAAGATTTATCAAAGAGTGGTAGCTTGGCCACTTATTTAAGTATGGTGTAGGCAGCATTGTTGGCAGACCCCGGTCACCATTGGACAAACATTTAAAACAGGCCTTACGGCAAGCAAGTGGGTAACAGCTAAGGGATGAACTAGGCTCAATTCTTTACATGAAATCATATTTGAACAAGGAGCAAACATCTGCTGAAATGAGTACATGATCCTGTTGGTTAACCATTTAAACTTGTTATAATCATCTACTCCACCACTTGTCGACCAAAAGATAAAACTTTTGGTAAGATGGATTCCTTGTTGAAGGACAGGGACTACAGTGAAGCATTTGGGTTTTTATCATCCATCTCATCCTTTGTTTTAACCAGCATTTCTGGATCTATACTTACCTAAAACCTTCTTTCCCGACTGCCACCTTGGCGTCCACGAGTGTCATCGCGACGGAAATCTCTGTCATCCCGAGGAAAGTCGTCCCGTCTACTAAAATCATCACGACCCCGGAAATCACCACGTCTACCACCTCGCCTGTCATCTCTGAACCCACGGTCATCTCGGAAATCACGCCTCTCAAATGAGTCTCTTGGAGCACGGTAACCCCCACCTTCACTTCGCCGTGGTCTTGCCTTCTCACATTTGATGATCCTGCCGAGGAATTTCTAAACCAATGTCAAAAGAAATTAGGTTTTGCAAGTAGGATGAGTTTGTGCTACAGTGTTGTGGTTTTCAGTTAAATATTCAAAGAGAATCAACAGTTTAATTCAACAGTTTAATTCAACCATACACCAGAACTTCTCTCTGGCAATATGATCTGTCAGGCGGGAGGAAACCCTTCCTTAAATAACCAACCTTCTGATCCATGGCATAGATAGCATCACTGGCATCCTTACTGTTTTCAAACGTTACAAAGCCATATCCTTTCGGTCTCCCCGTGTCTCGATCTTTAATAATTTGAACTAAATGAAACAGAAACTGACATTTACAAAATCCGAGACAAAATCATCGATATTAAATCGACAGCCGTGGACATAAATAAATACAGCAATATACAAACTACAAGAAATCTCAACTAGCACTATTTGATTGCTGAAAAAGATCGCTATTCTATCCTTGAATATCATGCTACAGAATTAGCAGCTTTAAAGTCGTGATTTCGTAAACAAAATATCAATTCAATCCTTGCACTGTCAGTGCCTGTCATACCTTGTTCAACCCGGCCGTAACGCTCAAATTCGTATTGCAGATCATCCTCTCTTGTGTCAAACGATAAATTTCCAACATGGATCTTTGCATCTTCCGGCATTTTGAAACAATTCTTTAACAAATATCGTAAAAAAACCAGAAATGCTCTAGCGTTCTAAATATAAAGCGTGGTTTGGTTTTCAGCGTTTATAGAGATGGCTGATGGTCTGTTTTCACCAGTCAAACCTGTTTGTCTTCTGGCCGAACCTGTTTGGCTATCGCACCAAACTGGTTTTGTACACCCGATTCGCAATGTGAGTCTTGTGTCGTTTTTGTCAGTAATTGTGCGTCTGAGAATATGCGCGATAAAAATTAGTTACATTATTAGTAATTTATTACTATAAATCATATAATTTCATTTGATTCGTAGAAATTTGTATGAAAGATTACATGAGAGTTCGCTGTTTAGTTCTTTTGAACGCTAAACTAACGAGCTTATTGTCTTGGAGAATTGAAACCATCGCGCGATACAGAGTTTTAATGCAGGTTTGTACGAAAAATGGTTCAATAGCACCATACGTAGCAGTATCTAATTTCGTGAATTTGTATAAAAGACATTTGATATCCCAATATTTTGTATGCAGTACATGCATGTTAATGCGGTTTTGGAAAGTTCGGTTAGGCTGATGAGTTTTTCATGTTTTTAGACATTGTTGTAATATAGCAATATCAACGTGCCTCACCGGCTCCTAAAAGTTGAATACTCTGCTTCAAGGGTTTTCTCTTGGTACTCTGACTACCTGACTGAGAGTCTGAGAAAAAGTGAAATTCACAATGGATGCTGAAAACAGTAAGGATGGCAAGGAATCAATCCCTGCTCCCAACCAGAGCAGCAATGATGATAGTGCTGCATCAGTTGAAAGTGATTCAAATATGACATCTTCGGTAGAACCAGTTATGGCGACCTCAGAAGAGCAAAATATGTCATCCTCAGTAGAACCAGTTATGTCATCCTCAGTAGAACCAATTATGACGTCCTCAGAAGAACAAAATATGGCATCCCCACCAGAACCAGTTATAGCGTCCTCAGTAGAAGCAGTTATGGCATCCTCAGTGGAACCACTTATGACATACTCAGAAGAACCAGTTATATCCTCAGTAGAACCAGTTATAGTGTCCTCAGTACAAGCAGTTATGGCATCCTCAGAAGAACCAGTTATGGCATCCTCAGTACAACCAGTTATGGCTTCCTTAGGAGAGACAGATATGGCATCCACAGAAGAATCAGTTACAGTATCCTCATTTGAACCAGGCATAGTACCCCTAGTAGAGCCAGGTACTATCAACGATGTTGGTGGTGTAACTGACCAAAATGATGGAACAAATACTAACCAAACCATTGACTTAGCACCAGTTGTGAATAAAGAACATGAATCTGGCCAAATCACCACACCGGATGAAAGTGATAACAATATGTGTAAGCAAAATGATAGGGAGGCAAATGTTGTGGATGAAAACAAGGCTGTTGTGGTTAAAATTGAGAAGGATGATGATCACAACAATGATAATAATGATGACAGTAGAGAAGGTTTGGATTATTACTAGTTTATTAGTACTAGAGTTACTTGAAAGATGGTTATAAAAATGGGGGGAGAATTGCCAATATGAAGTACATATATTGTGACAATTAGTAGCCACAGGACCTTCAGATAATGTTAAAAAAATGGCAAAAAAAGTCAATTCAATTTCTCTCTAAATTTGATTTCTAACACAATAATCTTTTCAGGAGTTAAAACCTATTCTGGTTACGTTCCAATATCCCAAGAAATGTTTGATTGGGAACCACCAACATCTTTGGATAACCAGAACAAGTCTACTCCCCCACCTGACACCAACCAAGGGCAAAGTCATGATGGCAATCCTGATAGAAACATGTTTGCCAGAAAGCCTGTTGATGGCTTGGTGTACACCGAGGTTGGAGAGAAAGCTCGACCGACGCCCTATATTTATGAGATAAAGGCGAGAAAGTTTGAAAAGAGAAGGAAAAATAAGCTCTTTGTTGGTGGACTTGTGTTTGAAGCTACAAAGGAGTTTCTTTATGACCTTTTTGAGAAATATGGAGAGCTAGAGGATGGTAGGTCTATATTTTGTCCTGACATTTTATCTATGCAAACTTTTCCTGTTCAGCCCTCTTAAGTACATGTGTGTATTTAGGTTGAAATTTGATTGATTATAATATAACTTACACAATCAATATAACCATCTCAGTTTGTGATTTCACAGCATGTATTGTAACAGAACGAGGAACAGGCAACTCACGTGGGTTTGGGTATGTGACCTTTGTTAATCAAGATGAAGCTGAGGAGGCAATAAAAGCCATAGATGGACTGGTAAGTTAGATCGGACTGGATAGAAAAACAGAGATCAGGCTCTTGTATCTGCCACAAGGAGAATGGATAGATAGAAATTAAGTAAATTTCAAAATATTTTGTTGATTTCAGCGGATCCATGGCAAGACTCTCTGTGTAGAATTTGCAGATGACCCCAAGAGCTCCCCTGGCAGAGGGCCTTCAGGACGCAGCCGAGGACCCTCTGGTCGTGGTCGGGGTCGTGGCTATGGCAGATACTATGACATGGACAGGTACCCCAACGAAGATCCATACTATTATGACGAAAGACCTGACCCATACTACAGACATTCAAGGGATGATCCATATTATGACTATCCCTCTCCTAGAGATTTTTACCGCCCCCCACCTCGTGACTACGACCGTCCCCCACCTCGTGACTACGACCGTCCCCCTTCTCGTGACTACGACCGTCCCTCTTCTCGTGACTACGACCGCCCCCCTCCACGAGATTATGGCCGACCACCACCACGAGATTACGATCGCCCACCTCCTCGTAGCTACGACCGACCTCCTCCCCGTGACTATGAGCGCCCACCTCCGCGAGACTATTATCGTCCACCTCCCAGAGATTATTATGATACACCCGCCTATGATCATCCTCCTCCCCGCGACTATGGTGACTACAGAAGGCCACCTGCCTCATACGATGAAGATTACCCCCCTGCGCCTAGACGCGAAGACAGGTTGAGAGATGTAGACGTTGCTCGATTACGGTATGTACTAAACATATCGCTTCCTAGAATCTTTTTTAGAAGTACCTCTTCACGATTGAGGAGAGCGAACAAAATTTAAAGAAATTTACAACCCCTAAGAAATTCTAACCCCCCCCCTCGAATGAAATCTTAGAATCCCCCTCCCATACAAATTTACAAAGTACGGCTTTGGATAGAAGAAATATTATTTCATTCATCCATCCAGTGTGGACAGGGAGAAAGTGCGTCGTGAAAAGTACACCAGCGTGGATCAACAAAGATTGCTGACCAGACAGAAAAAGAAGCAACCGTCGTCGTCATCTAGTAGTTCTGAAAGTTCAGATTCCGAAGCAACCAAAGCGAAAACAAGAAAAAGGCATAGAGTTATCCCGAAGGCGTACATGATGTGATTTTTTTGTGTAAGGTGAGGTCCCTCTCTCCTAGGTATCTATTAATGCGCAGTTCTCTAATCCAGGAATACTGATTTGCAAAACTTTTCACCTTTCTTCAGATAGGAGCTCGGGTTTCGTAAACTTCCTGGAAAGCTTTTTTATTCCAATACTTTTGGTCTTGGAATCTTTCTTACTTCTCAGTCTCAAAGTGCTCTGAGACTAAACTAATCAGGCAACTTAATGTTGCTACGTAGATGTTGCCTGATTAGTTTGTTTTGAACTGTTTTGTGTATCAGTCAAACCGCCTCTCTTTTTTTTCACCTTCTAACCATTCCTGCTTGCTTGCAGGACTTTGTTCGCCAACTGCTGTTAAAAATGGCAAATAGCCCACATGACTTGACGTTACCATGGCATTATGGCGAGTGGCGGGCACCGAAAGTTGTGAAAGATTTGAATGAAAATTGAAAAATATGGCGTCTGGCGGTAAACTGTTCAAGTGAAAGACGAAATGGCGACTTTCGGTGTTATCATGAAATTGATTTAGTTATGCTTTAGTGGTGACGACGAACACAAGTTGATGAATTTTTTTAGCGGCGGTTCATTGTCGTTTGTTTTGTGATCATTTATGCTAGGAAAAATATTTCTAAGTTCAATTTTGTGTCTCAATATATCTTTCATAGCCTGTTCTCAGACTGAATAAGGAAATTACCTCATCTTTCACAGATCGTGTAGTTAGCTTGATTTTTAGTTATATTTCATCCAAATTCACAATTAATAGAGACTGACTGTCATGTTGTTGTTAGAAAGTTTATAGGGGTACTAGAGGCCTATTCTAGAGGTCAAAAGCTGCCCGAATAATACCCCAAAATCGTTATACAGTAAATTTTACAGTTAGACTACCATCCAGTGTTTTTTTTTGATCAGTTCTCCCATAATGCTCCATGCCATGTTTAAACATGCGGGCATGCGCAATACCTCGGAACTCGGCCATTCTTTCACGTGTAAAAGATGGTTTGTTAACATCGGATTAGTTGTTTATCACATTTTGAACGGTTTTTTTTCGGTTTTTAAACCTGAAACTTGCTTCCAGTGTAAACATCGTATATTAGGGAAGTTTTGAGGTGATTTTTAAACGGTTTTAAGGCGAAATTTACGGTCGAGAATGTCCCAAAGGAATAAACTGTTTGTTGGGGGGCTTAGCCAAAATGTCACGCAAGATACTCTGTATGAGACGTTCGATAAATACGGAAAAATCGAGGATGGTGAGTGAGACAAAAGCTTCTGCTTTTTTGCTCGTTTTTGGTGCTTTTAAAGGTGCTCAGTATTTTGGTCAGATGTAGTTTAGTGGAGTTGAATAATAGCTATTTGTTTGTAACTTTGTGGGCGTTGGAGCTGTAATCGTGAAATCGCTAGCAAATCTTAAATTTGTAAGACATATACTGTATATGACAAGTATGAATTTGACGTTTATGCTTTATACCGAAATATGTAGGAACCAAATCCTTCAGTAAGGTGTGCAAATCTGTTTGAGTTTTGTCAGCATTTAGGAGGATGGTTGGATGAATCAAATATCGGATCAGAATAAAAAACTTGTTCCAATCAGCACACCACTGATTGGCCCCATGGAAACATCCTTGTGCCAATCAACTTCCTGTCATGAACTGTTGATGAGAATTTTGTATGTCTGTACGGCTTCACTCACAATAAAACAATTCTATTTAGCCTGCATCGTCATGGACAGGGAGTCAGGAAACTCTCGTGGGTTTGGTTATGTGACATTTGCAGACCCTGCTGCTGCTGAAGCTGCGAAAAGTGGACTACAAGGATGTGTAAGCTATTATATAAGTGCCATTTTTCATTGTTATCATTTGGTATCCAGTGTGTTAAATTTAAAAAGAGCCATTTATTGTGGTGCAAAACTAACTTAGGCATTATTTCTTTGTTAGCCTATTGATAACAAGGACATTAACATTGAATATGCAAATCCCAAAGATCCTGCCAGGGAAGCAGCTAAACGAAATGACCGCCATGGTGGTGGTGGTGGTGGTGGAGGAGGAGGTGGTTATAGCCGTGGTGGCAGAGGAGGTGGTCGAGGTTACGGTGGTGGTGGAGGTGGTGGTTATGGTCGTGGTGGAGGTGGTGGTGGTTATGGTGGTAGGGGCGGTCCAAGAGGTGGACGTGGTGGTCCTAGAGGTGGAGGAAGAGGAGGACCTCCAAGGGGAAGAGGTGGGCCTCCCAGAGGTCGTGGGGGACCAGATAGACGTGGGCCACCACCCCCTCGTGGGTACAATGATGGTTATGGTGATGATCGGGGATATGGTGGAGGTGATGGTTATGGTGGCAGAGATGGCTATGATGGTGGGTATGGTGGTGGTGGAGGATATGATGCACCACCTCCTAGGCGTGATGGTGGTGGCTATGGTGATAGAGATCGAGGTTATGGTGGGGGTAGTGGTGGTGGTGGTGGCGGTGACCGATATCAGAGGAATGACCAAGGTTATGGTGGTGGTGGTGGAGGAAGGTAAGTGTTTTCAAAATTAGCCCCTTAATGAACTCTTTTGGAATTGAAATTTATTCACTTTCCTAGATTTACTTACTGCTAAAAGCAGCTTCCATGTAGCAAATCAATGCAAGTCTTGTGTTTTTTTAATGACTTTCAGTGATGGCTATGGTCAGTCAACAGACAGATATGGTGGCCCTCCATCTGGCGGTCAGCAAGGAGGCAGGCAATCCTACGGTCAAGGACAAGGTATGTTATTAAAAGTCTGACTCTTGTGATGTGGACAATTGTCACAAATTCCCTGCTCAACAACAAACCTGGGTTGCTTGTATGCACAGGAATATTAATGCAGGAATATTAACAAAGTATTTCTGAGTGCAGGAATATTAGCTAAACAAATTACCATTCAGGAATATCAGGCATTGGCAACTGCTTGCATTCAGAATTATTTCTTGTCTTTATCAATTGATCTGATAACTTCTGTCAGTCTTTCGCAAGCTGTTGTGGCATCATTTAGAGAATCTACTATCATCTGAACTAGAAATTCTGTTTTGTCAAAAAAACTGTGTTCGTTCGTTGCTTGCTCGCTAATATTAACATGACGTCATTCTATTCTAAGGCCGTGATTGGTGAGAGATGCCGTCCTTCGGAAATCCGGATTTAATCAGTGTAATATAGCCGATATAGTCGTATGATAGCCAACCAAGAGCTCCGTGTCGTGGTCATTCGTCGAACAATAATTTTACTTGTCCTCGTTGAAAGTTTAAAAGCGGCGAGACTATACATTTATCCGGCAATAGAACCGCAGTAGCTGCATCATCCAGAATAGCGAAGCACTCATTCGAAAATCAGATGGTTTTTGTATAAATAATTCCTAGAAAATGTTTGCGTTTTTGACAGCTTAGTAATATCGATAATTCTGAGAACTTCGCCGGTATCTGTTTTAATAAAATGTGATTTTTAAAACTTCAATTTTTTGTTATCTCTGACTTATATAGTATCCCTGCTTTACGGGCCTTTCATAAAACGACAGAATGAAGTGGTTCTGCAGGTTTATTTGTAGAAACACGTTATAGTTCACCATTATAGTTTACCTGGCAATTGATTCTTTTATTCCTTTTAAAATTTATTTACAAGCTTGAAATTTTTGTGTCGTCTGAAAACGAACAGAAACCCGAAAAGAAGATCGTTGAACTTAGTTTAACGAAAACATTTTTTACATTCGTATATATTGTCTGTAAACGCTGAGCAGTTACTTGGTCGTGTCTTGGTCTGTTATCGCGAGGAAGCGATTAAAATTCGTTAAACGCGGCTTTAAACGCATCTCGCAAAACCTACAGCCTGAATTGTCGACGGCAAAGTCGCGAACTTGATGCCGGAATAAAAATTGGCAACTCCAAATATAATTACGGAAAGGGATGTTATGTTTTCGAGCAAGACGAAAGGTGGATCTTAGTTTCTTTCTGATATACACTTCCGATCCAACCATTGAAGAATTACAAAGGGTAACGCAAACCCGGGCCTGGGAGAAAGATGACTTTCGTTTTCCCACCGATAACAATCTTCGGTAGCCTACAGTGCAAATTTTTTGCGAATTCGCCTTCGGAAATTCGGTCGAGGTGAGTCAAACCATTCGTTTATATATATCAAATGCTCTGTTTTCAGAATAGCGGTAAAACTGAGGTTTATGGGTTGCTAAAGCCAAAGTATCACTTCAATCATGCCGAAAAACATTAGCGTGGATCTTCATTTCTGATCGAAGCCTGGATCGGAAATGAAATACCGGTAGCCTGGCATCTCAGCAAACTAAGCGCCTTTTATATTATCTCGAATATATAACAGCGTGTTGATAATAAGACTTAGTTCATATTGGTCAAGATTCGGGGTCCATTTGTATTATTTTCGGACAATGATTTTCATACAGGAATGACCACAGTGCCATTCTAAATTGAGCAAGTGTTAATTCGTACATTTTTCTTCAGGAACAAATGTGTGAACGTTGGTCCCTCACATTGTCCGGATATTTCGAAATATGTTCCTCCGGAAGCGGGGAACGGTAAGTATACGTTATATACAAAGAGAAAGAAAGTGTATAATAACACACTGCATGAAAAACCGCGTATTCACAGGTGAATACGTGCGAATATGAGTTCGAATCTTACAGTTAACCGTTCTAACGGTGAAAATGTGGTAATTATTAAAATATGGTAAAGTACAGTTGACGTCATTTTGAGACATGGTAAGTACAAACGGAATTGTGTATATGGTGATTGTGTGATACTAAAATGATTAACCACAAGGTGTTGTACCAAGCAACAGATCTGAACACCACACTTGACATACAGTAAAATAAAAAAATGTGATGATTGCAATGGAATTTCAGTTGAAAGACATGAATGGTAGGTCCCCAAACTTTAAGGAAGAAAATTGCATCTCGTTGAAGACGAGCTCTTGTTTTGAGCATCATTGTAATAAATGAAGATAATAAAATATAAAATTTTACATCGTATTGTTACATCAATCGCGATTTTGAAGGGCACGATTTGTAGTTTTGCTTTTTAACCCACACATGATCTGTTTGTATTAGATTTGATCACTGGATAAATTGTTTGTAGTTCTTGTTTCTCTCTGGTTAGTTGCAGAATGATGACATATGCAGGTTTTGAACGTTGTTGCGGGCTGTTGATAAAAAAAAACTTTTAGAAAATGCAATATATATTGAAGTTCCACTGTACATATATTTCGACTCATTAAGAAGCCTTGCAAGTTTGATAGGCGATCGTACCTTCAAAGTAAAATGTGTCCATATCGTCGTCAGGGTTTGGAACGAATGGCGCTGGGTAACCATCGATGTTCAACCATTCCAAGACAGAAAAAAATGGCAACTTCTTGATTCCTGAAAAACGCAAAAGTTTTGTCACAAAACATCAGTAGATATATTTCAAACACTAATTCTTTGTTGAGAAAACGAATTGCAATGAGATAAAGTTCAGGTGCTCGACAGGATGTTTCCTGGAATACTTTACTGAAAGCAATTTCGAGGAAGTCAAAATGAGAATTAGGCGTGTACTAACCTCCAGCCTCGGGTCTTTGAGAAACATCTTTCACAAGAATACCAGCAATGGCCGTTTCTGCATCTTCAGACAACGCTTCCTCCCCTTCCGGCAGCAAATACTCTACAAAATTTAATTGATTTGAGCATTACTTTCTCAAAGTGAGATTGTCCGTGAATACAACTACGAAATAAAATCGCCATGAAACATATTACCATTTTCCATGATGTGTTTAAAGATTAACTCTGGAGTTTCGTCAGAAAACGGTGGGATTCCAGTAAGAAATTCGTATAAACACACTCCCAAAGCCCACCAGTCCACACCAACGCCTAAAACGGGAAAATTTCAAAACATTTAGTTAAGATCACCCTTATTGCTCCAATGGATATAAGAATAAAAACCTGAAATGCCATTCAGCTTTTACAGAGTTTACAGACCAATGTTGCTACTTGCCGTGATCTAGTTGGAGTAAAACCTCCGGGGCTAAATAATCCGGTGTTCCAAGGATCCTCTGAGCGGGTTTTGGGGCTGCTCCTCTCTTACATGATTTGGGCGTTCTCATTGGAGTTATCTATAAAAGAAATCACAATACTTCCTGAATCCTGATGCAGAATTGGGTTAAATTTCCATACTCCGCTTAATGCTTTCTTACCGAAGTGTATTAAGCCCACCCAATGCAACATTGAGGCACAATACAAAACCTCATTCATGACGTCACACTTACGTGGTTATGACGTCGACGCGGTGTTGTGCTTGAATTTCGAGGTAGCACATCGTAAGCAATTTCCATTGGTGATTGAAACCTGATTCGTGATACTGAAGCGGTTTGAAAGTGTTTCGGAGCATTACCAACAGGCGTTTGAAATACTCTTTCGCCAATTTCGCTCTTGTTATCTCCGGATCCCGAGTGGCGCAAAGATGCGTGAACCCCACGCGCGGGAGTGGCGTACGATGAAGAAGTTGCCACGTGAACGTTTTCTGGGCTGGCATGTGTTCCGCACGTGGAACTGCCGTGCAGTTCATGCGTAAGACCCGCAGATTTCTGGACAGCGCCAACTTCACTGCTGCACGAGTAAAAGACACTGTTACTCGGTGAAGTGTTAATCGATTTACCATTATTATCTTCTTGGACACTATTTTCCCCATGGGTACCGTCATTGTCCTTATTGTGTTGTTCTTTATCTGAAGGTTGATGGATATTCTCTTCAGCATTGAAACTACAGTCCATAAGACTTTGATTAAATGAATTGTTTATATTAAATATTCCTGAAATTCTTGTCTCCTTTGTTACTGGTGACGTCAACGCATCTACGTCATCTTTCTTGGCGACCGCTTCCTCATCCTTAGCAACCGTTTCCTTCACATCATCAACGCACGAGGGCTGGTTTATTGCGCGATTTATCTCGAAACCTTGAATTTCACATGTCAAGCCAGTCGGACTTGTTCGCCGTCGCTTCGCGCACTGTTCGGTATCTTCGTCCTCCGAAGACGGCTCCTTCTCGGGATCGGAGCTATGCGCCTCGGAATCAGACCAATTTGATCGCCAACTTTTCATGTTTCGTTTTCTGCCTCGGTGTTCTGCAAGAAAAAATCGAAGTGGTAAAACTACCCACTATAAATAAAGTTACTCAAAATGTGTGACCTTAGATGTTATATATTTTAGCTGAAATGATATAGAAGTCATCTTTCTCCCTCTTAGAATCGATTGCAGAGATCTTGTGTGCAGAGAGTGGAACAATTTAAACATATCGTCTACATTACATAAGTTACCTGATTTCTCGTTCACAGTAACGGGGTTGAGCGGTGTTGTAATAAACGACCTGGTGCGCTGGCCAACGTCGGGAGTTTGAAACACGTTTTTGCCTGCACCAAACGATGACCTGCGTCTTTTCGACTTGCTGTCTGGAGTGGCAAAGACGTACGGTGATTCCGTTGTTTCCGAACGTTCTTCCGTTAGGATTCGGGATAGCATTCGAGATCTTGGCTTTATCGATTTTGGAATCGACTAAAAAAGAAAACTTTCTAGTTTCATTTACGCTCTTGGGAAGCTAAATTGCATCATTGCTGTTATTTTGTCTTCTAATGGCGACAACTTACAAAGGTAAAATCAGTTGCAAGTGAGGCAACTTGTCCGGGTGTTCTCCAGTACCCTGGTGACGAGATTGGAGGCTTGCACGAGGGAGTGTTCATCACATCCATTACTGTTGGCTCTATATAAATCACCGTAGAAACCTTCAACAGTCGGCTACACTATACAGCTTCACTCTTCAAAAAAATGTGAAGAGATGATCTCAGGGAAATAACTTTTAAAAATGAAAAAAGAATAGTAACTCACTTTTATTTCGCTCCAGATCTACTTTAGAGAGACCAAAGTCAGTGAGCTTAATTCTGCCCTCGTTTGTCACCAACATATTATCCGGCTTTAAATCTCTGTTTTATTAGTCAATGGTTAGTGCACGTTCCTTTCACGTGTTTGACTGGAGTTTATTCAGTGTAAAGTGAATAAAAAGTCATGTAGTATTATCTTTTCATTTACCTGTGAATAATTCCATGACTGTGTAAATACTCTAGAGCTAATACAACCTGAACATAAAACGTTGGTTAGCGCTATTTAGATAATGCAATAATTACAGTGAAAATAGATTACTATGACCTTCACCTGTGCAATATATAGTCTGGACATTTGTTCATCAAAGTATCCCATACTGTGTAACAATGATTTGACATCACCGCCAATCAGATATTCCATGACCTGTTCAGAGTGGATTAATTTGTTACAGTTGCAGTTTACGTCGGAAAATAATAAAAAAAGGCCCTCCAAAAATGGTAAACACTTCACTTCGATTATTCCACAGATGTATATGGACTAGACTTTATTTACGCAAAAGACATCGACTAAACCTACCAAAAAAATCTGCTCTTTAGATTGAAAGGAGTAAAAGAGGTGTACAATATGCGGACTTTTTGATATCGCTAGAGCGTCCCTTTCAGCCACGACTAGAAAATGAAGGCCAATCTTTAATCAATTTGGTTTTGTGTGGCTTTCATTGTGCAGTAGGGGTTAGATAGTCTCTAATGTTCGAGGGAATGAACAATTATTTTGAGAGATGTCTAAAACAGAAATATCTTAGGAAACCACAGATCATTTGATTTTCACCTTGGTCAATCATATTCTTTTTTACCAGTTCGGTTTTTTTCATGCTTTTTATAGCATACAGCGTGCCAGACTTGTCTCCAGACTCCCCCTTCTTCCTGCCCAGGAAGACTTGTCTAGAATGGTGTCATGTATAAATGAGAATATGGGATCAAACCATCACATGAAACAAACTGCAATACGTCTTTATAATGATAATGACCATGCATGCTATATAGAGCATATACCCAAAACACACTGCTAGGCCACATATCACACCCTGGTATACCACACCAAAGCTGCAACATCATGCTTTACTGTAAACATTACAACCTTACCATTCTGGTACAATAGCACACTCACCACCATCCCAACAAAGTAAGCTCACAACTCTTACGATGATACACAAGATTCAGGTAAATTATGTAACAATACATATCCATATAGACAAATAAAATTATATATTATATATAAGTTTTTACCCATATGCACCACGGCTGATTGGTTTAATTACATCAAAATCTTCGATCTCTGGAAGCTAAGAATAAAATATTGGCTAATGCAGAATGACTTTCAGGTGCTGAAGACACAAATTTCGAAGTGTAATGCCCGGTATTGGGCATTCTCCGATTTTCTCAGCATATTGAGCATGATATATCGATCACACGTATTTATTATTTATAACGAATCTAGATTCTACATTACTTTGACCATCGGTTGAGAAACCATATCGTAAAGCTCTCTTCGAGGCACCAGAATGTTGTTGATTCCAGCCTTCGATCACATCGCTTTATTGTAAATGAACAAAATCCAAGCGAATGTTTCAACTTTTTCTAAGGTTCTTGTACGTATTTTCAAAACCAAAACATTCGAACTTGCCGCGCCAATGGCGTACTCCGCTGCATTAATTGTCCGCTTGTTCATTAAATCCAGGCTGATCGAATTAAGGGTCGAACAGCATTTTTACCCACAAGTTTACATTTATAAACAATAACGACGTTTTTTGCACTTAGCCTTGTTTTGAGATATCCCTTATTTCTTTATCAAGTTCAATATTGTATTTATATTGAGTCGTTTTCTGCTCAGTGTTTTGGCAGAATAATTAGCCTGAAAAACCCGCGAATTTCAATGTAATTTGAATGTTGCAATTGTGGGATTTAAATTTCGCACCTGTTCAAAACAAACTTAATTCAAATGAAACAACTCAAGTTTATACTTAGTACAACCTTTGGTTTGCCGAAGTTATGGCTGTGGAGAACAGTTCTTTAACACAACGAAAGAAAAAGCTTTTTAAATCCAAGTTCCAACGGTCGAATAATGAAAAATTGAAAGCCGAAGGATCCGAAGTTGGGACAGCTAATACGAAATTAAACTTCGTATATTTTGCATATATCATCGCCTTTCTTGCTGTTATTTCAAGTTTGTCCTGGCTAATTTTATGTAAAGCACTTTGCAATGAACTAGAAATTTGCAATTCAGAATTTTTGACAAGTTTTGGAGAAAGGAAGGAAAATTTAAACATCGTCAAAGAAAATTTAAAACCGCAACCACGTGTCCCAAAAGATGATGCTTCACTCTGGGTTCTTGATAGGCGTTCAAACTTAAGTTTAAGTGAATTCATTGAGAAATATGATGGCAAAAGGTTATTTGTTTGAATTATTATCATTAGGGTCATTCAGTCATACAGCTCAACGTAGAATTTTTTTTGTGAATTGCTGGTACTTTGGTATGAGATTTCACTAGCTGTCAGCCTGTCACACTGCACCCTGTCCATCACCTGGCTAAACAGTGCCATGAAATTCTGAACGAAGGTTCCAGGCAACGCTACCATTCATTTGTCTTAGGCATAGTTAGTTTATAATTTTATATATTAATTTCAGACCTGTTATAATCACTGATGTTTTAAAAGATTGGAAGGCTAGCAAATGGAACAAGGAGTTTTTTGTAGAAAATTATGGAGATCGGCAAGTTGTTATGAAAGCTGTACATGTATGTATTGAGTATGTAGCTAAGCTATGCTAGAAATGTAAAACTTCCACCATTGCTAGGAAAATAATTGTCCTGGAGCTATATATTTTTGTATGTCATCATAACAAATAGTGCAGACTGGCATTATTTTCCACTTGCTTGAGTACCAATTGTATTTATTGCTTTCCTCATTAATAGGGGAAACTACATCAAGCTGAAAGCATAGCTTTGCCAATGAGGATATTTGCTCAACATTCTCATGAAGGAAGATCTAAAACATGGACATACTTACAAGATGAACTATTTATTCAGCTTCATCCAGAGTTGAGAAAAGATTTAGGTAACCCTGTAAGTCAATTATATCCTTTGAAGCACCCTTAAAGTCATTGTTGATATCATCTATAATTCCTTCCATGTTGCACACACATTTCTTATAATATATGAAATATGAATGACTGGTCTAATTCCATTTTCACCATTCTATTCTTCTCTTTGATCTCTTCTTCACACAGATCTTTTTCTTCTCTAATATCCTTTTTCATTCTAATTTATCCATTTATAACCTTCAATTGAATATCCATCATGCATCAGCCATTGTCTTTTATCACCATCTCAGTTTTCCATTCACTCCCCTCCCCTTTCCATCCAAATTTTATACACTTTTATTAGGCATGTTATTCCCCATGCATTAATCATCCACAAGTTTAAATGTGTACAATTTGTGGCCTGGTTGAGGCTTTTGTCACTGGATGTTTATTGGATTGTATTTGTAATGGTCAATGTCAATGACGTACTAGATGGAGCTACCTATATTTCCTTCATTAGATCTACCTTCGAGAGGATTTCTTTAAAATATTTCCAAAAGAAGTGAGGCCTTGGAATGCCATGCTTCTCTGGGGAACTGCTTATTCAAGATCCTACTTACATGTCGGTAAGTCACGAGTTCGGAGGACAGGCCTTCATCCTTTATTCTTGTGATATTTATTGATATATGATGCACAATTTTCGTTATCCACGAGTTTTGAGCGGTGTTCTTTTGCAGATCCTTACAACTGGACCGGAACAAATGCTGTTTTCTATGGAAAGAAACTTTGGAAGGTGCGTTTCATACATTTTATTTTAGTAGTTGAGAATCGCCATTGTTTTTTCTTCGACTTTGTTACGATCACATGAATTTTTCCACAAACAACGGGCCATCAACACCTTCCGTAGACAATTCTGCCCCTATCACAGCAACAAAAGAAAAATAAACTATGCCGCAATCTATACTTTAGCAGCTTAGTTCGAAAAAGTGTGTCTAAACTTTGACCAAAACACTACAATTACAGTTTACGTTGCAAATAATCGATTATTGAAGAAATCCAACTTTTTCGCGCCAACATCTTTTCGCTGACCAATCACGTTGCCGGATTTCGCTTTTAATTTCCCGCGCGCGCGAATCAAGTTTTCCTATATGGAGGAGGTGTAAAGGAAGCATGGTGTAAAGGAAATGATAAACGCTTCCCTTAGGGGAAGCACTGGTGATATTTTTTCTTATTCTGTGTAGTTGTATCCCCCCGGCCAAGACGAGTACCTTTATGTGATGCCGAACAAAATGTCTGAATTTCCACTGAATTGTTTCAAATACAACAGGTTAGATTATATGAAAAGTTTTGCGGCAGAATATTTCACATTTTCTTTTGATTCAACAAAACACATATATTTAACATAATTTCAGTCCTATTGATGCGTATGACCCAGATGTAAAGAAATATCCAAAATTTTTGAAAGCTCGAGAAATTTCTTTTGAACAAAAACCCGGAGAGCTGCTTATTATTCCGCCTGGATGGTTTCATCAGGTAATTCACTGGTTCTATACTCGAACCATTACCAATTATCTTCTGATCTTTTCTACTCAGTGATATAGTCTGTTATTGCAAGCATCCATTGTAATGTATTTTCAATTGTACACACTTTGTAGGCGTTTAATGCAGTTGAAACTATCGCCGTTAGCAGTCAAGTAATGAATTCACAGAATTACGAGTAAGAAAATGATAAAAATTTGTGTATATGAAATTAACAAATATCTCACCCGTCAAAACCTTGTAGACCCGTACAAGCATGAATATCGATGATTTTGTTAGTAGGATAGTCGAAGAAAAAATGAATTTAATAATTTGTTTTCTTCACTCATTATCTGCATATATAATTCAGTTAAAAAACGAAAGCAGCGACCATCAAATGATCCGTC
The DNA here is from genome assembly GCF_004324835.1 of Dendronephthya gigantea. Classification (NCBI taxonomy): domain Eukaryota; kingdom Metazoa; phylum Cnidaria; class Anthozoa; order Malacalcyonacea; family Nephtheidae; genus Dendronephthya; species Dendronephthya gigantea. The sequence goes on from NW_021163020.1 coordinate 2,974,702, forward strand.
AGTCTTGCATAAATTCAGTTTAATGTCAATGAGCTTGTCCAATCTAAAACTTACAGCGTCGTCTTGGAAGAGATTTTTAAAGCTGGAAATGTCGATAGAAAGACCTTACCTGAAGACTTTTACCAACTGCCTCCGATCGAGCAGGTCAGTAGATATGGAAATTCTGTTTGAACGACGCGGTTAGACACTATAACATATGCATGGCTTTGATACACTTATGCTTGTAGTTTTTAATTTTCGTGTTAAATATCCCAATGATGAATACACAGGGATTCATGAAAAATTCTCGACATTTCATCTTTCAATCTGAGAGACCACAGTGTTATGAGTTTTGGAGTTCTCCAATTTAAAATCTTGAAATGGTTTCCCGTTTGTCTTATTCACAGGTTATGTTCGTGGTCAACTCTCTACCGTCCGATATCTTAAAAAGAGGACGTGAAGTGACTAACGATATCTTAAAACAGATGCGATATCTTTAAAAAATAATTTAATAACCTAACGAATACGATGATGGTAATTTAAAGTCTTGCGAGGATACAGTAATATATTCCTGACCATGCAGCACGAAATATGGCCCGCTTACGGAGTCAAGACTTCGCAATCTCTTGCCGAGCTGGTGGTATAATAAAAATGGCATTTTTTCCAATAACTTCTACTGAGATTAATATAAAACAAATTTAATATAAGTCTGTAAAAACATTTGATGGCTGATGCAATCCCTTTCAACACATAACCAGAATCCAATCACCACACAAGCACTGAATTTAAAATAATTTTTATTCATACAAAAATAACAAAACCATAACCCATATTAATAATAAATACAATTTCAATGTTAAATATATAGAATTGATCACACGTAAATTGACTAGACTGCAATTCGTATTATCGTATACATTAAATGAAATCTTTCATAACTTTAAAGCGATAAATATTAAATACACCACTTCAATGATGTCTGCGTATGCATGTGTGAATAAAGATCAATGTGCAGTTTCCTATGGCTATAGAGACTAGATTATTTTGACATCTCAGTTGTAACATAAACTCTGTAATAAACTTTCCTGAGTCATTTCAGTTTTTTTAAGACACTTTCACTCGCAAATCAGTTTTTTTTCTCGATAATCAGAAACGAAGGCAACTCATAATCAAATCAGTTTTCAGAATATCTTTCCTGGTCTTGCAATAGCCAGAAATAGCAGGGGATACCTTGTCTTTCGTGGTAAAGCGAAAGAAAGAGAAGCGTTTCTGATAAACCTTGTATGTAAAAAACAAACCTTGATTTTTTGCGGTCTTGGATTTGTGTTTACTGTCAGTACAATACTTTGTTACGGATATTTAATGCTCTTATGTGACTCAGACAATTTTTTCTCCAGGTAGAGTATCCGTGAGTATCATCTTCCACAACATTTGCTTTTCTTTTTTTCCACGTCCACTTGTAGATTGAGAACGCTGTGTAGTTGCCAGTCTTCCTGTTCCTGCAGTCGTCTGTAAACAAAGTAAGTGATACTGTACATGCGCTGATGATGATAGCCGCTGGCGTGAGAAACATGCAATTGTATTATATTGTGTATAACCTCTCCACACTTCGATATTGGAAGAAACAATAAACGGTACACGAAATACGAAGAAAATTTGATTCCCCATCAAAGACCTGTCTACGTTAACCATAAGGGCATAGCACATGCATGCATTTGCGCAAAAGACATGCGCAATACGACGCCATCATCCTTTAATAATTTGTCATTTTGTTTATCGCCAAATTACCTGGCCAATGTTTCCATTGCTTCGTTAACGTTTTCGCCTGATTTCGCGCTCGCCTCTGCGTAAAGACATCCATATTCCTGAATAACAAGAAACAAAAAAGGTATTTCTATGGTTTTGACGACGTTGATAGTTGTTTTTAGTTTATCCAATTTCGAAAATAGCATTCACAATACTCAAGAGTTAATGATCGTAATTTTGAGTAACCAAATTCAAGATTAGAATCGCCTCCTTTCCGAGATCTTTTACAATACCTGTGCTAGTTCTTCACCATCTTTATAAGAAACGGCGCGACATTTCTGGTCCTCTTCACAAAGATCTAGTTTATTTCCGATAAGCATCACCGTACACCCAGGTTCTGCTGCCTCCTATGACGACGAAATAATATATTCAGTATTCCATGAAAAGTACCCCGCGTCCAGTAACCACCATGCGTACCATAATAACCACCATGCGTACCATAATAACCACCATGTGTACCATAATAACCACCATGCGTACCATAATAACCACCATGCGTACCATAATAACCACCATGCGTACCATAATAGCCACCATGCGTACCATAATAACCACCGTGTGTACCATAATAACCAACATGCGTACCATAATAACCACCGTGTGTACCATAATAACCAACATACGTACCATAATAACCCTCGATAATAACTAAACCCACATATAGATCTTTGACTGATAAGGGATCTCTCTTTAAGAAGAGCCCCTCTTGCCACTGCTCAGTGTATGTTATTTCCACGACAGCCAGTTTACAACAAATGGAAGGAGGAATTTATTTCGTTTTACATACCTCAACACTTGTCATCCAGCTTTTGATATTAATAAACGATGACACCGAAGAAAGATCGTAGAGAAGCACCACGCCATCTGCTTTCCTGAAATATTGCTTTGTGATGCTGCGAAATCTGGAAAAAGAGATACATAGATGGTTCAGTAATGACTTATTGGGATAGTACGAATGTATATGCGTTATTCACCTCTCTTGTCCTGCTGTATCCCACAGTTGCAGAGCTAGCTTTTTAAGACCGAGCTGTAGAGACTTCACTTGAAAATCAACACCTTTTTGGTAGCAAATGAAAAATGAGAATTCAGAACTTAAAACCGTCTCTAGGAACTCAAGGTCAGTTCAACATACACCCTTCACACCTCTGATACCCCTATACACAGTATACACCTATATACACAGTAACGTTTCAGAGCATGGCTTACCTATAGTCGCAGTATACGACGGTTTCCATAATTCAAAACAGTATCTGTGTATAAAACTAGATTTCCCTACGCCTGAATCACCGACAAACACCACTTTGTATATTCGTTGGATATTTGATGCAGACTCGGGCGATAGCGAGTTTTTCTGTGGAAAATGGCACTGGTTATTTAAAAAATATTAAATTTTGGCATTTATCAATCGACTAAGCTGGGTTATTTCATCTTAACAATTGCGTTTGAAACTTTATGAGTTTATATGTACTAGCAGAAGAAATATTACAAGTTGTAAGAAAAACACAGTGCACCTGTTCAGTCGGCATCTTAGTTTCCGTGCCCACAGGCGACCTTCTCACAGGAGACAGCGGTATAATCTCCTTTTCACCGTCCACGCTATCCGTGACTTGAGGTAGTTGATGGTGTCCATTTTCTAATATCACTAGAAGTTCAACGTAATATATGCTCGCGGTCATTGCTGTTGTTTGCGCACTGGTACAGAGATGTGAAACCACAGGTTAGTTTGCGTGATTGAGAACTGTTGGAATGAGAACTGCCCCCTTACGTTATTTCACTAGTGAGGACTTTCCCCCCCAACCACAATACTTACCTTGCGAAGATATGTTAGCCTTGTGTTTTCGAAACTCCTGTTCTGTCTTCTGCTTTTCTGCCTTACTCACTTCAGCGTAGAAAATAAAATGAAATATTATTGTTAACAGTCTGTGTATATCATCATCCCTGCCCTATTCCTGCTATCACCATCATCATCATATCATCATCACATTACATACATACAACGTCATCATCATGTCATCATCACGATACATACATACAACATCATCATATCATCATCACGATACATACATCATCATCATCACGATACATACTTATTGGTTGCATCACATTGTGGACTTGTTCCATCCACTCCGGTCTCTCAGATTCTTTCAATTCTCCGTCCGCAAACACTTGCTCCCCTTCGAACTCTGCTCCATCTGCAAAACCTGCGTATTCCAATATATCCTGACCGGAACCACTTCTGACGAAACGAAAGATCAAATTATAAAAATAATTCCCACCTGGACATCCCAGAATGAAGCAGCTTACAACTGAAAGACAATCCTGTGTAAATTGAGCTAGTTTATGTAGTTTAGCTGATATAAGGAACTTACGGTGGCTGAATAGACTGCACCGAGGTTTTTGTTCGCATCAGTTTCCGTTTGGTTGAGGAGGAACTGCAAAAAGTACACAATTTATAAATAATCGCATCCGTAGTACATTACTCCCACCAAGGCACTCTCCATGCAGTAGACATTCACCTGAAAGACTGTTCATTGTTCTCAGTAACAGATTCCAATGTCGAATCATGTTTCATTCCCTCAAATGTACCAAAATATTTGGACATTTCAGATCCTTGTCTGGTGACAACCTTGTGTTGCTTGACCGGAGAATGCTCTAATGTCTAAAATATCGATTGTTTAAAATTATGTTAAGATTTCCCGAACTGGAATGCTTCGTTCAAAATGGATCAAATTTACTTTAGAGCTGTTCATATGTCGGTCATGTATTTCGCGCGAAGAGGGAAACTCAGTGATTTGGTCTTTGTTCACAGGCAAATTTTATATTTAGAGTTTCATCCGCATTCATTCATAAACTATTATTCTTGTTTAACCGGACGAAATTTAATTCTTGGTGACAAAGTTTGAATAACTTTAAAAAGGGCAACATACAACGCACTCGCGCTAGCCTGCTATATTCTGAAAAATCCTCAGAAAAAAGCTAAGCATTTAGGTTTTATAATGTTTAAATTTAGCTCGATGAATACTACATAAAGATTACACATTTTTAATCAAACATTTAAATTGATTTATTCTAAACGAAGCAGTTACCTGAGCGAGCGCCAGTTCGTCTCGTAGGCACATGTACTTTGACGATTGCTATTTAAGATTCAAATTTAACTCTTTCATATTATCATTTAGATATATAACTTAAATCAAGGACTAATTCTATTCTTCACAAAAACGCTAGTGCTTTTGTTATGTATTTTTATCAGTTAAGATATATGGATGATGCGTCGTCATATATAGTATTATAGAGTTTAATAACTCAGTTATATTCCTTCTTAAATTCAACTGACTTGCAACAGTGCAACCAGAATATAATAAGTTTTAATTTAATGCTGTCTATCACGGACCACAAAGCTGATTTAGAGCCGATTTATTAGAAATGTAGTATATATGAATTTATATAAGTTATACCAGTATACGGAAGCCTATTCGATCCTATTGGAGGATCTCCTTTCTGTAAATATTTTGGTTAAATAGTTCTATTTTAATAAAGTCAAATTCTAAAGGTCTTGACTAAAATATTTCTGCAACGCTGGGTGTAATGAAAGTTTAACTAGCTGGCTGTGATATTGATTCTTCACTGCATGAAAAGTCGCGTGTTGAGCTTTGCAGAAATTTGACTCCAATGCACATCCCACCATATATATACTTACAGCTTCGTGAGCAGCTTCAATGGCATCTTTCTGATCTCTTAATTTCTGATTCACCTCCCTGTTATTTAAGAAATACAACGCAAGTTATTTTTCACCAAGCTCGATAAATAAATACCGAGTACGAAGCACTGGAAATTGCGCCAGATTGCATGTCTGCATGCATGTTTGCCCGCGGTAAAAGGAAACATGCGTTTCGACAAATTTTTCAGTCATAAGTTCGATAGCATGACGCTGGAACTTCGACCATGAGTCTATGTAAAATATAAATCGAATGCCCTGAGCTGTTTTCTAGTATCATTTAAACAGACGATGAATTGAGTTGTCTTTGTGTTAATTTAGCCTTTTTCCGTTGCAGAGTTCCTCGCCCAAAAGTGGAGTCCCGCAAAATACGGTGAGTTTCTGAAAAGGAATAGTGTAGTAGCTTTGGCGAGAAGCCCGCGTTTAGACAAAAGAAATACGATTACGGTGCAAAAATGACATATGAATTATCTCGGCTGTCGTTGATCCGAAATTGTTATGCACGTATAGCAAGCCGAAAGCTTCCGTTTTCTCAAAAAGGCAATGCCCTGAAGCGCATACGGTATATTCGTTTGAGAGCTAGGGTTCACCAAAGATACCTAAAATTTACAAACAGTAAAGAGCTACTTTAATACGACGTATTCCTGTTACGGGTCATAATTCAATTATTGATGCGTCGTTCGATCAGTCTCCCCACCCAGGCGCCTGTTTAAAATTCTTAATAATTTAGCTGTTGTCAAAATTTGTTTTTATACCTTAACATATCCAGCTGTTTCATAAGACTCTCGTGTTCCTTCTGCATTCCCTGAGCTATAGTCATCGCGGTCCTGTGAAATAAAACAGACTTAGTGTATAAACAGTAAGGGTCGGGTGGGTAATATATCAAACCGTGAGATTGTTAGTATATCAATTAATAATTATGCTATATTAGTGTTTCGTGGGGGTCGGGTGGGTAGGTCTGTTATAATATGGCGGGATATATCAATACCAAGCGCTGTCAAGATCATAGAAATTGCTAGCTTTTGTGTAATCAGGCATTATAATACGCGTGTTTTTGACACACTTTGTGTCCTTGTAAAAGACGAATGTGTCCTTGTAAATGGAAAAGTGTGTAGTTAAAAATCATGCCTCATGGACAAAAATGTCTAATATAATTTTAATTTGACTATTTAAAATAATTATTGTTTCTATTATAAAATTGACATTATTGAATATATTATATATTAAAAAAGGCTAGAGACTGACGGACCGTGCTTTGCATGGCTATGCTCTTTTTTATATGCTTGCGTTGTAATTTCACGTTGTAATTTCTAAGACTAAGTGATTATTGAACCTAAAGACAATGTGTGTCCTTGTAAAAATTCCGTATTATAATGCCTGTGTGTAATTAATTTTAGATTTTAGCCTGGCAGCCTGCAGTTTGTTTTGAGCCAACATTAAAGTTATAGAGAAAAACACGCAATGTTTTTTATGTGTTTTTTAAAATGTTCTGACTTTTGACCCAAACAATGTCGGCATCTTATTTAATAATCAATATTGTGATATATTACCTACGTTTGTGATCCATTAAAAACGAGATAGTCGTGTTTTAAAATGCGTATATACAATGTATATTATTCTTTTTATAGGGCTGACAGAGGCATATCATATTAAATATGTATGACCTGTCTGCCTGAAAACGTTTCATGTTAATTTTAAAATGAACGATGTCTAGGTTAGCCATCTCGTTATCGTGTTACAAGTGTTCTTTGGCATTTTTAAAATATCAACTTACATGGCAGTTGAATTCAAATATATAATCATCAATAGGATTAGCTTGCGCAGATCAAGAGATTAGCGTTGTTAATACTGGGATTTCGGGGAAGCTTTAGCCAAACACTGGCTTTATCCTCCCATTAGTGAAGCTTTGCTGTTTGATTAGGCTAAAACCAGAACAAATATTCTTAATTGATTAATGTAACCGTGGATGACACACCGATTGGAATCATTAGAGATGTCAACATCGACAATTCTTTTTCATATTGTTATTAAGCCTTTCTTGACCCAATCAAAGACTGCCAAAGCGCCATGCTTGCGGGTAACGGTATCGCGGAGATTTGGACAAAAGATACTGCGAAATGCGTTTATCTTTTCGAACTCAAAATCATGAACTCAAAATATACCTTGTTTACAATTCTTATATCTAGCTTTAAAGTTCAGAAAATGTGACAGGGTTTGGTTTAGGTTGGGACAATATGAATATTGACACTCAGTATGTTTCGTATATTTTTAATAAACAAATGCATACAATGAGATCCCTTATAATACTTAACAACCTATACCAACAGTTCTCTTTATATATTTTATTTGTACACTATTTTGTGCATATATATTGTATTCTGCTATTATGCTTGAAATTAAATATCATATCTTGCTCCAATACAGTCCGATTACAGAAATGCAAAATGAAAGCCCAACTTAATGGCATGCCTTTTTCGTAAAACAACAACATATAAAATAATCGACCATCATTAGTTCTTTGTTAGTAACAATTAATTCACAATTAGTACATCCAATGTTAGTGACGTCACGGTTAATTTCTAGAAATCACATTGAATTAAAAACCATATAGGAAGGAGATGAATGTTCATAATATTTTCTAAAACGTAGTGAAATATGTTAGCATTAACATCCAGTTTAAGTGGGTCTCGATAGGGCTCAGTTTTGACTTGGCGCACGTTTGATTCATTCTGTTCTGTTTCTCATTCTAGACGGTTAAAATAATTGATATGAGCGATAAAAACAGCAATTCGAGACAACAAATCGTAACCGATAGCTGAGAAGAGGAAAATCCAGAACTGATATTTGGGAAAACTCTTGAGTTCAATTAGTTTGAATCTTAGGTTAAGACTGACGAAATCCTATCGAGATCCACTTGTAGATCCACTAAGACCATCCTACAGCGTATGTTAGTATTGTTATATTATGATGGTTAGGTGTTATATATTACTATTACCCTTAATGGTGGTGAATATATGTCTATACAACATGGCTATACAAACCAGCGGGGAGACTTTTGTTCATCGTAGTAAATCTCGAAATCCTTATCATTGAAAACTTCAAAGTCAGCCGGTAGTAGGGCACTATCAGTTTGAACACTGACGTCACAACGCTGTGGACCAGTAGCATCGCTAGTGCCAGCCTCTTCGTCTTCACCACTTTCTTCCCTGCCGCGTTTCGCGCTTTCAGGAATTTCTGTATCTTGATCAGCCCCAGATGAATGCGCCTGCATTTCACAAGCCGCCTCGCTACTTGATATAGTGGCTTGTCTTTGCGCTTTAATAATTGATGCCAGTTTCTGCAATGCGCACGCGTGATTGCCAGTACGGCGGCAGTACAGAAGACATTTTTCGTCACCGTCTATCCGTATCGAAAAATGAGCTCCTTCAGGTGCCTCGGAACTCTCTGGGTCAATGACCACATCTTTCTGCCATTCTTCGCTTGTTGTTGTACTAGAATATTCACTAGTTTCCCGTGTAGACCTCTTCTCACTCCATTCCTTTCTCGTTGTACTGGGATATCCGTGTTTCTCTTGTCCTTCTTCATACGTTGTTGTACTCGAAAATCCACTACCTTCCCCGAGTTCTTCACCTAAATTACCTCCCGATGTATTGGAGTATGCATACGATCCCCCTGCAGAACCTTCTTCACCCTGTTCCGCTGCCATTGTACTGGAATATCCATCCTCTTCCCTTGAAGTACAGTTTTTTCCACAGTTGAAACAAAACCTCGTTTGACTTGTGTCCTCCATTTCATACTGAGTACAGCGTTCTTCCATCGCGGTGAACTGGGCAAGATCTTTCACCTTTATGAACGAATAGTTTGTCGCCTCTAAACTTTGCAGACATACAGGACAGTCTGCCTTTTTCGGAGGGAAGAATTCAGTTTTTTCTGAATAAGTACTTTCACTTGTAGTTTCCGTTGACGTTCTTCGGATAATCCTTGTTATTTCATTCTCATTTCGATATCTTCCCGGCTCTGTTTGGGTGCCTGAAAATGGAACTACGAGATTAATATTGTAGAGTTGATTGGAACTACGAGATTAATATTGTAGAGTTGATTGGAACTACGAGATTAATATTGTAGAGTTGATTGGAACTACGAGATTAATATTGTAGATTTGATTGGAACTGATTAGACATTGCAATCGAGGCATAAACATGTGTCGTGATGGACCCAAATTTTCAGGGCGAATAACATGATTTCAATATTTCGACAGTTCTTGATAGATAGATTCATCCACCTACCTTCGTGATTCTTCGCGAATACTTGTTCATCATCGTCGACCTTGTCATCAGTCTGTGTCTCACTGTCGCAACACTGTCGTCTCTCACTCGTAACAATCAGGGATGATTCTCGTACTTCCTCGACCGTACTTGTATGTCTATACCATTGAGAATCGTCGTCCTCGTAATCCGTTTGTGTTGAGGCGCTTCCCTGCACTATCTGTGTCTGAACTTCGGAGTCGCTCAATGACCTAAAAACAAAATACTCGTGTTTAAAAAGTTATATCAATGGTCTTTGAATGTTGTATTATATGTAAAAGTTAGTTAATCTGTGCATAATAAATGTTATTTATTTATCTATCTTGCTATTTACCTTGGTGCAGTCATGCTATATGCATCTCTCGTAGTTCCAACGTCCTTGTCCACTTTTTCATCTGTCTGAGTCGTCTCACTGCACACATCACGAGCTTCAGTCTGAGACTCATCGTCAACAGTCGTCGTGAAATCTTCGGGCATCGGATATTCCGCGAAGCTCGGTGTATATACTGATTTCAGGATATTTTCCATCGGTTGAACGTCTTCGACTGGTTTCGGAGCATTTTCGATGATTGGAATTTCTTCAAGTATCGGAGCACCATCAGGGACATCACTTGAGGATCCAAGAGGGTAGTTAGGAGACATGGCAGGGTAATTAGGATCGTTAACAGGATAATTATGAGTATTCGTGGTGATTTCTGTAATGCTTGTCGATACTTGGGAATGAGATTTCTCCACAATAATAGTCTCAACAGTTGAGATCTCTCGAGATTTCTTCTCGTCGTCGGACGAGGAATCGGAAGACGTCGAGGACTCGTCGTCGGCAGGTATGTCAGCGATATCCATAGCTGGAGTTTTCTCCTCTTCTGGTGCAAGGTCGGGTTCTATTTTTTCGTCACTTGACGACTCACTTTCCGACGATGTCGTAGAGTCATCACCCGCAGGCCCAATAACGATCTTTATATCCAGCTCCGGGCTTTCCTTCTGTTCTGGTAGTACTCCTAAAATTATGTACAGTAAAGGCTGGGATCAACTTCAGAAATGTTGAGACAAGATGGACACAAAGCATATACAACAGTTTCAATCTTATTTTGTCAAAGAATTGCAAGACTACAGGAATCAGAGAAAGATATTACCTTCAAACGATGGACGGGCTTCAGGTGCTGGTTCTTCGGAATGCGGTTCCTCCTCGTGAATAGTGACAGGCACGTCTTCTGCGTCATCAGATTCATCTGATGACGCGGCGATTTTCGTGATTGTTGTGGAAATTTGTGTACTTGTTTTCTCCACAACGATAGTCTCAACTGTATTCTCATAAGATCTCTTGGGTACATGTCCATCATCATCTGTCTGTTCATCGTCGGAAGATGTCGACGAAACTTTGTCTGTCGGATATCTTCCTCCAGCGGTTTGGTGTCCTGTTCGGATGTTAGATCGTCAGGTGCCGGAACGTCTTCGTACATTTGGACATTTTCCGGAAGCACGACGATAAGCACGTCATTCTCAGGCGTTTGAAAATCTACAGGCGATTCAATCGTCGAGTCAACAATGACGATTTCCTCACTCGTAGTTTTCTCATAATTTATGTCCACAATTCCGAAAACTGTCTCAGTTGGTTGGTCAGGCTGTTGTTCTATTACAGGTTCTACCTCCACGACTTTGCCTACATCATTATCGGTTCGTTCATCGTCCGCATCCGACGTGGACGAGTCGGAGTCAGATGATTCTTTGTCGGAGTCGGAGTCAGTGCTTGATTTGCGTTCAGGTTCTTTAGTTACAATAAGGAGAGGAATAGAACTGTCATCGTGCGTCGTTGGCTGGTCGTCACACGTCGTGGGTTGTTCGTCATATGTCGTTTGATCATCCGGTACTTCTTCGACTATTTCAACCGCAGCAGGTTTTATGACATCATCTGGCTTTGCCATATCAATCGGAATTATGACGTAATCATTCTCATCATCGCTAGAAGCTTCTTTAGGACTTCCGGGGATGTCGCTTGCCGGGGTATCTTTGGACGGTGGATATTTTTTCCTGGTAACTTCAGTCACTGTAACTTCAGAGTGAGTTTCTTCAACTATCACTGTTTTGATTGTACTTTCCTCCTCTGTAGTAACTTCTCTGGGGGAATCTCTCTGCGTTATTATCACGTCATCGTCTTCTTTATCCATTACGTCATCCTCATCTCTGTCATCGACATCATCATCTTTTTCGCTGTCGTCATCTTTTTCACTGACTTTATCCATCACGTCATCATCTTTATCTATATCGTCGTCATCTTCTTTATCACTGACCTCATCGTCATTCAATTGTTCTAACAGGATTATCTCAAAATCTTCAGCACTTGGAATTCTATACGCCCCGTCAGGGACCGTAGCCTCCAGGGGCTCGTCGCAAACGATTTCAGCCGACTCCGTGTCGTCTATGGGTAAACGCTCGTCAAGGGATTTTGAAATATTTTCATCAATTCCCTCTGGCTCCTCTTCAGATGATGGACTGGATTCTTTTTCAATGGGGATTTCTATTTCCTCTTGTGGTAACTCATCATCTTCCTCGTCCGATAAATCTGGTTTGTTCTTTTGCAAAGACGTTTCAACTTCTTCTGTGATCTCCGTTGGAATGACGTCCTCGTTCGACTTCTCCTCGGCCAAAACAGTTTCGTCTACTGGTGGTATTTCGTCAGGTATGTATTCCAATCCTGGTTGCTAAACAAAATTTGAAGAATAATTATTCACTTTGAGACAAGCTATTTGTCTGATCCTAACTGGCCACATATATGGTTGTGGCCTGTGGGATCGATATTTTTCTTACATACTTCGCGTATATTCTACTAATGTTAGTTGATATTAATAAGGTCGACGGCGAGCTTACCTGTTTCTTTTCCTCCGAAATTATTTCCATCACTTCTGGTTCCTCATCGCTCGTTCCCGTGTCTCCATCATCCTTCTTCAAACCTTCGATTTCTTTCTCAAGAAGTTCATCAATTAGCTCTGGTGATAATTCATCTCTTGGCGGGATTTCGTCCTCTTCCGGAACATTTTCCCCCTCGGGTATATCTCGTCGCTCTTCCGGAACACACAACTCTACAGCCACTCCCTCGTCCGGTTTATGCTCGTCATCGCTGTCCAACAAATACATCTCTGGTCGAAGTTCATTCTTCTTGGGGATGAATGTTGAAATTCCCGAATCGGGTTCGTTTGATACAGGTTGTTCACGTTCAAGCCTTATCGGTTCCCTCGGAATATCAACCCCGGAATACTCAACCCTCGGGACATTTGATTTCGGAGATTCGTCTCTCACCACCGATTCCGGTACTAATGATCCAGACCTCTTGATATTATCAAATCTATTCCCACGTCTACTGCGTCTCTTATTACGAGCTGTAGCTTCCGGTGTGACGTCAGTAGATCTGTCGCTGCCATCCGCTAGCGCAACTGACCGTGGGCTCGGTTCAGAGGAACTTCCACTTGAATCTTTGGGCTCAACTGGGGCATCAAAATGGACAGCCCTTGGTGAAGTGGGTCCTTCTTTGCTCGGGCTTCGTGGAGTTTCAGAAAAATGTTTTGTGATTGTTTTCTCCACAGTAACTGTTTCAGTCGTCCGTGTTTCTTTCACAGTTTTATGAGTTTCTGTCCAAGTCTCATCTCCCGGAGTGTTGTCGTTGGCCTCTCTCTCCGGGGTCTTATACCCCCACCGTCATCAGGCCGGGCAACTTCGCCCCTGTAACCGTCAACTTTTTGAGATATTTCACTTTCTGTACCTATACTTTGAAGACTGCTCGGCGAGGGAGCCTCAACTTCGAGGTCACTTTCCGTTATCGAAACATTCCGATGTGGTTCCACTTCCGCCATCTGGAAACCCGGCAACTCAACGACTTTTGTGTCATCAGAAACTGGAATGTCCTCGTCTTCGTTCACTGCTGTTGATTCTGGAAATTCTGGCACGACTTCTTGGAATTCGACGGCAAAGTCTGGAAGATTCAGTTCACTTTTTATTGGCTCATTGGCGCTAATCTGCTCTGTGATTGGCTCAGAAGCTCGTCGTTCTGGTTCTGCTGGTTGGAATTCCGGAATATCCAGTTGGCTTTCCCGTCTCTCCGCAGTCACGCTTTCGTCGACAGGTGTTTCTGGTTTTTTTGTTTCCGGGATAAGTTCCTGAAAATCTGGAATATATGCTTCCTTTTTAATCGGCTCACTTTGCAGAATGTCTTCATCTATTGGCTGGGAAGGCCTGGGTTCCATGAAAAGGGGAAGTTCAATCACAATTTGTTTCTGCTCAGCAGTCATAGTCTCATCAACCAGGGTAGGTGTTGGTGGCCTTCTCATTTCCGGCAATATTTCCTCCAAATCTGGTACATAAACATCTCTAGGGACATTGGTAACAGACTCGACCGTCTCGCTAACTGGCTCAACTGGTTTGCGCTCTGGAAAATCGGGTATATTGAAGCTCTTCTCCTGACTTTCAGATGTGATGTTTTCATCAACAGGCTCAAATTTCAATTCAGGCAAATTTGGAGTTGATGACCTCTCTTTGGCAACTTGCTCGTCTATAAGGGATATTTCAAGAGGCATAATCAAGTCATCTGATGGCACTGATTCAACTGATAAATCGTCGAAAACTGGAACATGTACAATCTCGATTTCCTGAACTGTATCCTTTTCCTTCTCCTCAACCGGCTCACCAAATTCTAGGAATAACCCCGGCTTTTCTGAGAAGTCCACGTTTTCTGCTATCGGTGCTTGGAATCCTGGAATCGACTCAAAATCAGGAATATCTTTTGCACGTGCATGTTCTCTTTCAAAGCCCGGTTCGTGAACGAAACGTGGAGCAAACACGTGTCCAAATGAATCGGCAACGTCGTCCTTTGTTGGCTGGTCAGTTTTGAACACAGACTCGTCAACTTGCGCTTTTGGGGTTTCATCTTTCATTTTACCAGAAATTGGAATAAGAATTTGTTCTGGAGCACCTTCGTCATCGAGTTCATCATCGCTGCTGCTTGTTGTTGAGCCTTCGATGTCAACGTCATATTGGTCAGTGAGGTTCAGCTCGAATAAGTTCTCATCCTTAGCTCTTCGTTTTGTGTGCCTCTTTTTGTTCTCGGTCACCATTTTAAGCCGTGTGTGTAAGAAAAGGTCTTCTCGACTCTGAGAGGGTAGATAGTCATTATCATCATCTTCCTCCAGTCTGCCAAGCATGGTTAGATTGATTGGGCGTCCTGTGTCGTTATTCACAATAATATATTCGTGCGCTACAAGAGAAGGTTCTTCGCGTGACTGGCCGTCATGTTGGTCGGTTTGACGTTCAGGTGCTCTGTACTCAGGTTCATTGTTGACAGGTTCCATAAACTCAGGCTCAACAGTTGCAGGTTCCACCTGTTCAGGTTTGCTTCCAGAAGGTTGAACATTATCAAGACCCCTCCTGTCCGGCGAGGAATGCTCAGGATCATTTCGTACAGGCACATTAACATCATGCTCGCCTGACCTGGATGAATCGGATCCAGACTTCCACACCTTCTTTACTATAGTCTCTGTGGTGGTCTCAGTGCGTGTTTTATGCGTTGTACGTTTTGTGTGAATTGTACGATCCACCTCGTGGCTCGTGGACTCGTGTTTTTCTGTACTTGACGATTCTTCGTGTGTCATATGCGTGGTGTCCCCATCATAAGGAACATCGTCAAACAAAGTTGAGCTGGGTTTGTGTTTTGGTGTGCTAGAACGTACAGTACTGTGTTCGTATAGGGTACTGTGTTCCGGTCGAATATTTTGATCATCGTCATCTGTGTATTCAATCTCTACAATACGTCCATCAGGCTCCTCCTCTTTTTCAGTGCCTCGGACTCTCTTTATGGGAATCTCAACATCTCCAGGGCTTTCTTTTGAGGGTCTTTTCTCGTGGGATATTTTGTCGGGGTAAGACTCATCCCCTTTTTGGGGTTGTCTTTTGTGCGGGTATTCTTCCAAGGGGCGTTCTACTTCCATAGAATCCTCCTCATGCGGACTTTCTCCCGTGGACGGCTTTTTGTCCGATCGGACTTTTGACACAGGTGGATGACTCCACTTTATCTCTTGTGATCTAATCTTATCGTCATTCAGAGGATCCGATCTTCCGACTGGCGCATCTTGTCCTCGAGGAAAGCGTTCCTGACGACGATACAGCGGCTCGTGTTGTTCCTCTGTGCTACGATCTCCCATCCGTGGTTCCTGGAACGAGGGCGGGAAATTCATATCGGCGGACCTTGCGTTAGTCCTAACGATGGTCGGTTCCTCCGCGCGAGTTTCATCCCTGGGGAATTGTTCTAGTTCAAATGGCTGTGTCGCAAGCTGCGTGCGTCCAATACTTTCATCCACTGGCATTTCAGCATTGGGGATTTCTTTCACATCGTCTGGCTTTTTTTCTGTTTTGTCCACAATTTCCTCGACAGGCGCCCCCAATTCTGTAAATAACCCCCAGTTCAGGTTATTTGCCCGATCGTCCTTGGTTTTCTCCAAATTCAATCCATATAATCTGATACTGACTGGCGTCCCAGGCGTTATTACCCGGTCTCCAAATGGTGTACTTTTAAAGCCTTCTATTTCACCGTCAGATTTCGAAGAGTATTTCTTTTTTCTCGACCTACGGATATCTCTCCATGATTCCTCGCGCGATTTTCTTAGCTGTGCCTGATATATCTCATCATCATCGTCACGACTTCGGGTTTTATCGTAACCTCTCGGCCGGCGGTCAGGTCTGTGCGGAGGAAGGTCAGCATACGACCAAGGCCGAACGGGAATTCCCGAAGATTTGTCCTGCGATGGTTCATCGTGAAGAAACGATTCCACTGGCTTTTCCTTTTGTTTGGTAATGATATCATCAGAGGGATGTGGTTTCCACGCATGTTTCTCCCGAGTTTCACGTTCCTTGCGTGTTTCACGCGTCTCGCGTTTTGTGTAAGTTTCTCGGGTTGTTCTTGTGGACCGTGTATCTCTATCATCATCACGTCTTCGAGGTGGCCGTTTGTCTTCGGGTCTCTGCGTTCCTCGCTGCCTGTTTTTATCAACTGAGTCCAGAATATTCTCAATTTTATTCAAACTCTGCGAAATGGATCTGGCTGGCGACATTCTCCCGTCATTTTCAGGAGGTGTATCCAACGCTTCACCTTTAACAATCCTTTTAACCTGCCCTGGTGGAATACACTTATCACTGTTTTTATCGACATTCTTCTGAATATGTTCAAGAGTATTGAACACATTGACCAACTCTTCGACGTTTTTGTTGCATGTTTCTGCCGCACTTTTTGTCGTCGTCTCCGTCGTTTTCGTTGTTGTTTGCGCCTTTTTCTTATGTTTGTCGGTGATCTCTCGAAATTTGTTTGCGAGGTGGGTCTGGATCAACGTGTGATAAATCTGGTTCTTCCGATTTTTTCGTAATTTTTCGCGGAAGCTCCTTATTTTTATCGTCTGAACTTGGCGGGTGACCGTGCTTTCGTGGCAAAGATCGCTGCCGGAACATCTTCATTCCGACGTCGTTGCCGTCAGGGACCGCCGCATCATCGGGTTTTGTCTCCCTTCGTACATTTGGATCGTGCTGTCTCGCTTCGCGTCGTAGGGTATCGCGTTGCGATCGGGTATGTAGTCGTTTAATTGTCGTTTCGCTTGTACTAGTCTGACTTGTTTCCATTCTTGGAGCCACATCGCTCACCAAAGGTATGACTTTTTTCGAAGATGGAATTTCCATGATATTGAACATGTGCTTCTCACGTGGCGGATAATTTGTGTCATATTCGACGGGGGCAAACTCAGGTTGCGTATACGTATCGTCCATCCGGCTATCCCTGATCTCCCGCTCTGTAGTTTGATCCTTGTACTCCGTCACGTTTGTTTCACGTGTCTGTCTCTCTGTATACCCCGTGCTCTTGCCGTCATACCCACGTGTTGGCGAACGATCTCCCTGGATTCCTTCTGTAAACGGTGGCGGTATTTCCGATCGAGATTGAGGTCTTTCGTACTGTTCATAGGCAGCTGAACGTGGCAACTCCTGTCCACTTCTGTATCCGTAAAATTCTCCAGTTTCTTCAAATTCTTTGTCAGGATCCTGCTCATCGTCTACTGACATTAAGTTCTCGGGCTCATTCGTTCTGGTTATACGTTCATCAGGGCGCTTCTCCGGAGGTGGTTGTTTCTCGTGCCTTGTTTCTCGTAAGGGCGTTCTTCGAAGGGAGACTGCTTTGCGTAGGGATGTCCCTCGTAGGGTTGTTCGTTCGAGGGCGGCCGTTTGTCGTAGGTTTCATTCTCGTAAGGTCGTTTTTCGTATGATCCTGTTTCTAAGGATTGATTCTTATGGTCTGCTGACTCGAGATAAAGTGGTTTTCCCTCCATCTTTCTCTGAAATGGAGAGGATGGCCGATCCTGATGTCCGCTCACAGCGAAATGAGTCTGACCGTCGACAACTTGGCGTCGCCGGAAGCCAAAGAACTCCTTGCTTTCTTCCCAAATTTGACCATCACGAACTCCCCGAGGATCTCTTGAAACATTTTCAGAAGACCCAAATGTCCTGTATCCATAAAACTCTTTACTTTCAATTTGACCTTCTCGACCGCCTCGACCCTTAGAAATATTCTCGGAAGATCCAAATGTCCTGTATCCATAAAACTCTCTGCTTTCGGTTTGACCTTCTCGACCGCCTCGACCTTTCTTAGAAATATTCTCAGAAGATCCAAATGTCCTGTATCCATAAAACTGCTTACTCTCCTTGAAAGTGTGAGTTGTTGTTGTATTGTCACTGGTTTGTTGTTGTTCGTGCTCTGGCCTTACAAAACCGTTTGAAGTCTCGGACTGACGATATCCATAAAACTCTTGGTTTTGTCCCCAGTCTCCGTTTGGTGGTCGAGCGTTGTCTCTTTTCTGACCATATTGTGGGATTCCCTCCCTCGGAAACTGGCCTCCCGCCTTCGTTGTTCTATAGCCATAAAACTCATTTGTCTGTTCATATTTCCTATCTTCTGACTGATGACTGCTGCTCTTTTTTTCGTCATACTGCTGACGCGCATCGTCCTGTGGTTCAGCCTCGTGCTTCGGCGGCTTTCTGTACCCATAAAACTCTTTACTTTCTTCAAATTCACCTTCATCATCGCTCTCTACGTCCTTACCGTTCTGTGAACCCACCTTGTTATCTTCTGTTGGACGATTGCTGTCATTTTCTTTACCATACTGTTCACCACCTAACGTCTCCTTGTTATTATCTTCGTACTCATTTCCAACCTCAGCACGTCTATAGCCATAAAATTCCCTGCTATCCCCATATCTCCCCGAATGTACATTCCCCTCCACTGTTCCATCTCTCGGATCCTCCTTTTCTTGGCCATCTGTGTCCTTTTCCCGCCTTGAAACAAGAAGAGGACGTTGGGATTTTACATCGTAAGAAGTTGGTATTACTCGTGATGTTTCATAATCCATTCCATTTGGTCGAGGCTCTTCACGGGGCTGATCAGATGCGGGTCCATCACCTTGGCTTCCAGAGTCTGGGTGATCTTCGTGGGATCCATGGACTGGCTCGTCAACCATTCGTGTTTCTCGCGGTGGTTCATATTTTTCGTACTCCCCGTACCCTCGGGGTACCTCAGGACCATCGGATCCGCTGTCCGCTTTCTCTAAATTCTCCTCCTCTTCTTTCGCCGCTCGGATCAAGTCCTCGACCGAGTAGTACTGTGTCTTGGTTTTGTGACCGCCCAGAGGAAGCGACCGATCGCTCTGTTGTTCGATGTCGATATCAAAACTTCTAAAGTTTACCAATTCTGTATCCGAGGATGGGTACACATGTCCGGTAGGAGTGCTTGTTTTCCCAGGTGGAAAACGTCCTCCGGTTCTCCGATTATTCTGTCCCGAGGGCTCGTATTGTCGAGATACAAACTCTCCTTGGTCATTAATGGGCGGCTCAAAATCTCCAACGTCAACTTGTTCCGGGGACTTATAACGGGGAGTTTCAGAATACCGGGATTCAAAGTCACCTCTGGCATTTAGACCTGGGCGCACGCCACTGCTGTTATATTCAGAGTATCGTGAACCCTCTATCTCTTCTTTGGTATAAAATTCACGATCTATTTGAGCATTTTCTTTATACTTATCAGTTTCATACAAATCTCCCGTCTCGTTATCTGCAAAATTTTCCGCTTCGGTAGTTTTCGTTACTGTCACGTCTGTTGCAATGACGACGTTCTCCTCGTTGCTCTTTCGTTCTCGGATTTTTCGTGCTGGAAATTCTGTGAAATAAATGACGTGTCAGTGGTGGTGAATTGAAAATATTTTCATCGAAGGTGTGATGTATAAAATTGACCACATGCAAACTTGAATAGCAGTATAAAAAATCTATTAATTCTGAGAATCTACCTGTTTAATATATTTAACAAGGTATTTCAGTTGAAGAATTATTCTTTTAACCTCTCACAAAACTGGTATGTTTCAATATAGTTTAGTAGCATATTTCAAAATAATTACTAGGTTAATCAATATTTCAGTATTAACTTAGACCCGTTTGTTTTTCACTGGTAAATCCTAAGTCCTAAACCATTTGAATCATGAATGGAATTTTATCTATAAACGTCATTTGCGCATTGTACCTTCCTCAACTCTCTCTCCGTCTTTCTTTCGATATCCATAAAATTCCTTGCTATTCCTTCGGGTCCTCTTGTGTCCCCCTTCACTCTCCTCGTCTGTCATGACCGAATACTCCTGCTCTGACGAAACGCCAACATCCGATGTCCAACCGACATGCATACCAGTCCCCTCGCTGCTGAAACCACTTTGACCATCGTCGGAATACGAGCTGACTCGTGATCGGTTACGAGGCGAAGAAACAGAAGAAACACGTTCCACGTCATTGCCATCCTTTACTCGTCCTTTGCGCACGCCGTAGAACGTTTTCTCTTCTGAATAATTCGCGTCGTTCTTTTCTTCGTCATATTTACCGTCGGTTCTCTCCTTCTCATTAGCATATTTTGCATTATTCTCTTTTTCATCAGTATTGTACTCGTTGAATCTTTCGTGAGTCTCCGTGCGCGTCTCGTGAGTATCCGTGCGAAACTCGTGCGCGAATTCACCTGAGGTCTGCGACCGTCTTGACTCGTCCAGGTACGACATTTCCTCATCCGAGGAGTCTTGGTCTTTGTTGACAAAAACATCCTCTTTAAAACTACGCTCCGAAGGATTGTCGACATTTTTTGCCACCCAGAAGCAAGAACTTTGCTCCATCGCTTCGTGATCTAAATTAGACACGCGGTGAACATCGCAGGCCACAGCGTTGCGTTCTGGACGTTTCTTTAACGGCATCACTGTGTGCTTCATGCGCCTTCGTTTTCGTCGGCCCGACCGCCGACTGCTCGTCGTCGAGGAGGCGGAAGAGTACGAGCGCTCCACGGGGGATCTCGACTGTAAAAAGTGAAGATTGGGTTATTAGAATAAAGTAATTGCGGTTAGTTTTTTCCACAATCAAAATTTTAACTGTAAAAACGATTATTATGTATTCTAAATCTCGCCAGCTATCACTGGCAATACCAGTGCAAATATAGCTATTGCAAGGTATTTTAATAATACTGCTCAATTAACTGTATCAGACTACAAATATTATGACAAGAGCTTATATTATCGAAACCTCAAAAGGACCCTAAAGGCAGTCTTGTATATGACTATATATGTTATTCTATAAAATATTTAATCTCAAGCCTGCTATATCAACTTGTGCTCAGAAGAGAATCGGGTTTCTATATAACAACAGATCCTTTCGAAATTACGAAATGAATCAGTACACTTTTTAACCGTTTTCTGGTTAATCTGAAAGGGGCTTCTTATAGGTACCCTTTGAATGGCCTACTCGTCTTTTTTCACGGAAGCGAGGCTCCCGGGCTAATCAACTATTCATGACGTAACGACACGGAAGGAGTGTAATATAATCCAAATACACAGACAATAAATTTACGGTCCGGTTGATTGTGGCGAATAAAGAGAGATTTATACCAACTACTTCAGTCTTCAGTATTTACCGCGGTTTTATTCAAAACGTGCGTTTAACGTGATTATCTTGCTGTGTGGAACAGATAGCAGAGTAATAAGGTACGTTGATGGTTTCATGGGGATTTAATGTCTACTCCAATAAATGTATTACAATGCGTGATTTTCAAAAGCTAGGGGTGAAGTGTCTTTTGTAAATCTGTTAGTGGTTATTATAGGAAAAGATCTACTGATTTCTGATTGCTCAACAAATATATTATAGGTTAGTTATAGCGACGGGTGTTTCAGTATTTCCTTCTTCAATAAACTGCAACTAGTCGACAATAATATAGTTTTTTCCCTTTTTACGGTGGTCTTAAATGAAGATTGAATACAGACTGGATCGTAATGAGTTCAGATCATTGAGCTAGATCTGTCCCCTTTTATTTTTTTTCAATATCTTTATGCTGGCCGATACGTTTTCTCACAGCTAAAATATCTTGAAAGCTAAAATAGCTTCTAAGCGTTTCCCTAGATATAGTTTAAAACATCTACTTATTCCCCTGCGCCTTCGGGCTGTTACGATCCTCCCAGCGTATGGCAAATAACTGAATACATACGCCACCGATAAAGCGGGGCAGAAATTATTATTAGTAATACCTAAAAATTGTGTGGCTATTTGCAGACGTTTATTTACACATTTTTCTCACAGAGACAGGAAATATTGTGAAAGGACTTTACTTTCCCACTTGTTAGTCGTCAAAATAATTCCTTACACGACAAATCATTCAGTCAAAAGTCTGCAGATATATGCAAAGTGGAATCGAGGACGGAATGTATTCGAATTTAATTTTATGTGCTGTTGTACTAGTACCCAACGGTACCTAATCTGATCACCAAATGTTATCATGAAAAAGTTGTTGGAAATGAAAGTTGCCATGATGTCAAAATCTCATGCAAATGTATGTAAATTTCCAACTTATACAATTATCAAACAAAATTTATCGAAGAAACATTCGGCTATTATTTCACTAATGCTTTCTTTCCTGTGTTTGGGGTGTCATGCTGTGTTTAATTGCAAGGCGGACTGTGGATCGTCGTTATGGTATGTTAGAATTTGTAATGTAAATATACGCGATTTCGACATTCAAATAAGCGTGGGCTTGCAATTTTAGCCGTACTATAATAAAACACACGACTCTGACCGTATAAGACTTTGGCCAACTTTGTCCAAACTATCAAGCTTCAAGCTCGATTCACCTCGAGTTTCACAAGATAGCTTATATGGTATTAGGAAATAAGCAAAACATGCATACTCATATATAGTTTTGTCAATAAACACACACGCGTTATTTCGTTGAAACAGGTTGAAATGGTTTTGTAGTTTCGTATAGTGTCGTACATGAGCTAACGTTCCTCGTTTCTCAGGTAGAATTAAGATATTATGAGGGCAGCTAAATCCGAAAAACTGCCCAATAAAGAATCTTACATTGCCTACCATGAATAGCTATGGTGGACACATAGTTCATCAATGTCAAAATAATTCACGAAAGCCACAAATTATGTATAAAGTAGAGAATTGAACAGTTCAATCCAATCAGACCAAGGTAGATAAACTACACTGGCATTACGTTGATGGCCAGAAATTGCCCTTGACATGTTAATAAAGTTTCTTTCAAACAAACAAAGTAAATTAATACCGACAAAGTTGTCGTCTACATGCAAAATAACACTTTTCCACCCGGTTGAAGACACTGATGTCGTGTTGACAAATTAATAATACTCAGCAGTGACATTGAGCATGGCTTACAGGAGATCATCTTGTGAAATTTTAGAGCTGCCATTCTTGCGGCAATGGCAATTTTTTTTGGCGTGGGAGTTAACCTTACTTGGGAGGAGAGTGTGCTTTTGGTTCTGTCTAAAACTAAGAACTACTCATTTTACAATTAGAGGCGCCCATTGATTGTGGTTGTAGAGTATACTAAAGCCAGCATGGTGCATTGAATTGCGTTCAGTCTGGGAAATATTCACACGATAACTAAGTTTGCATTTATCGATATTCAGCAAATGTATATGATATAAAATAATCAATGATGAATAATCAATATCATATGCTCATATTGTTATCATCAGCGGTTTGGATATCCTGATTATACCAAAGTCTAAACAGTAAAATGCTTTCAGTATACTTTACAATGTCTAAATTAAAATGACCACAAATGATACGTTGAATTCAACCCGTGGTCCAAGCGTCACCATTAAGAAATCTATACGAATAGACTACCACTGCTCTTATAGACAATATCAATGAACTTTTATACACCTCTCACATTTATTTATTATGATCGAATAAAGATAAGTCTATAAACTGGGTCTATGATCGTTTTTGAAGTTCGATCGAGAGGAGAATACTATTTACGAATACTCAGGTTTTGTTGAAGAAGAACGTCTTAGCGATTGACTATATATCAATTGAAGCAATGACTTGAAGCTGAAATCTAAATTTCTAAATACGGACAATATTCTTTTGAAATCCGAGCAAATATTACAATATGTAAATAATGAATTCCTCGAATATCAAAGCAATATAAAGCATACAGAAAATCATCAGCCACTACAGCAAATGTAACATATACGACCTGACTTATTGCATTCGTAGCTTAATCAGCGATAAGCGACAATATGGCCAGTGTTACGGAGTCGTGACTCATGAAGATTTGTGTGTGATAAAGCAAACGAACGAAGTTACTGTATATATATATTATTATTTGAACTATACTTAACAAAGTTATTTGGCTCAAAGATTGAAGGAAGATTTAATCGTATATAGAATCGTCGCCTTTCTAAATTACTACAGAAACCCAAACGGTCTACGTGTTTGTCACAAGCGCGATATTTTGAAAAGTTCGGTATGAATATACTTGCGTTAAAACCGCGAAACACTTTGTATTTAATGATCCGTCAAATCGTTGCGATATCTAGGGGAACGCAACAACCTATAGACTTTCGTATACCAGTATATTCTAAACAGGAATCCATCGAACTAAATACCTAATTGCTAAATTTACGAATTATAAAAGTCAAAACATGAAGCTAAACTAGGATCAAACAAAGTATATAACTAAATGTCATCGTAACAAAATGACCAATTTCATATGTATCCGTTAGATCAGAAGATTCAGAGCTATGCGGAACAATCGATTATACTTCTTTTAACATCCTACCAATCCTTCGATACGAAAAACGAAGTCTAAACAACCTTATTTTATCAAAATAATAGTATAAATATCACCTCAAACACAACACGAAGCTAATTTACACATACCTTAGATACGCTTGTGCTCATCTTCGAATTCTGACAAATTCTTTCTTCAATTAGTGTATCTCTTTCGCTTCGCAGTATCTTCAATTCAAAAGTCGTCTTCTAGTTGCAAAATATGGCGTGGTGATCCTCGCGAAAACGCTAAAAACTTTGCCTTTAAAATTCGTCTCGCCAGACAAGTTTAAACATTCAGACCTGCATACCGAACATGCTTTGACGATA